>NC_133509.1:45766730-46068461 GCF_049354715.1 Callithrix jacchus | reverse complement strand
TAGCTGGGATTACAGACATGTACTACCATGCCCAGCTAATTTTTGTATTTTAAGTAGAGACAGGGTTTCACCTTGTTCACCAAGCTGGTCTGGAACGCCTGACTTCGAATGATCCACCACCTTGGCCTCCCCAAGTGTTGAGATTACAGGTGTGAGCCACTGTGTTCGGCCTTGGTTTATTATTTTCCTTGTGTGTATGTTCCCACACACAGAGTAATAGAACACATGCACAAGACACAATGCTCTCTGTATATATAAATTTCTTTAATTATTATTTTTTTTTTTTTGAAGACGGAGTCTCACTGTGTCACCCAGGCTGAAGTACAGTGGTGTAATCGTGGCTCACTATAACCTCTACCTCCTGGGTTCAAGTGATTCTCCTGCCTTAGCCTCCCAAGTAGCTGGGATTACAGGCATGCACCACCTCACCTGGGTAATATTTGTATTTTTAGTAGAGACAGCGTTCTGCCATGTTGGTCAAGCTGGTCTCAAACTCTTGACCTCATGATCCACCCTCCCAGGCTTCCCAAAGTGCTGGGATTACAGGCGTGAACCGCCAAGCCTGGCCCTTACTGAATCATTTGAGAGTAAATTATAGACATTATACTTCTTTACCCTGAAATACTTATGTACTATCAGCAAAACCAGGAAACTTAATATCATTGATACAATATTATAATCTACATACCTTATTAAAATGTTGCCAATTATCCTAATAATGTCCCCTCTCCCTCCCCCTGCTGCTACTGTTCTCTCTTCCCTTCTTCTCCCCTTCCACACCCTCCTTTTCTTCCTCTTTCTCTTCACCTTCTTCCCCCTCTTCCTTCTCTTTTTCTTTTCTTCTTCCTCTCGTGGGCATTACTTTCTCTGGTCCAGAATCCATTCTAGGATCACATGTTGCTTTTGGTTGTCATGTCTCTTCAGTTTTCTTCAATCTGTTATGGTTTCCTGAGTCTTTCTTTTGTCTTTTATGACATTGACATTTGTGTGTATGAAAAGTACAGGCCTGTTATTGAGTAGGAGGTCCCTCAGTTGGAGTTTGTCTGATGTTTGCTCATGGTTATACCCAGGCAGTGCATTTTTGCCAAAATACCACAGGCGTATGACATTGGTTTGTCCTATTTACGAGATGTTAACTTTGATCTCTTAGTTAAAAGGGTGGCCACTATATTTCTCCACTGTCAAATTACTATTTTCCCCTTTATAATTAGTAAATAATTTGTTAAGTGGATTAATAAGTATTTTTAAAGGAAATAAAATCTTCATTATAAGTCTTCCTAAATAAATCTTTTAAAGGAAAAAAAGCTTTTTGAAACATTCATAACATAATCCTTATTTTGGACTGACTCTTAAAAACCCTGGCACAAGGATGCAAGCAAATTACTCATTTATCTATCAGTCCTTGAATACTGCACGTGCCAGGTACTGCTCCAGACCCTGCCTTCTCCATCTAACCTCCTCTTTAGTCATCCTGGACAGACTAGCCCCAGGCTTGAGTCCCCAAAGCCATTTCTTGAGCTGCTTGAGAGGAGGAACTGATACAGAGACACAGTAGGTAGTGCTCTGGAATCTAGGGAACCCAGAGAGTAGCAAGGAGACTTCCCCTCAACTCTATGGATACAGCAAGGCTTTTCTGTGATGAAAGAAATAATGTTGCTGACATACGTGTTTATGTTTTAATTAGCTTTCCCTGAGTTGTACTTTAGTAACAACCCCAAAATCTCAGTGGCTTACAGTAAGAAAGATTTATTTGTTATGCACATGTTATCTCGGCTCTGGTCATTGGTGGTTCTACTCTGTTGTCGTCTCCATTCTGGGATCTGGGCAGAAGACGTAGCCTCTGTTTGGAACATGTCATCCTCGTGGCAGAGGGGAAAGGAAAGTGATAGAAGTCTGCCATAGTTCTTAAGCCCTCTGCAGGGAAGAGCATAGTCATTTCCACTTACACGTATTGGCCAAAGCAAGTCGTGTGGCCCTGCCTGCCACTAATAGGGAAGTGTATTCCTCCTAAAAAGAAGTGCTGCAATTCACATAGCAAAAGGAGAGGATGTATAATCACCTCACAGGAAAGGATAGAATAAATTAGAACTGATAATGCAAGCAACTATGGTAGAATTCTCTCTCTCTTTTTTTTAAATTGCAACAGAGCTTCACTCTTGTTGTGCAGGGTGGGATACGATGGCATGGTCTCAGCTCCCTGCAACATCCACCTCCTGGGTTCACGTGATTCCCCTGCCTCGGCCTCCTGAGTAAGTGGGATTACAGGCGCCTACCACCACACCAGTAGAGACAGGGTTTCAAAATGTTGGCCAGACTGGTCTGGCCTGCCTCCCAAAATGCTGGGATTACAGATGTGAGCCACTGGGTCCAGCCGGTAGAATTCTTCTATACAGATTCTCTAGACCAACCTTACAGTTCACACAAAACAGAGAGGCCCAGAGGAACAAGTTAACACCAGGAAGAAGTAATCACTCAATCCAAAATGTGGAACATTCTGTAAGAAAGCTGGAACATTCTGTATCAGCCCTTCAAAAAGACAATGTCGTAGAAAAAGAAAGAAGAGTCTCTTCCAGCTTAAAGGAGACAACAATTCATAAGCTAGAATTAAATCTGATTTTTAAAAATCTATAATTAGGGACAATTGGGTAAAATGTTATATAAACTATTAGATAATATTAGATAATTATTAATTTTTTAGGGGTGATAATGATTTTGTAGTTATGTAGGGGAATGCCCTTCTTTTAGGAGATGCATGCAAATATATTCAGAAGTGAAGTGACATAATATTTGCAATTTACTTTCAAAAGGTTAAGCAAAAAAAGTATTCGTATATGTGTATGAAGAGAGCGAGCAAAGTTGTATAATGCTGAAAATGTTGAAGTTGCTGGAGGGATGTTAATACAGTTCTTTCAAATTTGCTGTTTTAGAAATTTATAAAAATTTAAAAATAGGAAAAGTATATAGGTGTAGTTGTAACTGGTAAAAATAAAGCTCACTTTAAAATGTTTCTGATGCCAAGCAAGGTGGCTCACACCTGTAATCCCAACACTTTGGGAGGCGGAAGCTGGTGGATTGCCTGAAGTCAGGAGTTTGAGACCAGCCTGGCCAACATAATGAAACCCCAGCTCTACTAAAAATTTAAAAAATTGGCTGGGTATGGTGGTGGGCACCAGTAATCCCAGCTACTCAGGAGGGTGAGGCAGGAGAATCGCTTGAACCCAGGAGGCAGAGGTTGCAGTGAGCTGTGATCTTACCAGTACACTCCAGTCTGGGCAATAAGAGAGAAACTCTGTCTCAAAAAAAAAAAAAAAAGACTCAGCAATAAGGGAGTTCATCTCATCATTATTTACTTCAGTGAAAAAAACAGGTATAATTTAAATATTCCAACAATAGTTGGTTAAATAAACTATGGTCCAGGCACCCAAAGAAAGGAATACAGTACGGCCATCAAAAATGATGTTGTGGGCTGGGAGTGGTGGCTCACTTCTGTAAACCCAGCATTTTGGGAGGCTGAGAGAGGTGGATCACTTGAGGCCAGGAGTTTGAGACCAGCTTGAGCAACATGACAAAACCCCATCTCTACAAAAACTACAAAAAATAACTGGGTGTGGTGGTGCATGCCTGTAATCCCAGCTAATTTAGGAGGCTGAGGTGGGGGGATCACTTGGGCCCAGGAGGCTAAAGCTGCAGTGAGCAGAGATCGCACCACTGTACTCCAGCCTGGGTAACAGAGCGAGGCCAGATCTCAAAATAATGAAATAGAAGGTCCTGCAGAACAGCAAGTGAAAGATACTCGTACAATATATTTTAAAAGTGAAGAGATACTTGTTCAATATATTTAGTTTATAAAACAACAGTATGTACTGTATAATCCTGTTTTTGTTGAAAAAGAAAAAGAAAACTTAGAAAAAAGACTGGAAGAATATACACCAAGTGCCTAATCTTGGTTATCTCCGGAGGCTGGATTTACACACAATTTTATTATTTTATTTTTCCTTATATATACTTAACAAATTTTATAAAGTGAACATGAATTACTTTTAAATTAAGAAGAAAATGTAAAAATGATATTTGAAGGAATGGTACTGAATGGCCAAATCTTTTCTTCTGAAGAACATGAACGAGCCCCCTTGAGGGCCACTGGGGCCTTAATCAGAGGTGAGACCAACCCGAGCCACAAGGTGGCAGTGCTGCTCAGTGAGGCTGCCCTCCGGCTGGGCACTCTTGGGCCACACCCCAGAGAGTGGCCTCTCCCCCTGCTTCCCTTTTACTCCAGCACCTATGGGCACCCCGTGAAAGAAGAGATAACCTGGTGTGCACAGCTGCTCCGCCCTGTCTTACCTAAGTCAAGGGTGATAGGGAAGTGGAGATGACAAATCGAGAAATATCCTTTCATTGGAAACTGGGAGGCTTCCCCCAACAACTGTTGTCTCTGATATGGCTCCACTGCCAGAGAGAGAGAGAGAGAGAGAGAGAGAGAGAGAGAGAGAGAGAGAGAGAGAGAGAGAGATGCTGCCAGAGAGTATGTGTGTGTGTGTGTGTGTGTGTGTGTGTGTATTCTGTATGTTTTGCTTATTATATCACTTTTCTTGGATGTTCTGTATTTGTTTAAATGTTTAGAACCTGTTCTTTTATTTCAGGACAATATGAACAGAACATAATGTTGAAGAAAATACATTTACTTTGTACCCAATTCTGTGCATAGTTTCTTCTGCTTTCAGTCCACACATTGTTCATATTGGAAATCCTTTCTACACCTGCTTTGAAGCAGGATTAATGAACTATACTTTTATAATTTCAGCAAATAATCACTGACATGAATGCACAAATGGCATCATTTTGCATTCTGCTCTGTAGAGTTCTAATAAAAGTACTTTGTCTACAAAGCAGTAATGCAACCATATAAAATCATTTTCTAATTAAGAAAATGTTCAATAATTTATACAAGTGGACATTTGCACAAATTTTTTTTATAGTTCATGAAATTGTTTAAAGTGTAAAATTGAATGTTTTTTAGTCTATTCACAGAGTTCTGCACCATCACCACAATGTGGAGGTTAGGGGTAATAGCCTCCCTGCAGCTAAAAATCTGTTATAATTTTTAACTCCCCCAGAGCTTAACTACTAATAGCCTAGTAATAGTTGACCAGAAGCTTTACTGATAACATAAACAGTTGATTAACACAATTTTGTGTGCTATATGTATTATACTCTTACAGTAAAGTAAGCTAGAGAAAAGAAATGCTATCAGGAAAATCATAAGAAAAAGTGTTTACTATTCATTACGTGGAAGTGGATCATCATAAAGATCTTCATCCTTGTCATCTTCATGTTGAGTAGGCAGAGGATGAGGAAGAGGAGGAAAGGGGTTTGGTCTTGCTGTCTTGAGGTAGCACAGTCAGAAGAAATTTCATGTATCAGTGGACCTGTGCAGTTCACACCTGTGTTGTGGGGTCAGCTGTATTTTCATCACCCCCAAAAAAGAAACCCTATATCCATTAGCAGTCACTCCTGATTTCCCCCTATACATTTGGCTATTCTAGACATTGCATATAGATGGGATTATACAACGTGTGGTCTTTTGTAACTAGCTTTTCTCACTTGGCATGTTTTCAAGGTTCATCCATGTTATAGCATATATTGGTACTTTATTTCTTATAATGCCAAATCATATTCCATTGTATGGAATTTTATGTATCCATCCATCAGTGGATGGATATTTGGGTTATTTCCACTTTGGACTACTATGAATAACGCTGCTATGTATATTCATATACAAGTTTTTGTGTGGGACGAATCTAGGAGTGAAATTGCCGTATCATATGACTCTTTTCCAGTGTATGCACTATTGTACATTCCCACTAACAATGTACGAGGGTTCTGGTTGCTCCACATCCTAGCAGACTCTTGTTATTGTCTGTCTTTTTGATAATAGCTATCCTAATGAGTGTTAAGTGATATCTCATTGTAGTTTTTATTTGCATTTCCATGATGGCTAATGGCCATTTCCTTATCTTCTTTGAAGTAATGTCTGTTTAGATCCTTTACCGATTTTTTTTTTTTTAAGACAGAGTTTTGCTCTGTCGCCTAGGCTGGAGTGTGGTGGCACTGTCTCGGCTCACTGCAACCTTCACCTCCTGAATTCAAGCAATTCCCTGCCTGACACCCCTTGTTTCTCCTTTAAGCTTTGAGTGCAGAGACCCAGGACATTCAGAATTCAGCCACAGGTGCTCAGGGAGTACTGGGTGGCTCTGGCCTGGGTTCTCGAAGTTTTAGAAGCCACTCACTCACAATGTCTGGCCCATCCAAAGCCCAGGCCCTTGGCAGCTCATACTTTGGTGTCTCCTTGGGTATAAAGAAAACAGTGTCAGGCTGGGCACAGTGGCTCATGCCTGTAATCCCCACACTTTGGGAGGCTGAATTGGGTGGATCACCTGAGGTCAGGAGTTCGAGACCAGCCTGGCCAACATGGTGACACCCCATCTCTATTTAAAAAAAAAAAAAATATATATATATATATATATATATAAAATTAATAAATAAAATAGCATCAATAATTACATATCTTATCCTTGGCTTCCTTTTTCTCCATGACCCTGCAAGTCACCCTGGGTGGTGTCTGGGGTAGTTGGGCTTTACTGTTCTTTCGCACTGAGAGAGGGGACGAAAGACCCCTGCAACACCACCTGTGAGCTGCATGGTTCTATGTGGGCCACCTACTGTGGCCTCACCTCACACATGGGCTGTGTAGACCAGAGCCAGAGAAAGCTAAAGCTGCTCATAACCTAGGGATAAACACAGTTGACAATGGTCCCTGTCCTTCCAGAACTTTTATTTCATGAAAATACGTGGGCTTATTTATAAGTGTGTGTTGAGGGTGTCATTTGTTTTTAACAGGCTAGGCTCATGCTCTGTCAGCTCAACAAATATTTACTTAGCTACTATATGCCAGGCACTGTTTTATATAACTGAAAATAATACTGTAACTTGCTGTTTTTGCTTAAAAGCATAAAATCCTTCCACATCAGTACATATGATCTCCATTATTATTGACAGTCATGTGGTATTCCACAGCATGGCAGTATCACAACTCCAGAATTTCCTTAACTAATTTTGGACATTCACATTGTCTCCATATACTTTCCATTATAAATAATGCTGCAGTGAATACCTTTGTCATATAACCTTGAGCACATTTGTAAATATTTCTAATAGACTCTAGGCTTTCAGCTTAGGAGCAAATGTACTGGCTGGGCATGGTGGCTCATGCCTGTAATTCCAGCACTTTAGGAGGCTGAGACAGGAGGATCACCTAAGGTAAGGAGATCAAGACCAGCCTGGCCAACATGGGGAAACCCCGTCTCTACTAAAAATACCAAAATTAACTGGACATGATATGTGCCTGTAGTGCCAGCTCCTCAAGAGGCTGAGGCAGGAGAATCACTTGAACCTGGGAGGGGGAGGTTGCAGTGAGCGCCACTGCAGTCTAGCCTGGGGACAAAGCGAGACTCTGACTCAGATAATAATAAAGTAAAATGAAGTGAATATGCTGAATATTCTTTTTTTTTTGAGACAGGGTCTTGCTTTGTCACCCAGATGGCAGTTCAGTGATGTGATCTCAGCTCACTGCAACCTCTGCCTCCCAGGTTCCAGTGATCCTCCCATTTCAGTCTCTCAAGTAGCTGGGATTACAGGTGCAGGTCACCATGCCCAGCTAATTTTTGTGTTTTTAGTAGAGACAGGGTTTCACTGTGTGCCTAGGCTGGTCTGGAACTGTGTTTGTTGTTGTTGTTGTTGTTGTTTTCTGACATAGTCTCACTCTGTCACCCAGGCTAGAGTGCAGTGGCATGATCCAAGCTCACTGCAAACTCTGTCTCCCAGGTTCAAGCGTTTCTCCTGCCTCAGCCTCCCAAATAGCTGGGATTACAGATGTGGGCCACCACGCCCAGCTAATTTTGTATTTTTAGTGGAGACAGGGTTTCACCATGTTACCCAGTTATTCTCAAACTTCTGATCTCAAGCGATCCACCTGCCTCGGCCTCCAAAAGTGCTGAGATTACAGGAGAGAGCCACCACACCCTGCCTAATATTCTTGTTGTATATAGGTGCTATGGTTTGAATATTTGAACCTCCAAAACTCTTGTTGAAACTTAATCTCCAGTGTGGCAGTATTGGGAGGTGGGGCCTTTAAGAGGTGACTGGATAAAGAGGGAATGAGGACTCTTCTCTCACAGATGGGTTCTTCCATTCATAAATTCATGGATTAATGGGTTCTTGTAGGAGGGGAGCTGGTGGGTTTATAGGAAAAGGAAGAAAAACCTGAACTAGCACATTAACACGCTCAGCCCCTCACCATGTGGTGCTGTGCACTGCCTTGGGATGCTGCAGAGTTCCCACCAGCAAGAAGGCTCTCACCGTATACAGCCCCTTGACCTTGGACTTCTCAGCTTCCATAAGTGTAAGAAATACACTTCTTTTCTTAATAAATTGCTCAGTTTTAGATATTCTATTATAAGCAGCAGAAAACAAGTCTAAGATACCAGGTATCCAGATTGTACCCATTCATTCTGCTGCTCCTAGTGTACTCCCCTACTCCGTATGGCCTGTCTTCAGTAATTTTGTCAGTTTGATAGATGAAAATGGGCAATTATCTTTTCAACAGAAATAGGCCTCAGCAGTTGATACTGACTGAGCAGTTTACAGCCTTCAGCACAGGGCACTTCTAGAGTGTAAACCGAGAGAGGCAAAGCTCTGGCCACTCTCATGGGGAAGATTCAGATCTGGCTACAGTTGAGCGGTCGGTCCTGTACTTTCACACACTTGGTCTTCTTTCTCCCTCACCACCACACTCTAAGGTAAATATCATTATCTAATTTTTACAGATGAGGAAACAGTCCAGAGAGACTGACTTCTCCAAATCAAAAATTTAAGAAGTAACAGCCCGGGGGGAGGGGTCTGAGAGTAAAGGGAAGAGTAGCAGAGGCGAGGCCATCATTAACCCTGGAGCTTGTGTGGAGCCAGGGCTGGGTCTCAAGGCCAGGCCAGACCAAGGGAGGAGTGGAGGAGAAAATGATATGAAATTCTTTGCCATGGGCTACAAGCTGTGAAATCTGTTTTGCCTATGCTCAGGGCTTGTCCTGGTTGGGCATAATGTAGAGGCTGCAAAGAGTCCAGGGCCCTCAAATCCAGGGAGGGGAAGCCCCAGGTCTGGTAAAACAGAGGGGAGAATGCGCAGGGACGTTACCCTGCTGATGGCGGAGGTGTATTGGAGTTCATTATATAGGCTCAGGCCTTGTCCACAAGCTAATGGGAAACTTCTTCCATCCCCTTAGCTGGGCTGCCCAAAGCCCTTAGTGCAGATCCCATTTCTCAAAAACCTAAATTAAAAACAAGGTAAAGTACAAGAAAACCCCTGAACAGTCCTCTTTGCATAATGGTGGCTCTGAGCCTGGGAGTTCGAAGGACAGACTTGTGTCTAACCACTTCTGGCTTCAGCATGTGCTGACTGGTCCTCAGCGCTTGGCATTCTGAAGAAGTATTTTCAGCAGTCTCTGGGTGGGGAGACAGTAGGCAGCTAAGTGCCTTTCTCTGGAGATTCTGTTCCCCAGCGAAGGCCACCTCACCTCAAGCGGGCAGGCTTCCAGGGTCACAGAAACCTCTGTGGACCTACACGTACAAGAGGAGCAGCTGCTCTGCAGGTGGCTTCATTTCAGCCCCTTTTCCCACATAACTTGGTGTACAATATGCTACTCTCCTTTGCCAGGGGTCTGAAGGGGAAGCTTAACATCATGGCAGCATTACTGGACTGGTGGTTTGCCAGTGTTTTCAGACGACAGAGGTCCAAAGAATACAGAAAAAGGCCTTGCATCCTGAACCTGGTAAAACTGTGGCCCAGGATCCCAGGAAAAGAATACACATTTTTTATTTGTAAAAATAGTACAAATAATAGAAACCATATTCTTTGGTTGGTTATGTGTTTATTCTTAGGAAATGCATATATATGCAGAGAGAGAAAGCAGAGGAAGAGAGAGTACAAATACGTGCAAATGTAGTAACATCAGTAAATCTGGGGAAAAAGTATTTGGAAATTCCTTATACATTCAACTTTTCTGAAGTTTGAAACTGTATCAAAATGAAAAGGGAGTACTCTCTTCTGCAGTGCATATACAAAATTTGGAACATACAGAGATTAGCATGGCCCCTGTGCAAGGATGATCGGATGGTTTGGATGTTTTGTCCCTTCCAAATCTCACATTAAAATGTGACCTCAGGCCAGGCGCTGTGGCTCATGTCTGTAATCCCAGCACTTTGGGAGGCCAAGGCAGGTGGGATCAGGAGTTTAAGACCAGTCTGGCCAACATGATGAAACCCCATCTGTACTAAAAATACAAAAAAATGAGCCAGCCATGGTGGCACATGCCTGTAATTCTGGCTACTCAGGAGACTGAGGCAAGAGAATCGCTTGAACCTGGGAGGTGGAGGTTGCAATGAGGGAGATGACGCCATTACACTCCATGTAATGGAAGCAAGAGTGAAACGCCATATCCCCCCCAAAAAAAGGCCAGGCACAGTGGCTCAAGCCTGTAATCCCAACACTTTGAGAGGTCAAGGCGGCTGGATCACAAGGACAAGAGATCAGGACCATCCTGGCTAACATGGTGAAACCCTGTCTCTACTAAAAATACAAATAGTTAGCTGGGCGTGGTGGCACACGCCTGTAGTCTCAGCTGCTCAGGAGGCTGAGGCAGGAGGATCGCTTGAGCCTGGGAGCCGGAGGTTGTAGTGAGCAGAGATTGTGCCATTTCACTTCAGCCTGGGTGACAGAGCAAGACTCCGTCTAAAAAAAAAAAGTGACCTCCAATGTTGGAGGTGGGCCTAATGGGAGATGTTTGGGTTATGGAAGCGGATGCCTCATGAATGGCTTGGTGCTGTCCTCAACAGTAGTCAGTGAGCTCTCATTCTGAGTTCATGTGAGATCTAGTTGTTTAAATGAGCCTGGCACTTTCTCTCTCTCTCTCTCTCTCTCTCTCTCTCTCTCTCTCTCTCTCGCTCTCTCTCTCTCTCTCTCTCTCTCTCTCTCTCGCGCTCTCTCTCTCTCGCTCTCGCGCTCTCTCTCTCTCTCTCTCTCTCTCTCTCTCTCTCTCTCTCTCTCTTTCTCTCCCCCTCTCTCTCTCGGTCCCTCTCTTGCCATATGACACACTAGGACCACTTTGCCCTCCACCATGATTGTAAGCTTCCTGAGGCCTTACGAGCAGCAGATGCTGGTGCCGTGCTTCTCATACAGCCTGCAGAACCATAAGCCGAATAAACCACTTTTCTTTATAAATTACCCAGTCTAAGGAATTCCTTTATTATTTTTATTTTTTCGAGACAGGGCCTTACTCTCACCCAGGCTGGAGTACAGTGGCACAGTCTTGGATCACTGCAACCTCTGACTCCTGGGCTTAAGTGATCCTCCTACCTCAGCCTCTTGGGTAGCTGGGATTACAGGTGTGTGCCACCATGCCTGGCTAATTGTTGTATTTTTTGTAGAGACAGCATTTCTCTAAGACCACGTTCCCCAAACTGGTCTTGAACTCCTGAGCTGAAGCGATCCACCCACCACAGCCTTCAAAAGTGCTGAGTTTACAGGTGTGAGCCACCTCACACCTGGCCAGGTATTCCTTTAGAGTGATGCAAAGTGGACTAATACAGATGACATGCAAATTTGTGAAGTGTTCCATACTTTTTACTGCATGTTCTCATTTATAAGTGGGAGCTAAATAATGTGTACACATGAACATAGTAGAGTGTTCATGGAGACTCGGGAGCATAGGAAGGTGGGAAGACATTGGAGGCTTTGGAGGATAGGAGGGTGTGAAGTGGATGAAGGATGAGAAATCAAAGGGTACAATGTGCATTATTTAGATGATTGCTACACTAAAAGCCAATACTTCACCACTGTGCAATATATCTATGTAACAAAACTCCACCTGTACCCCTTAAATTTACATAAACATATATATATAATTTTTTTTTTTTTGAGATGGAGTCTCACTCTATTGTCCAGGCTGGAGTGCAGTGGCGGGATCTTGGCTCACTGCAACCTCTGCCTCCTGGGCCCAAGTGATTCTGCTGCTTCAGCTTTCTGAGTAGCTGGGATTACAGGCGTGCGCCACCACACCCAGCTAATTTTTGTATTTTTGTAGAGACAGGGTTTCACCATGTTGGCCAGGATGGTCTCAAACTCCTGACCTTGTGATCCTCCCGCCTCGGCCTCCCAGAATGCTGGGATTACAGGGGTGAGTCACTGCGCCTGGCCTAATTTATATTTTTAAAAAGTAGCAAAAAGAAGAATTACAAAAACCAAAGGAGCATTGTTAGGTAAATTAATCTTCATTCCCACCAGACTAGCCCAAGCATGGGTTTAAATTTTGCATAGATTTTGATTTTTGTTGTCGTTGTTAGAGATAGGGCCTTGTCACTTTGGAGGCCAAGGCAGGCGGATCACCTGAGGTCGGGAGTTCAAGAGCAGCCTCACCAACATGGTGAAACCCCGTCTTTAAAAAAAAAAAGAGAGAGAGATGGCCTTGCTTTGTCACCAAGGCTGGAATGCAAAGGCATGATCACCACTCACTGCAGGCTCAACTTCCTGAGCTCAAGCAATCCTCCTACCTCAGCCTCCAAAGTGGCTCGGACCATAGGCACATGCACCACACTTGGCTAATACTTTTTAAAGATGGGGTCTCACTAGGTTGCCCAGGATGCTCTCAAACTCCTGGCTCAAGCAATCCACCCATCTCAGCCTCCTAAAGATTTTGTGGATTTTTTTTAATATGAAAAGACATGTTATTATTAGTAGTACATACACCAGATTGCACTTTCTCCAATGGCAAATGAGGCACAGGGTAATATTTCTCTTTCATTCCCTGAGAACTTCAATATCATCTGTCTTCTGGAGGATCCAGTTTCTTCTGACATTTGTGATACTGTCCACAAGGATAGCAGCCATACTTAGTAGTAGAGAGCGTTTTGCAGAAAATTTTTAAAAAAAAGAAAGGAAAAATATATTGGATGCTGATTCAGAGAAGAAAATGAAAGAAAAAAAAAAAGAACATTTTGCTACGTTGTTCTATTATGGGTTCTCGCTCAAGGTGTTCACTTTTTTCTTCTCTAGTTTTCGGCACTTGACCATGTGTTTCCTCATTATTACATACAGGATCAGGTCAAGGGATAGGTTTTGTGCATTCATATGGAATGTCTATAAAAGCATGGAAACATGCTATTCTCCTGCCATCAGATATCAAAGCAGAGTCTACTTTTCAATTATAGTCATCTGGAAAAGAAGAGTATGTAGATTTATGACAAACATAATATATGGCTCCATTTTGGATTGAAAATAAATGATTTCCAGATAGTTCTCTTTGATATCACCCATTTTACTGCTGCTGCCACCATGTAGCAAGATGCTTATCAGTTGGAATGAAAAAAGATGCTTCAAAGAGAATCTGCTTTTAAAATCTGCGTCTGGGCACATGAGTTTTCATCCCTGCTTAACAGCTCTTCAACATGAGCCCATCATCTTGTCTCCTTATTTTTGTATAGATCTTGAATTATTTTCACCCAGTTGTAATCATGGACACATTTGTAGTCTGCTTTTTTTTACTTAACTTTAGTTATAAACTGTTTTCCATACTGCTGCACATTCTTTGTAATT
Organism: Callithrix jacchus; assembly: GCF_049354715.1. Lineage (NCBI taxonomy): Eukaryota > Metazoa > Chordata > Mammalia > Primates > Cebidae > Callithrix > Callithrix jacchus. Next base: position 46,054,765 of record NC_133509.1, on the reverse strand, counting down.
ATCATTTTTATGATTTATAATTTTTTTTTTGAGACAGAGTCTCTCTTTCACCAGGTACCAGGCTGGAGTGCAGTGGCACAATCTCGGCTCACTGCAGCCTCTGCCTCACGGCTTCAAGCATTCTCCTGCCTCAGCCTCCTGAGTAGCTGGGACTACAGGCAAGCGCCACCACGCCCCCCCTAATTTTTGTATTTTAGTATAGACGGAGTTTCACTATGTTGGCCAGGATGGTCTTGTTCGCTTGACCTCGTGATCCACCCACCTCGGCCTCCCACAGTGCTGGGATTACAGGCATGAGCCACCATGCCTGGCCATTTAATTCTTTAGTTGATTTTTGTTTTTTTTTTTTTTGAGACAGAGTCTCTGTCATCCAGGTTGGAGTGCAATGGCATGATAACAGCTCACTGTAGCCTTGACCTCCCGGGTTCAGGTGACCCACCTACCTCAGCCTGGCATGTGCCACCACGCCTGGCTATTTTTTTGTATTTTTTGTAGAGAGGGGGTTTCACTATGTTGCCCAGGCTGGTCTCAAATTCCTTTGCTCAAGTAATCCTCCTGCCTCAGCCTCTCAACGTGTTGGGATTACACGCATGAGCCATCATGCCTGGCCAATTTATAATATTATATGTCATAATTCATATTTTCTTGTTGGTGGGCATGTAAGAGGAAGAAGACACTGGTTAATCATGAGCTCTGTACCAGGTGCTGCCCACCACAGGCTATGTACAGGCATTATCTTGTTTGCCCCTCACTATCCTACTTAGCCCCAGGCTCTGTTCTAGAGTCTTGGGAACACATCAGCAAGTTAAATAGACAAACTGGAGCTTACATTCTACTCAGGGTCAGGGTCAGGGGGAGATATACAATTAAAAGTATACATAATGCTGAAGAATGAAATGTTGAAGGAGTTTAAATTTTGAAAGTGTTTGCTATATATACTTGTTCTGCATTATTATAAAGAGTTTTCATCATGTTTTTAAAACAAGGATATACATAATAAATAAGAAAAGTATGTGTTACATTAGAAGATGCCAAATGATATGGAAAAACAGCAGAGTAAGGAGAGTAATGGGTACAGGAGAAGGGAGTGTTTTCATTTTAAGTAGAGTAGTTGGGGTAAACCACACCGAGAAGTTAACATTCGAAGAATGACTTGATGAGAGCAATCCCTGAATAACACATGAACAAATACAATGACTTTTACGATACATTCTAACTATGCCATTAGGAGCCAGTCATTAGAAGGACTAAGATCCCAGGAGGGGCTGGTGAAACTTGTATATATTTACGTCATTGGCTAAAACATAAATCAGCCCAGTTCGTTCGTTCTCTCTCTCTCTCTCTCTCTCTCTCTCTCTCTCTCTCTCTCTCTCTCTCTCTCTCTCTCTCTCTCTCTTTTTCTTTTTTATAAAGATGGGGTTTCACCAGTTTGGTCAGGCTGGTCATGAACTCCCACCTCAGGTGATCTGCTCGTTTTGTCCTCCAAAGTGCTTGGATTACAGGCATGAGCCACCATGCCCAGACAGTCAGCCCAGTTCTTTTGTGAAGCATTATGTCAATTCACACAGCCATTTAAAATATTAATGTTTTTTGACCTGGTAATCCCACTCCTGGGAATTTGTCCTAAGGAAATTTTTGCAAAGAAGAGAAAAAGTTCTACATGGAAAGATCACTGCAGCAGTATCTTTTGTCTTAGTAGGTCTAACCTTAGTCGGGTTTATTTCTCACAGTTCTGAGGTTGGAGTCTGAGATTTGGGGGCCAGCAGGGTTTGGTTCTGGGAGAAAGCTCTCTTCTGGATTAGTCCATTCTTACGCTGCTATAAGAACATAGCGGAGACTGGGTAATTTATAAAGGAAAGAGGTTTAATTGGCTCACAGTTCAGCATGGCTTGGGAGGCCTCAGGAAACTTACAATCATGGCAGAAGGGGAAGCAAACATGTTCTTCACAGGGCAGCAGGAAGGAGAAGAATGAAGGCCGATTGAAGGGGGAAGCCCCTTATAAAACCATGAGAACTTACTATCACAAGAATAGCATGGGGGAAGCTGCCCCTGTGATTCAGTTACCTCCCATTGGGTCCTTCCTACCACACGTGGGGATTATGGGAACTACAATTCAAGATGAGACTTGGGTTGGGACACAGCCAAACCATATCACCAACTGTCCACTTCTCATTGTATCCTCACACGGCAGAAGAAAACTAGCTAGATCTCTGGCCCCCCCTTTTTTTTAATTGAGATGGAGTTTTACTCTGTCACCAAGCTGGAGTGCAGTGGCGCAATATTGGCTCACTGCAACCTCTGCCTCTCAGTTTCAAGCGATTCTCCTGTCTCACCTTCTGAGTAGCTGGGACTACAGGCACATGCCACCACACCCAGCTAATTTTTGTGTTTTTAGTAGAGATGTTTTTCACCATATTGACCTGGATGGTCTCCATCTCTTGACCTTGTGATCTGCCCGCCTTGGCCTCTCAAAGTGCTGGGATAACAGATGTGAGCCACCACATCCGGCCTCTGGCCTCTTTTTGTAAGGGCACTAGTCCCATTGCTAAAGGCTCCACTCTCATGACCTAGTTACCTCCCCAAAGTTCCACCTTCGTATATCATCACATCAGGATTAGTGTTTCAACATATATGTTTTAAAGGGATACAAACACACAGTCCATTGCACCATCAAAGTAAGAATGTGGTGGGTCAGAATGGTCTTGGAGTCAGGTGTCAGGGTCTGAAGGTTTGGCTCTATGATCTGCCACTTGGTATCTGTGTCGTCTTGGGTTTAGTGACTTGATCTTTCTGAGCACATGCCGGCTGTGATGGAAGGAGAGAAGTCAGGTTGGGAAAGTTCTGGGGACCAGACTGTGGAGGGTCTTGACTGCTAAGCCTGTGCAGGCTCTGTGCAGTCAGCAGGAGAAACATTACAGGTATTTGATCAGAGCTGTGCATCAGGAAGATTAATGTGATGGTAGCATAGAAGATGAATGGAACCGGGGAGAATGCAGAGGCGGGGAGGCCACTTAGGAGGCTTCTGCAGTAGTCTACGTGAGAGGCAATGACTAATTAAATGAAACAGCCCAAACCATGTGAGCACCTTGTGGGTGATGAGCCATTATCATAAATCTCCAGCCTCCCATAGCATCTTTTTTAAAGTCTGCACTGAACAGAAATATTACAGAATAATGCTTTATATTTCTAAAGCCCTTTGCAGTTCAAAAAGTGCCTTTATGAACATTATCTCATTTGATCTAGGGTGTATACAAATTGATATTTTGAAGGAGTTTTTCCAGATATTGAAATTGGGCCTATAGATACATAGCTTTTAGGGCCTACCTTTCTCTCCTCCTCAACTCAGCTTCCTTATGTTCAATCTTCAGGCACTTATTGGTTCTTTATTCCTTTTCACGACCAAAATAAAAACAACACATGCTGAACAACATACGAGGCTCCTTGCTAAGTCCCTGCAAAAGCAGGGAAGTCATCAATGTGCTGGAGTTGAGCGCATTTGGTTTATTTAATCATTTGTTCATCTTTCTCTGATTGCAGTGGAGTTTCACATGTTCCACCATACGCTGTCCCTGAAATGCTCTGCATACACCAATGAGAGCCCACAAGGCGGACTAGCCTTCGCCTTTCCTCCTTGTCTGACAGAATTAAAGCAGGAAATCAGGTTGGGAAAGTCCTGTGGGACTAGATTGTGGAGGAGCTTGACTGCTAAGCCAAGGACTCCAGGCTCTATGCTGTCAGCAAGAGAAACATTATTGGTATTTGATCAGAGCTGTGCATGAAGGTTAATCTAGCAGTGACTCCCTCCAGCTTCCCAGTCTCAGGGGGACAGGGAATGTCTTTTGCTGGAGTACCCCAAATACCCCCAAGTCACACAGACACAATTCAGCAGACACAGGACTGGCAATCACCCAGGAGGCCTGCAGCCTGGGTCTGCACTGTGATTGAGGCTTCCTAACTCTGGCTTCTTGGGCTTCCAGAGGCACTAATGAGCAGGGCTGAGCAGTAATTAAGACTGTGCTCAGTTCCACATCATGCAGCACAGCTGCAGCTGCCAGGAGGAAGGGGAAGGAGAGAACACTGTCTTCCCACTCTGAGCCCACTTGCTCTCCAGACTCTCCAGGCTCTCCAGTGCAGCAAGGTAAAGCCATGGGTTGAGGGAGCAGCTACAGGAGATGGCTGCCCAGGGCTGGGGAAATAGCGTTCAGATGCCAGCCAGCTGTTGCTGTTCCATCCTGCATCCCAGGTGGGGTGCCAATGGGCAAAGCTATGGTTTTCTCAGAGGTGAAGAGCCTCTGCCTTGCAACCAGCCTGGCACTGCAGGCCCTGCAGCAGGAAGAGGCTGTGATCTGGCCAGGGGAGCTGGGTGGAGGGCAAATACGACACATGAAGTTATGCCCATTGTCTCCAAGGAGTCTGGGACCTTCTCTGGCTCACATCCCAGAACAGGGGCCTCTCTTGGTGAGGGCCAACTACAAGAACAAATACTCAGTGAGCAACACGGAGACAATCTCTGGAGGTCACAGGTCACACTACAAGCCAGTTCATCCATGGAACATACTCTGCAGTCAAGAGGTGGAGGTCAATACAGAGTCACGACTGCTACAGTGATGATGAGAAAAAGTTCCATGGGGCCACAGCATCGACTAGGGTAGACTGAGGACAGCTTCATTTGTATTCTGGCATTTGAGCTGAACCTTGAAGTGGAAGAGGGATTCACCAGAAAATACAGTTTTGACAAAGGGAGTAGAGAACAAAGGCAGGTGGCATGAGATAGTTGGCAGCCAGACATGGTGGGCCTGGCCCAGAGCGTGAGTGGAGTGAGAAGGGAAGGATTCTAGACAAAGGAACCTAGACAATCTAGAATTCAAAGGACCACCAGGGGTTCCAGGCCTGGCAGGAGTATCTGACAGAATGACCCACCTTCCCTAGCTTACACCACCTCAGGCGTTGGGAAGATGCTCTGTGACTTCATCAGGATCCCTGGGGAGCAGTGCGAGCCCCAGGAGCTGAGCTGGGGAGAGGATCACAGAAGAGTCAAGGGACTCACAGAGGGAAGGCAGCTGGAGGGAAGGGGCTTGGCCCTGGACTCTCATCCACTCCTGAAGCCCATGCAGGGAAACAGTGAATGATGCAGTACCTGTGTCGCAAGGTCCCAGCCTCATGTGAGGCCCTCAGGGTGCCAGCAGCCTTCTGTCGCCTGCACATTGCTCTGGGGGCCACAGGTACCTGCAGGTTTCCAGAACCCAAGGAAGAGGCCAGAGGTTCAGTAATAGCTCTATAGGGGCTGAACTAGAGAGTGATGACCAACTCCAAAAATACATAACCTGTATTTTGTCACAGACAGAAAGGTTCAAGTTTCAAAAATGCTGGATCTTGGCTGGAGGTGGTGGCTCACTTTGGGAGGCCGAGGCGAGCGGATCACTTGAGGTCAGGAGTTTGAGACCAGCCTGGCCAACATAGTAAAACCCTGTCTGTACTTAAAATACAAAAATTAGCCAGGCATGGCAGTGGGCACCTGTAATCTCAGCTACTGGGGAGGCTAAGGCAGGAGAATTGCTTGAACCTGGGAGGTGGAGGTTGCAGTGAGCCCAAGATGGTACCACTGTACTCCAGCCTGGGCAACAGAATACATCTCAAAAAAAAAAAAAAAAAAAAGCTGGAGCTTCAGTAATGCTGACCACTTTCAAATATATGTAATCAGCACTCATTTCAAATAGTTTTTTTTTTTTTTTTTAGACGGGGTTTCACCATGTTGGTCAGGCTGGTCGTGAGCTCCCAACCTCAGGTGATCCGCCCGCCTTGGCCTCCAAAGTGCTTGGATTACAGGCATGAGCCACCACGCCCAGCCATTTCAAATAGTTTTTTAGCAGCATGCTAACTTAAGATTACAAGATCTGTGGTCCCCTATCCTGCCAAGTGTCCCCTTCCCCTGTCTGAGTGCCTGTGCCAGAGGCAGTTCTTCAAGGGGACTTGGAGTTGTACTCCTATATAAAAGAAAGCCTGTGGTGCTGCTGTGTTAAGTCACCCACCTATTGGCTAGTGAGCGCCCCCTTCATGTCTTTGCTGAAGGTGGATTTTCAGTAAATAAGAAGACCATATTTTTTATTCTGAGGCTGCGGTCTTGTTTTCCATAGCAGTGTGTCCCAGAAAGCTCGAAATTTCTTGCATGGCCATGATTTGAAAGTCTGGAAATGGGATCCACCAGTAAGCTGTGTTCTCCATGGAGCTTACCCGAGGCTGCCCTGCAGCCCTCGCATCCCCCTTAAGGGGTCACAGGGTGCCTGTGGACACCTCTTCCTGTTGCCTGTATGTCCGCCCCAATAGGAGAGAGAGAGGGCATGGAAGGAAATGAGTCTCCTTCACTGGTTCAAATTAGGGGGAAGCCTGTCAGTCCAAGTCCCTTCACATTCAGGCAATGACTGATCTGGCTTCCCTTCCTGTGTCTTTGTCAGAGAAGTGGCCACTGGGCAGTCATGGGAGGCAACTGTAGAGGAATTTTTTTTTCTTTTTAAGACAGGGTTTCACCATGTTGGTCAGGCTGGTCTCAAACTCCTGACCTCAGGTGATCCACCCATCTTGGCCTCCCAAAATGCTGGGATTACAGGCGTGAGCCACCATGCCCAGCACTGTGGAGGAATTTTAGAGCCGGAAGAAGCAGAGGGAGGATTGGAATACCTTTTACTTTTTTTTTAAGTTTTCCATTTATAATATTTCTGTTTTTAAAAGAATCATTTTGCTCTTTTTAATTTAGTATATTTTCCTTAGAGCAATAAAGGCTTTTGCAATTTGGAAAAAGTGACATTTGATCTGAAGGAGTCTGGGGGAGCTCTGAATATAGGGAACTAACCTTTAATGCCTGCCCATGAGTGCTGCCGCCTGGGGGCCTAATGTCTAATGCTTGCCACCGGTCAGCTCACCACAGGAGCCTGCTGGTGACCAGCCTGTCTCTCTTCCCATGGGTTCTCTAGCTGGCTCTGACTAAAGCCCTGTCTCTCTCATTGCTCTCTTGCCAACTATCACAACTTCTCAGCTTCCCCCTTTTGCCAATCAGCCCAGCCCAGAAGTGCCGAGGAGTGGGCCAGAGGGAAGCAGTCCCTTCTGTTTTTCCCCAGCTCCTGCTCAAATCTGACACCCACAGAAAGGTCAAACCCACGTGGTTCTGCACATCCCCTGCCTGGCCCGCCCTGGCTGTTACCATGACGACTGCTAGGCTGGAAATGTCCTTCACTACCTCTACTCAGCACATTGGTGGCTGTCCCATGCTCCATCCTCAGAAAAGCCACTCCTGCCAGGGGTTCTGGAGTTACAGGCCCTTTGGGAATAAGGCAGACAGAGACCAGGAAGACAGATAAAGTCAGAGGCACACACACTAACAGAGCCAAAGAGAGACAGGCATACATAGGGGCATGGAGATTGTGAAGGTGCGAGGAAGTGAGGTGGCGACACAGCCTCAGCCACTCAGGACCGCAGGACAAAAAGCAAAGCAGAGCCTGAGACAGAGACAAAGGGAGGCACGGGGGGCACCGGGGGGCCCATGGCGCCACAGTGAGAGAAGCTAGGCAGAGGAAGAGAGGAAAGGCAGAGACCAGGGCAGTCAGCTCTCTGCTGCCTGCCATCCCAGGAAATGTCCTTGCCCAATAGGTCTCTTTTGGTCTCATCCTCCCTGATGTCAGCCAGGGTCTGTCTGAGTTGATTTGCTGGCCAGGCTGTTTTTCTGGCTGGACAACATTTGCCGCCATAAGAGGGGCTCTTGCCTAATAACAGTGATCAAATTGTTGCCACCCTGACACACGCGCACACACAGACACACACACACCCACTCCGCTCCTTGCCCTTGATTCCATGTCACCCCAAACTTACTATAAATATCTACTCAGCCTCACTTCGCCTAGGTGGTGAAATGGGCACTAGAACACTGAGCTGGGTTGATTTTCAAATTGCAGCAAAATAATGTGAACCTGAAAGACGAGGAAGCCCCTGGAAGTAATGAATGGGAAAGAGGATGGAAAAGACAGTCTGAACAGTGAGTGCCAGACAGGAATGTGGGGGCAAGAAAGTGGGAGAAGGGATCGGGGAAGAGAGAGATAGGATCAGACCTCTGACCTGGGCAAGCCACAGGGGCAGTAACAGGAGTTCTGGGCCAACTGGATTGGCCTTCAGGGCCTGGCAGGGAGACCTGCCTCCAACATCAGTGCCATGATTTCCCATCTTTGAGGGAGGTTTTGAAGGTCTCTGAATTTTGGGGCTTTCTTCTTAGCATTTTCTTTTTTCTTTTTTTTTTTCAGATGGAGTCTTGCTCTGTTGCCCAGGTTGGAGTGCAATGGCACAATCTTGGCTCACTGCAGCCTCTGCCTCACGGCTTCAAGCATTCTCCTGCCTCAGCCTCCTGAGTAGCTGGGATTACAGGTGCCTGCCACCGCACCTGGCTAATTTTCTTGTATTTTTAGTAGAGATGGGGTTTCACCATCCTGGCCAGTATGGTCTCAAACTCCTGACCTCAGGCGATCTACCTGCCTTGGCCTCCCAAAGTGCTGGGATTACAGGTGTGAGCCACTGTGCCGGCCAAGCCTTTTTTTCTTAGAAAATGATTAGGCTGTCAGCACAGGAAACTCTGGGGTCTGGCCAATCTCTCACTTGTCCTAATTTTGACCACAGTGTGGAAGGATAGTAGAGTCAGTGTCCCTAATATCATCATGTTCCAAGGTCACATATGAATATTGAACAGGTGCCAGCCTGGAGCACCCATTGCCCTGGTGCCCTCAGTCCAGAGAGCCCAGTGAGGAAGCTGGGCTGAGAAGAAAGACTTGAACCCAAGAGAGCTGTGGGTGGACATTCAGACAAGGCTGGGCTGAACTCACCAACTGGGGAGAACCACGCCCCACACTGGGCCACAGAGGCTGAAATGTCAAAACCAAGGCCCCCACACCGCCCTGGAAGGCGGATCCTGGCCTGGGTGGGAAAGGATCTGTGCCAGATGCTGACATGCTGCCCACACATCCCTCCAGCCCATCTCTGACCAGCTGCAGCTATGGCGATGCTTCTGGTACATGCTCAGTTTCTCACTTCTCTTCTTCTCTGCATGAGGTTTTTCTCAGCCCCTGCAGGGCCGCCTGAAAGTGGCAGGGGCTTAATACCTCCAAAGAGCAAACCTCAGCCAATGAAGGATGGACATTGGTGGAACTATAACCCAGATGGTCCCCATCAGTCAGTGGCAAAATTCTGAGCCGTTATTTATTTATTTATTTATTTTTGAGATGGAGTCTCACTCTGTCACCCAGGCTGGAGTGCAGTGGCACCATGTTGGCTCACTGCAACCTCTGCCTCCCTGGTTCAAGCAATTCTCCTGTCTCAGCTTCCCAAGTAGCTGGGACTATAGGCGCACAGCACAACACCTGGCTAATTTTTGTATTTTTAGTAGAGACAGTGTTTTGCCACAAAAACCATGTTGGCCAGGCTGGTCTCGAACTCCTGACCTCAGGTGATACATCTGCCTCAGCCTCCCAAAGTGCTGGCATTACAGGCATGAGCCATCACGCCCAACCTGAGCCATGATCTTTATGTCTTCTCAGAGTGATCCCAGGGCAACAGCCCTAACTACCCATAGTGGACCTATTCAACACAGGGAGCTGTCTCATTTTCCTCACTCCCTCACTCCTGCTCATCCCCTAACAGCCACCTGCCCACAGGTTCTTGTCCGATGGTACACATTCAGAGAACGAAAAACAGCACAAGAGCAAACTTTTTGTGATCTTCCCTCCCAAGAGTCTGTCCCTCAGGGTTGAACTAAAATAAGAACTTGGAGGGCTCTGCCTCTGACCACTGGTTGGTAGGTGATCAAGTGTTTGTCACTATTATCTAGGGAGGTAAAAGAACTTACCAGCTCTCCTTCCTAAATGCTGAGGAGACCAGGGCTGACTTATTAGCAGCAAGCCCCCATAGGTCTCCAGTGGCCAACAACAGATTTTCATAACTGGGAAGGACCTTAGAGGTGACCTGATCCAACTTTCTACCTGATGCAGGAATCCCCTTTACAACCTCTCTGATATCTGCTTACACACCTCCAGTGACAGGGAACTCACTGTCTTCTACAAGGCCACCCTGTGGTTGAACAGCTATTAGAAAGTTCTCCTTAACACTGAATGGTAATTGGTCTTCCTGAAACTCCCAACCACTGGTCCTAGTGTGTCCTTGGTACTTCAGTGTCTCAGCTTTCTACCCAATACTCCAATTATTTTAAAGGCAACCGGGTCTCTCTTAAATCTCTTTTCTAGGGAAAACAATCTTATTTCCTTGTCCTGTCCTCAGATGACTCGATCTTCTGAGCCTGTTCACCCTGGACCCCTCCTCTAGGGAGCATTACAGTTTGTCAGTGCTCCTCTGTAGGAAAAGAGCCTGTTGCATGGCAAGAGTGGCACCATCTTGAAGCAGCACTGCCATAATGACTGATGTTTGACTCCTATATACCAAAGTATTCCTGTGGCAAGGTCAAGAAACAATGCCTGGGCCAGGCACAGTGGCTCATGCCTATAATCCCAGCAGTTTGGGAGGCTGAGGCAGGTGGATTATCTGAGGTCAGGAGTTTAAGAACAGCCTGGCCAATGTGGTGAAACCCCGTCTGTACTAAAAATACAAAAATTAGCTGGGTGTCATGGCAGGCACCTGTAATCCCAGCTACTTGGGAGGCTAAGGCAGGAGAATCACTTGAACCCAAGAGGTGGAGGTTGCAGTGAGCCAAGATCATGCCATTGCACTTCAGCCTGGGTGACACAGCAAGACTCCGTCTCAAAAAATAAAAATAAAAAAACTAGCCAGGCTTGTAGTCCCAGCAAACTCAGGGGGCTGAGGAGGGAGGATAGCTTGAGCCCAGGAGGTTGAGGCTGCAGTAGGCTGTGATAGTGCCACTACACTGTAACCTGGGTGACAAAGCCAGACTGTCTAAAAGGAAACAAAAAATGTAAAAGAGAAAAAAAGCACTGCCTGTAGCATAAATAACCCCTCATAAAGATGCTTGTCTAACCTCCCTAGTGATTATGAAACTTGCAAGAAAGTCTGAGGTATGATCAGCTGCATATGTGTTTCCCTAAAAATACAAAGGATACTTTCTGGAGGCTGGGCACAGAAATTCACCATCTCATGACCACCCAAGATATGGCTTCTGTGCATAAGTTCCTATTAAATAGTTCTTTCTGAGAAACTAGATTTCTCAGCCTCTTTCTCTGGCCCCTCAGCTCTCTTGGCCTTTAGGGGTAGCTTTGCATAGACCTGCTCGCTGCAGAGCATCCTCCTACAATGTGGTGCCCACACAATGCTTTCAGAGAGGTATGACCATTGCAGAATGTACTTTTACACTCTGTCCCAAGCACATTTCCACTGCTGATTCCCAGAATTGTAACTTTTTTTGCAGCACATAACACTGCTGACTCCATTGAACTGTTAAGACCCTGCACACCTGTTGTTTGGGGTTTTCCATACCACTTTCCCCTTCAGGTAACAGCAATCCCCTTCCACTTCCTAATTCTTTTTTTTTTTTTTTTAGGGAGGAAGGGAGGAAAGCAGGAAGGGAGGGAAGGAGGAAGGGAGGGAGGAAGGAAGGGATGAAGGAAGGAAGGAAGGCAGGAAGGGGAGAGGGAGGGAGGAAGGGAGGGAAGGGAAGGAAGGAAATCAAGCAATGAGAGAGACATTGCCGACCTGGATCTAGAGGTTTACAAGTTGATTTCTTTTTTTTGAGAGAAGGAAAGAAAAAAAATGAGTAAAGGAGAGGAAGAAAGAGGAAGAGAAAGAGGGAGAGTGAATGGAAATATTGCTTTATCTTGAGAAAAAAATGGGTATTAATAATGGCCACTCAATGTTTCATTTAAACCTATGATTAGGTGTGATGTGGTATTGACAAGAATGTATATTTTGTGTATTTAAAGTGGAGAGCTCTATAAATATGTATTAAGTTTACTTGTTCCGGATCTGAGTTCGAGTCCTTGATATCCTTATTAATTTTCTGTCTCATTGAATCTAAGTCTCTATGTATCTGGGTGTTAGGATCGTTAGCTCTTGTTGTTGCATTGATCCTTTTACCACTATATCTTTGTTGATTTAAAATCTATTTTATCCGATACCAGAATTGCAACTCCTGCTTTTTATTTATTTATTTATTTATTTATTTTTGCTCTCCATTTGGTTGGTAAATCTTTCTCCATCCCTTTGTTTTGAGTCTTTGTGTATCCTTGCATGTGAAACAGGTCTGGATGTAACATGCCGTTGGGTTTTGGCTGTGTCTTTTGATTGGGGGATTTAGTCGATTTAAATTTAGGGTTACTGCCATTTGATGTTAACTGGCTGTTTTATCCATTCGTTGATGTAAATTCTTCTTTATGTTGGTGCTCTTTACTTTTTGGTATATTTTTAGAATGGCTAATACTGGTTGTTTCTTTCTGTGTGTAATGCTTCTTTCAGAAGCTGTTGTAAAGCAGGCCTGGTGGTAATAAAATCTCTGAGTACTTGCTTGTTCATAAAAGATTTTATTTTTCCTTCAGTTGTGAAGCTTAGTTTGGCTGGATATGAAATTCTGGGCTGAAGGTTCTGTTCTTTGAGGATGTTGAATACTGGCCCCCACTCTCTTCTGGCTTGTAGAGTTTCTGCTGAGAGATCTGCTGTAAGTCTGATAGGCTTGCCTTTGTGGGTAACCTGACCTTTCTCTCTGGCTGCCCTTAGTATTTTCTCCTTCGTTTCAACCCTGGTGAATCTAATGATTATGTGCCTTGGGGTTGCTCTTCTTGAGGAATATCTTTGTGGTGTTCTCTGTATTTCCTGGGGTTGAATATTGTCCTGCTTTGCTAGTTTAGGAAAAATTTCCTGAATAATATCCTGAAGGGTATTTTCCAGCTTGGATTCATTCTCTCCGTCACATTCAGGTACACCTATCAAACGTAAATTTGGTCTTTTCACATAGTCCCACATTTCTTGGAGACTTTGCTCATTCCTTTTTATCCTTTTTTCTCTAATCTTGTCTTCTTGTTTTATTTCATTAAGTTGGGCTTTGACCTCTGATGTCCTTTCTTCTGCTTGAACAATTCGAGTGTTTAAACCTGTGCATACTTCTCGGAGTTCCTGTATTGTATTCTTCAGTTCCATTAATTCACTTATATTCCTCTCTAAGTTGTCTATTCTCAATAGGATTTCGTCAAACCTTTTTTCAAAGTTCCTAGTTTCTTTACGTTGGGCTACAACATGTCCTTTTAACTCGCAGCAGTTTCTTACTATCCATTCCCTGAAGCGTGATTCTGTTATTGGGATGCACTCATTCTCCATCAAGCCTTGTTCCATTGTTGATGTGGAACTGTGATCATCTTTAGAGGGAGAGGCCTTCTGATTTTGAGTATTCTCAGCCTTTTTATGCTGGTTTCTTCCCATCATTGTAAATTTATCCTCCTGTCATCTTTGAAATTACCAACTTTCAGACTAGGTCTCTTGAGTGGACATCCAAGTTGTTAGTTCCCAGGGCCAGAACAGCGGCATTAAGACTGATGGTGCTTTTCTGCCCAGGATTCTCCTGTCTGGCTTCCTTCTTGTGTCCATAATAGGCGACTCTGCCTGCTCAGGGCGCCAAACCTCGGTCAGAAGGGGAACCAGTCTCGTTTACTCTGCGCTGAGAGCTGCCACGCCGAGATGCCATCACAGCTGCTGCGCCAGCCTCAGGAGTCGTGCTGGGGACCCCTGTGGGTCCTCCAAACCTCGGTCAGAAGGGGAGCCAGCCCTGTTTACTCTGCTCCGAGAGCTGCCGCACTGAGGTGCCAGGCAAACTGCTGCGCCGGCCACAAGAGTTGCACTGGCGACCCGTGTGACTCCTCCACTGGGGATCTTCTGCTCTGTGAGCGACCAGAATTTGTCTGAAAGTGTGGCATCCTCTAGTTCTCTGCGCTTTCACTGAGAGCTGCAATCCCGAGATGTTAGCGATTGGCCATCTTGGATCTAAACCACTTCCTAATTCTTATATGGTTCTGGTGGGACTGTTAACCACAGTATGCTGTACCCCTAACCATAGATCTTGCCCTGGTCATAGTCACTGCTCCAATCATGAGCATGTGACCCAGGTCAAGCCAATCAGAGTCCTTCCCCTGTAATTTATTTATTTAGACAGGGTCTTGCTCTGTCACCCAGGATAGAGTGCAGTAGGGCAATCAGGGCTCACTGCAGCCTCAACCTCCTGAGCTCAAGCAATCCTCCCACCTCAGCATCCTGAGTAGCTGGAACTACAGGCATGCACTACCACGCCAGGCTAATTTTTAAAATTTTTGTACAGACGGGGTCTTGTTGTGTTGGCCAGGGCTGGTCTCAAACTCCTGGGCGCAAATGATCCTCCCATCTTGGCCTCCGAAAGTGCTGAGATTATTAAGCCTAAACCACTGTGCTGAGCCCCCTGGGATTTGTTGTATGGGGTTGGAAAGCATTGTCTTTCCTCTGGAGTTCCTAAACTGGAATTATGTCAGCCCAGAGCTCCCTGTGCTATACCAACTTGACACAGAGTAGAGTCAACAGTGGGAGGAAGAGGCTGAAGATACTGCTGGAATCCTTGGATCCAGCTAACTGAGGCCAGCTCTGTATGTGTTAGGCTAGAATTAAGCCTGGCTTGGATTTTTTTTTCCAGTAGCCTTGAAAAACTTTCCAGAATCTGACTTATTGGCTTCTGTCACTAGAACAAACTAATAAATACTCTGTTCTTCTCTGTCCTCTAGTTCTGTAGTTAATTTTTGATCCCAAATGAAAGATTTCACATTTCTCTGTATTATGTTTCATACTTTGTCCCATCCCTCCAGTCTAGAAAGATTTTAGAATTGTCTCCTTTCCTGTGCACACATACACACATACACAATTCCTCTCACCCACCTATAACTTTGCTTCCTCCTTCCCCACTTACCTGCTAAAGAACTAATTTTTAAAAGTGGATTAGGTCAACATGAAGGGAAAAGAGAGTCAGTTTGGGAAAAGAAAACCTTTACTTTAGGGCAGTATGTGACACAACACTTGGGACAGAGGAGGTGGAGAGAATGGAGGGAGATGCATCTCTCTGCCACATGTTGACTAACGGGAACAGTACATTGAGGGCTTACTTAGAAAAGCCTGGGGCTGGAGGCTAGGGAATCCAGGAGCAGAGCCTCACTACTGCTCTACTCTGCGCTGTACGAGGTGGTGTAGGGTAGCAGCAGAGAGCACAAGCACTGGAGAGCTAGGCTTGGCTCTCCATCCTGGCACCTCCACCTGCTAACCACCCACTACTACCTGCTGAGAGCCTGCAGCTCCCAAGACAGACACTCAGGTGAAACTTCCCTCCACCCAGTGACCAAGCCCCCAGGTTCTCCTTGCAAATGCCCCACTCCTCCCTAGCCTTGCCCCACACCTCATTCTAAAAGATAGTTATTTAAGAGATAACTATTATCTCTTAAAGATTTATTTTGCCCTATTCTCTCTCTCCTCACCTTGAGACTGGAATCACATGTATATTAGACTGTTACCGTCCCATAGCTCTTACAGGTTTTGCTTTCTTGTTTTGCTTTTCCCCCATCCCATTTTCTCTTTGTGTTTTAGTTCAGAGGATTTTTATTGACCTATGTTCAAGTTCACTGGTTCTTCACCTATGCCTACCTACTGAAAGCCTGTGGAATCAATTCATTTCTAATATCATGTTTTTTATTTCTAGCATTTCCATTAGAGTTTTTCTTTTCCTTTCTTTTTTTTTTTTTTTTTTTTCTGAGACAGGGTCTCACCCTGTTGCCCAGGGCTGGAGGGCAGTGGTGTGACCTTATCCTGGCTCACTGCAACCTCCGCCTCCTGGGTTCAAGCAATTTTCTTGCCTCAGACTCCCAAGTAGCTTGGCCCACAGGTGTGAGCCACCATCCCTGGCTAATTTCTGTCCTTTTTGGTGAGATGGGGTCCCATGTTGCCCACGCTGGTCTCAAACTCCTGTGCTCGTGCACTCCTCCTGCCTTGGCCTCCCAAAGTGCTGGTATTACAGGCATGAGCCACCAGGCCCAGCCTCATTTTACTTTCTCTTAGTTTCCATGTCTCTGCCAAAATTCCCCATCTGTTCATGCAAGTTGCCCACCTTTCCCCACTATACTGCATAGTAATTATAATTATTTTAATTCCCTGTCTGATAGTTCCAATATCTGTGTCATCTGTGAGTCTGGTTCTGCTGATTCATTTGAGAATGGATTGTTTTTTTTTTTTTCTTGCCTTTTTGTGTTTTGCCAAAAAAAAAATTTTTTTGAGACAGAGTCTTGCTCTGTTGCCCAGGCTGGAGTACAGTGGGGCCATCTCCGCTCACTGCAACCACAGCCTCCCAGGTTCAAGCAATTCTCCTGCCTCAGCCTCTGGAGTAGCTGGGATTACAGGCACATACCACCATACCTAGGTAATTTTGTATTTTTCGTAGAGACAGGGTTTCACCATGTTGACCAGGCTGGTCTCAAACTCCTGACCTCAGATTATCCACCTGCCTCAGCCTACCAAACTGTTGGGATTGCAGGCGTGAGCCACAGGGCCCCACCTGTATTTTGCAATTTTTAAACTAAATGCCCATGGTGTACAGAGCAGCAGAGACTGAGGTAAATAGTATCTGTGTCTGGGAGTGGGCCTGCCTTTTCCGTCAGCTCGTTGGTCTGGGGGGTTGAGTCAGCCTTCTTAGGAGTCGGGCAGGGTTTGAGTTTGGTTGTGCTCTCATTAACTTCAGTGTACCACAGATTTTAAATTCCTTTAGGGTTGGGCTGCTTAGAGTGAGGACTGGGGTGTTAGGGCTTCCTCAGTGTTGCTGTCCCACCCTCATCTTTTCAGCCAAAAGGAGACTTCTGTTGCTTGTGATCTGGTACCAGGCTCAGGCAGGGCAGAGCAGGGTTGATTCTGTTATCCTGGCCCAGCATCAGTCTTAAACAGGTCCTAGGCAACTGAAATTCAGCAGTGGGCTTTCTCCATGTTTCTGCTCTTCTTCCCCCGGGCAGCCGAACTCTGCCTTACACCTGTGGTCCATCTGGTGTTGGCCAGAGTTCTTGTCCTCCCCACAACGAGTGGACCTTTGCTTGAATCCTCAGGCCAGGGCAGTTTCCTGCTTCTGCCCCTAGGTAGGAGGTTTCTGCTTCTAGTCCCAGGACCAATGGGTCTTTGCGTGTGTTCAAGAAGGGCACAGCCGGGCGTGGTGGCTCACACCTGTAATCCCAGCACTTTGGGAGGCCGAGGTGGGTGGATCACAAGGTCAAGAGATTGAGACCATCCTGGTCAACATGGTGAAACCCCGTCTCTACTAAAAATACAAAAAATTAGCTGGGCATGGTGGCGTGTGCCTGTAATCCCAGCTACTCAGGAGGCTGAGGCAGGAGAATTGCCTGAACCCAGGAGGCAGAGGGTGCAGTGAGCCGAGATCGCGCCATTGCACTCCAGCCTGGGTAACAAGAGTGAAACTCCGTCTCAAAAAAAGAAAGAGAAAGAAAAAGAAGGGCAAGAAGGTCTGACACCTCACCAGAAGCAGCTAAGTTTTGCTTTTATTTCCCCCAACTGAAGCAATAGTTTGTTACCCCTCCCCCAGTGGATTAAGGCTTTTGCTTAAAGGAGAAGATTGTGGAAGTTGAGGCTTTTTGCTTTCCACCAGCAGCCGCACGCATGCGTCACCAAGGAAGAAGAATCCCTCCATCGCCTACCGTGCTCCCACTTTTGCCATGAACCCCAGGGGAAGCCTGTAGAAGAAAAGTTGCCTTCCTGTGCAGACTCCCCTGTATTTGTTAACATTTTTGTAGTTTTTTTCTTACCCACTTGTAATGACAGCCACATCTTTGCCAAAGTTGAAACAGTTGATCTGCCACTATCTCTCCTTGGAGGACTTTATTTGGTTGCTTTGTGACCTTGGCTTTCTGATGGGCTCAAGAAAAGTTATAATTTTGTACCTGGCTTTTTCACATTGTTAGGATGGGAGGGATATTTTCTTGCAGTATTCTACATCCTAAGTGGAAAAAGTTCTCAAGTACTATTACCTCTTTCTTAGACAACTGCAGCCACCTCATAGCTGGTCTCCTGCAACCATCACAAACTAGAGGGGGCTGCAAAATAAAATACTTAAAAATAGCTACTTAAAACCTGACACTTAGCTTATGGTGCATTGGTTATCTATTGCTGAATAACAAATCAACCCAAAACTTACTGGCTTAAACCATGACATTTATTTTGTTCATGAATCTGTAGGTCTTTGCAGAAATAGCTTGTTTCTGTACCACCTGATGTCATCTGGGACAGCTTAAAAGCTAGGGGATTAAATCATTTGAATCACTTACTTATATGTCTGATGCCTGGGGTGGGAAGACTCAAACAGCTGGGACTCCCTGGTCTTCTCTTGCTCTCTGTGGCCGACTTCTTACATGCTGGCTCAGAATTATCAAGGAGCATGGTGAGAGATAGAGACCCCGGGTGGAGTGCTTTCATGACCTTGCCTCAGAAGTCCCATTATTTGTGCTGTACTCTATTAGCAAGGTAGTTACATAGGTCTTCCCACGTTCAAAGGGAGGGAATATTGACCCAACATTTCAGTCGAGGCGTGTCCGCACCATACTGGAACATGAATGTGTGGGATGGGATACACTGATTTGGCCATTTTTGGAAAATACAATCTGCCATACATGATTGTGCTTGTTCTGCAGCAGTGAAAAAATAACAAAAATTGAAATAGAAAATAAAAACCATTTCATGTAGACATGTATCACTGCCAAGTGTGAATAACTTGTCCACCCTCAATCACTTTAATTATGGCAAACCCCTGGCAGCCATAAACTTCTAGATATAAATCTCATCTTGTCACTGCCCCTCTTAAAATCAGCCATTAGCTCCCTGTTCTCCCACAATAAACTCCTAACTCCTTAACATGGTTTATAAAAACCCTTCACACCTGGCCTTGTTTATTCATTTCCACCCTCACCTCTTGTCTGTCCCTCCTTTGTTCTTTATGCTCCAGCTACACTGAACTACCTTCCATCCTCCAAGTTTTCTTTTGCCTTTAGGCCTTTGTACACGCTGTTTTCCTTCTGGGACTCCTCTTGGTCCCCACGCTCTTACTCTTCTATTTCCTCTCATTCCTATTCATTTCTATGGACTCAGCTCCCTAACACAGCCTCTTTCCTACCCCACCCCAACTAGTCTAGGGCTCTCATATCTCCTTCCCACATGCTCTCAAAGCACCTCGGCTTACGCCTTCCACCGAATTAATGAGGTTGGCTCTATTCCCCTTCCATCATTCTATGTGGGAAGATGCTGTTCTGCTTTATTTAACACCTTGCACAGTGCCTGGAGCATGGCAGGGGCTCAACCAATATTGTTTAGGTGAATGAATCTCTGCCCTAAACAACCTATTCCTGGGTTCCAGTAAACAGCCCTCGAACAAACCTAAGATGGCAATGGCAGTATTCTATCTTGAGTCTTTTTTTTTTTTTTTGACACAAAGTCTCACTCTTGCACCCAGGCTGGAGTGCAGTGGTGCAGTCTTGGCTCACTTGGCTCACTACAACCTCCATCTCCCGGGTTCAACCAATTCTCCTGCCTCAGCCTCCCGAGTAGCTGGGATTACAGGTGCCTGACACCATGCCTGGCTTTTGTATTTTTAGTAGAGAAGGGGTTTCACCATGTTGGTCAGGCTGTTCTCGAACTTCTGACCTCAGATATTCCACCTGCCTTGGCCTCCCAAAGTGCTGGGATTACAGGTGGTGAGCCACCGCACCTGGCTTATCTTGAGTCTTATAACTAAAGTAGGGCCAAAGCCGGTTGGGATAATTTAGAATTTTTGCTTCATGTGGCTGGGGCTGTTCTCAGCCTTGGAGGACTCCTTCCAAAGCAGGGCCAGGGAGTGGTCTTCCAGCAATAGTCCTGATGGGCAGGTCTGCCTGGGAGGGTGCACCTCAGCCACAGCTGGCGGGACGTTTGTTTACTTGCTGTGACTACAGCCAGGGCCTATTTCTGGATCAGAGACTGGATTCATGCCTGTGTAACTCCAGCTCTGATCTCGTCTGGCGCTGGGTGATGAGCACGTGTATGTGCCGGGAGAGAACAGTGGCAGTCACTTAGGTTATCTGCCTGGCTGCAGCCCAGCCTTCTCTGGGTGTACCAAATTATTACAGCTTGGCCCCTGTTGATTACCCTCCCCTGGCTCTAAGGCTTAGCACTAAATATTGCTCCATTTGCTCTAACTTGCTGCCTGTTTCACTAAGGAGGAGGAAGGAAGAAAGCTAGGGGTGATAAGTAAGACTCTACCAACTTATAAATCTTACTAAGTTGAGAAAGCCCTAACTGGAGTTCCTTAGAGTTTTCAGGGTCAAAGGAAACAGATCAGCATTTTGGGCCAAAACTATTTTTTCCTATGGTTAGTCCAGTCACTAAAAAGGAACTGGAACATAAAGAGGTCACTTGACTTATTTATGACCATTCAGGAAGCCACAAGACAGATAAAGACGGCACCCAAGATTCTCAGTTTCAAATTTAGTGCCACTTCACTCGCCTAAGATAAATCTATATTAACAAGTTAGCTTTGGGATCCAAGGTCAAATATGGTTTTGATAAAGGGAGCTTCACCTTCTTTTAGAGCCATTGTTTAAGCTGTCACCTCTAAATCAATTAGGAAACTACAGTTACAAGGGGCGCAGTGGCTCACACCTGTAATCCCAGCACTTTGGGAGGCTGAGGAAGGTGGATCACCAGATCAGGAGATCTAGACCATCCTGGCTAACACGATGAAACCCCGTCTCTACTGAAAATACAAAAACCATAAGCTGGGGGTGATGGCATGCGCCTGTAGTCCCAGCTACTCAGGAGGCGGAGGCAGGAGAACTACTTGAACCTGGGAGGCAGAGGTTGCAGTGAGCCGAGATCACGCCACTGCAATCCAGTGCCTGGGCTACAGACCGAGACTCTGTCTCCAAAAAAAAAAAAAGAAACTATAGTTATAATTCACTGGGTTCCGTGGAGTGGTGCCTCTATTGCACAGCTCCTCTCACACCTTACCCAGGTTTACACATAGGCTAGAAACCGCTCAGTCTTACAACTCCATTTCAGTTCCTCTAAAGCAATTCTCCACCTCTCATATTCCAGTTTCTGTTTCTGAGGTAGAAAATGGGAAGTAGGGCCGGGCACAGTGGCTCACGCCTGTAATCCCAGCACTTTGGGAGGCTGAGGCGGGTGAATCACCTGAGGTCAGGAGTTCGAGACCAGCCTGATCAATATGGTAAAACCCCGTCTTTAAAAAGAAAAAAAAAAAGAAAATGGGAAGTAGGGAAAAGGAAAGCTAGAATCTTGCCTGAATGACAGAAACTCTATTTTCGGGTCCAGAAACATTCTCTTACTGTCTCATAATCTGCACTTTGGGAGAGTGTTTTGGGACTTCATTGCTTTTTTTTTTTATTTAAATTATTGTTTCTGAGGAAGAATAATTTTTGTTTATCATGCAAGGAGAAGAAAAATTTTAGTTTTTCTTTCTTTAAAAAATCTATCCTGAGCCAGGTGCAGTGGTTCACGCCTGTAATCCCAGCACTCTGGGAGGCCGAGGAAGCTGGATCACCTGAGGTCAGAAGTTCAAGGACAGCCTGACCAACGTGGTGAAACCTCGTCTCTACTAAAAACACAAAAAATTAGCCGGGTATGGTAGCACACCTGTAATCCCAGCTACTTGGGAGGCTGAGGCAGGAGAATCACTTGAACCCAGGAGGTAGAGGTTGTAGTGAGCTGCGATTATGCCATAGCACTCCAGCCTGGGTGACAAGAGCAAAAATAAGCCCTCACACACACACACAAAAATCTATCCTGAAAGCCATCAGATGGCCCTGGAGAGGAGTGAGGCCTGGCATCTGAATTCCAGGTGGAAACGGCAGCCTGCAAGTCTGGACCAGGGCTGGATGACCAACATTACTCTGGCTTCCTCTATGTGCCAAGGGGCTACAGAGAGTCACTCTCTGTGTCACATGTATCCTTCTAATAAAAAGCAGTAGGAGGCCGGGGGCAGTGGCTGTAATCCCAGCACTTTGGGAGGCCGAGGTGGGCAGATCATGAGGTCAGGATATCAAGACCATCCTAGCCAACGTGGTGAAACCCTGTCTCTACTAAAAATGCAAAAAAATTAGCTGGGCATGGTGGAACACACCTGTAGTCCCAGCTACTTGGGAGGCTGAAGCAGGATAATTGCCTGAACCCAGGAGGCAGAGATTTCAGTGAGCCGAGATTGCACCACTGCACTATAGCCTGGGTGACAGTGTGAAACTCTGTTTAAAAAAAAAAAAGCAGTAGGAATAAAGCTACTAAATCTACTAATAAAGGTGTTAACTCAGCCAGGGCAACATGGGGAAATCCCATCTCTACAAAAAATATAAAACATTAGCCAGGCATGGCGGTATGCACCTGTAGTCTCCCAGATACGCAGCAGCCTGAGGTAGGATCACTTGAGCCCAGGAGGTCAAAACTGTGGTGAGCTGAGACAATGCCACTGCCCTTCAGCCTGTTCAACAGAGTGAGACCCTGTCTCAAAAAAAAATTAACCATTAGTCAATGAATAGAGAGGAAAGAGCCAGGCATGGTGGCTTGAACCTTCAATCCCAGCACTTTGGAAGGCCACGGTGGGAGGATAGCTTGAGCCCAGAGGTTCAAGACTAACCTGGACAAAATAATGGGGCCCTGTCTCTACAAAAAAAATTTTTTTAATTAACCAGGCATGATGGCACACGCCTATAGTCGTACCTACTCAGGAGAAGCTGAGGCAGAAAGGATTGAGCCTGGGAGGTTGAGGCTGTAGTGAGCCATGATTGTCACTGCATTCCAACTTGGGTGACAGAGTGAGGAGACCTTTGTCTCAAAAAAAAAAAAAAAAAAAGGAAAGTATATCTGAATATTACAATTAAAATATTCATATCACTAAGCAAGTATATGGAACCACCTAGTTGGTTCCTGTGCTTTTGGGCAAGGAAAATACTTGATTTAGAAATGAGCAAACAGTAGTGGGGTGTGGTGGCTTGCACCTGTAATTCTTCCAACTACTTGGGAGGCTGACGCAGGAGGATCACCTGAGCTTAGGAGTTTGAGGTTACAGTGAACTAGATGATTGTACCACTGCACTCCAGCCTGGGCAACAAAGTGAAACCCTGACTCCAAAAAAAAAAAAAAAAAGAGCAAATGTTTTCAGAAGATTTATTTATTTATTTTATTTTTTCTTTTAGCTCCTCTCTGGATCAGATTTTTATAGCCACCCTACTGATCATTAGGGATTTGTAAACTATTACCCAGAAAGAAGGTCCGTGGAGCTAAGGCCTCAGAATCCTACCCTCAGAACACCAAAGTCTGGACTGTCAGAGGACACATGCTAGTAACAGGAGGCTGGCAAAGGTGGCCAGCTCCCATGCCTTGACATGCATGTGTTTTTACCTCCCGCTGCCTGGGAGCATCCCTCTGGGAGGAGTCGTGTTAAGAGCACCACAGACACTGCTATTCCATGGAGAAAAGTTTTACATTGACAACACATACTGAACATGAACAAAATAAACAGGGAGGGAAGCTCGGGCTCAGCCAGGAAAGCTGCCACAAGGAAGACATTTGGAACTATCCAGGGGTAGTGTCAAACACTAACACCATATTTACAAGTCTAATTTGGAACCTGGCCCTTTTTATTTTTTTGAGACAGAGTCTTGTTCTGTTGCCAGGCGCCAGGCTGTAGTGCAGTGGCGCAATCTCAGCTCACTGCAACCTCTGCCCCCTGGGTTCAAGCAATTCTCCTGCCTCAGCCGCCTGAGTAGCTAGGAAGGACTACAGGCGCACCGCACGCCACCACGCCCAGCTAATTTTTGTATTTTTTAGTAGAGACGGGGTTTCACCACATTGGCCAGGATGGTCTTGATCTCTTGATCTCTTGCTGATGGCTACCTTATCTGGCTGGAGCCACTTCTTGAAACGTTCCAAGGTGCTGAAAGGGCACCTTGATCTGCCCGCCTTGGCCTCCCAAAGTGCTGGGATTACAGGTGTGAGCCACTGCACCCAGCCAGAACCTGGCCCTTTTTAAGTGCAGGAGGAAGTTGGAAGAGAAGCCATGCATGAAATAAAAAAATATTCACACAGACATAAACACCCACATTTTCACACTTCTTTTGCTCGTTTTCTCCATGAGGAACAAATGAGAGAAAGAAGCCCAGCCTCTCTCCCTGGAGTCCCTATACTTACTACACATTTGTTAGAGAAGCACCAGATGGGGCTTGGATTCAAGAAGCAGACTTCACTCTTCCTGGCCCCACTCACCCCTGACAGTTCACCAGGGAATGCTTGGGACACAGGCAATAATGTCCAGAAGAGGCAAGAAAAAATATGGCTCACTTAACTTACACATTACACATGAGGGGCCTCAGTTTCTCCAAGTACTTTCACATTCAATCCTTAGCAAGCTTCTAACCTGCAGTGACAGAGCTCAGCCAAGCTGTGAGACACAGAGGAAAATAGCATTTTGATCCAGCGCGCACTGGGTCAGTCACTTCATCCAAGACAGTCACACATGCCAGCCCCAAGTAAATCCCCAGGGGCTTCCATTATTTGTGGAATGGAAACTTGGTATTTTTCTCTCAGTGGATTTCTCCCTGTTTCTGCTGCCAATCTCCACGCTGCTCCCTCTGGACCTGAGACAGCTGCTCGGCATGGGTGTGTGTGTGTGTAATTTACTGTTCTGCTGCTGCTGGCTTGTCCCCAGCTTCTGGCTTGTCCTCAGCCACTGGCTTCTCAACCTGTGACTCTGGAGGAATCAGATACTGGACCTCTTCTGTGCTGATGGCTACTTTATCTGGCTGGAGCCACCTCTTGAAATGTTCCAAGGTGCTGAAAGGGCAGAAGAAAAGGGTGGTAGTGTCAGACCTCACTGATTAATTACTTAGTGATTATCTCAGTTACTCAAACACTACCTTCCCACCAACTACCAATTTCTTCCTACAGTGGTTTTTTACTGCTAACTTGGGGAGTAGAAGGATATTCCTCTGGTAGCTGTGCACCCTGGCAGCTCTGCACATAATTTACCCCATACTGGGCACTTTGGCTACCGGCAGCACCAGGTAGCACCCCTTAAAATGCAAAGCCTCTGAAGGCTTGATGAGAACAGCTAAAGAGTTTATGCCTCAGTCCTAAAGACCTAAAGATAGGTCTTTTTTCACTCAAAACAGGAGAGGAGAGAAATTGTGAAGGAAAAGAAACACTCAGATAAATACCAAATTATGGCCAGGCACAGTGGCTCATGCCTGTAATCCCAGCACTTTGTGAGGCTGAGGCAGGCAGATCACCTGAGGTCAGGAGTTTGAGACCAACCTGACCAACATGGTGAAACCCTGTCTCTACTAAAAAATACAAAAATTAGCTGGGCGTAGTGGTGCGCGCCTGGAATCCCAGCTACTCAGGAGGCTGAGCAGGAAAATTGCTTGAACCCAGGAGGTGGAGGTTGCAGGAAGCTGAGATCACACCATTGCGCTGCAGCCCGGGTGACAAAGCAAGATTCTGTTGCATAAATAAATAAATACCAAATTATTACTGAGGCAGAAATCTGAGCATCTTTTGCTTCTTATAGCTGAGGCAATCTGGGACTCCATTATACTTATACCACTTTTTTGTGGGTTTATTTTGTTTATTTCATCCTATAGCAAGTCCCTAAGATAAAAACATCTGAGCAGCAAATATCCCCCACAAGGGAATGACTACTATGCCAGAGGCCTCTCTTTTTGTCTGGATCTGTAGAGAGAGGGGAGATGTAATTGTCAAGCTCAAGGTCCCCTACCCACCTTCCTTACAGGACCATATGCCCTAAAGCTATTAGTCACAGTAAAATATAAGTGACTAGAAATAATGTCAACCTTATTCTATGTTCCTCAATAGCACAGAGTCTTAAGAAAGAATACCATAACAGCTGATTTTAGAATCTCTGAATGTATAGGGGAATTATGTTTTGGACAGTTGGATTTCCCAGCCCATTACTCCCTTGCCAAAAGCACACCGCAGGGAGGGTCATGTACCTGGCCCTCACATACCTGAAGACCTATACAACCCCGTTGCAAAATGGCCTCTGCTTAAAAGATAAATTTTGAAGTCTGAAAACAAATGCACAGCTAGTGTTTCCTGGTGTTTGTTCTGAACAATGATAGAAACATTCCCACAGATGTAGGCTCTGGGGAAAAATCCAAATGTGAGAGGGCAATGAGAGCAGCTGATTGACTCTAGTGCCCACAGCTCAGGGGAATCAGGTGTGACAGAGCATTTCATCTTCATTTACCACACTTTTCATAGAATTGTTCAAATTATTTCCATAGAGAAGGAAAAAAACACATTATTTTACATATTGATAAATCCACAGGAACATGCTGATCTGATTTCAGAGAAAGGATTTCTACTTGAGAATGACACAGGAGAAGTTCTGTCTTTTCTTCTCAGAGCTGTAGAGGAGGGAATTATTCAGCGGGAGAGAGAATATAAGTAAATACCAAATTATCAGTGGGTCAGGAGTCTGCATCTTCAAATCTCCCATGTTTGGAGCAATTTAAGACTTAATTAGGTTGGACCTTTAAAGATAGAAAAGAGCAAAATGGATATGATTTCCTGAACCCTCAGAGGGTAGTTGGCCTGAACTTAGATGCTATGCTGATTTCTGAAGCATCTATAGGCATGCTGATTCAGCATTTGAGATAATGTAAGTGCAAGTATTTTGCAAATTGTAAGTAAATGTGCCTATGAAGTTTTGTTCACATACTGTCCTGATTTCAGCAGCATTACTTCCTCTGACATGATGGGACTCTCAACACCAATCTACCAATCTCCATATGTTACAAACTCAAGTTAAATCACATTTTCCTAAGACCTTTTGTTAACATTCAATTTTTTACTCCTCCATTGATTTTTATTTTGAATAATTTCTTATAAAACTCTAAAATTCTGTTGGGAAGAATAATGTCAGTAATAGTCAACACTTCTGTAGTGCTTACCTTGTGCTAGGCATTATTCCCTTTACAAATAGTAACTCATTTAACCTTCGTAACAACTTATGAGGTAAGAGCTGATTGCTCCCATTTCACAGATCAGGAAACTAATGCACACACAGGTTACTTACCCAAGAACATACAACCAGTAAGTGGCAGAGCCAATTTCCTGAGGGTCAAGCCCCTTTCCTGTGTACTGTGCCAGCAGGCTCTCTCTATCCTTCTGCATCTAAACCACCTGCAGATACTGTTCAAGTCCTGCCTCCCTCTATGGCAAAACACCAAAGCCAGGAGGGAGCTCAGTGGTCTTTCAATTCCCAAAGCATGTTCTGTCACTTCTCAACTGGCCTTCTCTTATTGCTGCCTGGTATTGTTAGGTATCTCTTCATATATATTTGTCAACTGCCCGCAAGTAGTTCTGAGGACAAAACCAAATGGGTCTAAAACTTCCTTATACCATTCCCTCCCTGATGCCCCAAGCACAGTGCTATCACACAGTGGATGCTTCATAAATTCATCATTTAGTCTACATAAATTCATTGAGTGAAGGCCGGGCGCGGTGGCTCAAGCCTGTAATCCCAGCACTTTGGGAGGCCGAGGCGGGTGGATCACGAGGTCAAGAGATCGAGACCATCCTGGTCAACATGGTGAAACCCCATCTCTACTAAAAAAAATACAAAAGATTAGCTGGGCATAGTGGCGCGTGCCTGTAATCCCAGCTATTCAGGAGGCTGAGGCAGGAGAATTGCCTGAACCCAGGAGGCGGAGGTTGCAGTGAGCTGAGATCGCGCCATTGCACTCCAGCTTGGGAACAAGAGTGAAACTCCGTCTCAAAAAAAAAAACAAAAAAAAAAAACATAAATTCATTGAGTGGCTACAATTCGACAACAATTCTGTAAGCCAGGCTGCGCACAATGGCCCACGCCTGAAATCCCAGCACTTTGGGAGGCCGAAGTGGGCAGATCACCTGAGGTCAGAAGTTCAAGACCAACCTGGCCAACATGGTAAAACCCCATCTCTACTAAAAATACAAAAAGTAGCTGGATGTGGTGGCGCACTCCTGTAGTCCCAGCTACTTGGGAAGCTGAGGCACAAAAATCACTGGAACCCAGAAGGCAAAGATTGCAGTCAGCTGAGATCGTGCCACTGCAGTCCAGCCTGGGCAACAGAGTGAGATTCCATCTCAAAAAAAAAAAACAAAAAACAAACAAAAAATCTGTAAGGTGGTGGAAATTCAGAGGTAAGAAGAGATAAAGAGATAGTTCCAGAAAATAATCTGAGGAGCAAATGGTTTTTTCTTTTGTTACAGTGACATGGTTTCCAAACCTCATGAGAAAGAATTCGGCTGGGTGTGGTGGCTCACGCCTGTAATCCCAGCACTTTGGGAGGCCGAGATGGGCAGATCACCTGAGGTCAGAAGTTCGAGACCAGTCTGGCCAACATGGTAAAACCCTGTCTCTAAAAAAAAAAAAAGAGAGAGAGAGAAAAAATTCAAGAAAATAAGAGAGATTGATTGATTACTACTTTCTCAAGTGCATCGTATACTTAAAAATGACCACAGGCCAGGCGTGGTGGCTCAAGCCTGTAATCCCAGCACTTTGGGAGGCCGAGGCAGGTGGATCACGAGGTCAAGAGATTGAGACCATCCTGGTCAACATGGTGAAACCCCGTCTCTACTCAAAATACAAAAAAAAATTAGCTGGGCATGGTGGTGCGTGCCTGTAGTCCCAGCTACTCGGGAGGCTGAGGCAGGAGAATTGCCTGAACCCAGGAGGCGGAGGTTGCAGTGAGCCGAGATCGCGCCATTGCACTCCAGCCTGGGTAACAAAAACTCCGTCTCAAAAAAAAATAAAATAAAACAAATGACCACAATGGTTTATCCTTAACTCTATTCAATCTGTGACCAACATGTAGCTACAGCATTTGCCTTTTGGCAAAAAAGTCTGTTCTTAAAAATCCACTGCTGCGCTAAAAACAAATAGAGCAACTGCATAAAGTATGATTTCAGCTGGAACTAGCCTGGGAATCTATTACCTCTCATCAGAATCAAGTCCATCCACAAAGAACTCTGAGGCTAACTTCTCCTGGAGGAACCGATCCCAGCATTCCTTCTTGGCTTGGGCCAGGGTTCGAAGCATGTCCTTAGAAGTCACTTCCTGATTTAAACCTTTGATTCTTCTTAGCTTTTTCTCTAGAGAGAGAAGTAGGGCTTAATAAGGAAAGTGAGTATGAGATGAAATTTTAACTAAATCTAAAACTGAAAATACCAACTTAAAAATTCTCTCACTGATTAGGACATCCACATTCCCTGCAAAAGAGTTCATTTTTTAAGAACATTATTCTTCTTCCCTTTACAAAGTCCTCACTTTGCATTGTATCAAATAATGTTTAACCCCAGAAAAGGGAAAAGCCATAGGTTCTCATAAATAAATCAATGACATGTTTTCTTTGAAATCACATAAGCCCAGCAGGTATCTCTCTGAGGAATGCTTGCTTTCCCTGGTTTGACATATGTACACTACTGTCTTTTTCAACTCCTTGAAAATAATCTCTCTGAGGAGTAAGTGGTTTTTCTTTTTGTTACAGTAACATGAAGTGGTTTCCAAATGTCATGAGAAAGAATTAGAGAAAATGATGAAAGAAATATATGTGTGAGGCCGGGCGTGATGGCTCATGCCTGTAATCCCAGCACTTTGGGAGGCCGAGGCGGGTGGATCATGAGGTCAAGAGATTGAGACCATCCTGGTCAACATGGTGAAACCCCATCTCTACTAAAAATACAAAAAATTAGCTGGGCATGGTGGCACATGCCTGTAATCCCAGCTACTCGGGAGGCTGAGGCAGGAGAATTGCCTGAACCCAGGAGGCAGAGGTTGTGGTGAGCCGAGATCGCGCCATTGCACTTCAGCCTGGGTAACAAGAGCGAAACTCCGTCTCAAAAAAAGAGTTATGCATAGCATACATTTAAGTCAGATTTTAATTACTGCTCTTATCAGTGGATTCTCTTTGATACAGGTTATTTAGCAACAAAAACTTCATATTGTCTGGCCTCAGTTGTCAAGGTGGAAGGTACTCTTTTGGGCTGGAAAAGATCTTCTCCTCTCTAAGTATGCTGAGTCCCTGATCAGGTGTGATTTCAATAGGGCAAGCAGAGATGGGCGTTAACACGTACCTGTCTGCCACTGTCTCCCAGTTCATGCCATAGGCAATAGAAATGACTCTTATTTCCTTCAAGATGAAAACTTCTTAACTGACTTTAGGAAAGATCAGTTAACTTTCCAAGCCAGTCTTCACTCATGAAAATCATCACTGTCTTCATTAAATTTTTCTTTCTTCTTTCTTTTCTTGTTTTCTTTTCCTTTTTTTTGAGACAGAGTTTCACTCTGTGTCACAAGCTAGGGTGCAGTGGCACGATCTCGGCTCACTGCATCCTCCGCCTCCTGGGTTCAAGTGATTCTCCTGCCTCAGCCTCCCAAGTAGCTTGGATTACAGGTGTATACCACCACAGCTGGCTAATTTTTGTATTTTTAGTAGCGACAGGGTTTTGCCATGTTGGCCAGGATTATCTTGAACTCCTGACCTCATGTGATCTGTCCACCTTGGCCTTCCAAAGTGCTCTCTCTCTTTCCTTCTCTTCCTCTCTCTCTTTTTCTTTTTCTTTTCTTTTCTTTTTTTGAGTTTAAATGCATTTTATTTTTAGAGAACCTACATGACATGTTTTTCTTTTTTTTTAATTTTTTATTGGATTATAGGTTTTGGGGTACATGAGCAGAGCATGCAAGACAGTTGCGTAGGTACACACATGGCAGTGTGCTTTGCTTTTCTTCTCCCCTTCACCCACATTTGGCATTTCTCCCCAGGCTATCCCTCCCCACCTCCCCCGACATGTTTTTCTTAAAAACAATGCCTCCACTCCAAATAAATCACGGTCAAAATAAATGAAGAGCTCAAGATCACATCAATCCCATTTGTCTTAAGTCCTGGTGTGTGGATGACAAGCAGAAGCCAGTTATGACGACAGGCGATAGATCCAAAGTAATTGCCATACTTGTTAACATTTTTCCATTTCTAAACCATCCTTAAAGAAAATCATATATGGGGTCACACCATCCTCACAGTAGTCCAATAGAGCAACCATGCCATCTGGATTCATGTTTTCACCAATAAAGAACTGGTAGTTTTTGAAATTAGCAAGGATGTGCTTGATTTGTTCGGCAGCCCCCGTCATAAAAGGTTTTACTCTTTCTGGTCTCTGTTCTTCAAGTTTGCCTTTGATTGATTTCATGTAATCTTTGATGTACTTCTTGTAGGCTTCTTTTGTGAAACTTGTTTCCTGCAGGTGATGGTTCATGACAATATCGACACCAGTGACTACTGTGCTTTCAGTACCTTCGCCCTCGGGGCCTTCGGCGGAGGCATTTCCACCAATGAGCGAGTCATCAATGTTACCTTCTGTCCTACTGACCATCTTCCCCTCCACCTCCAGGCACAGCCCGTCCGCGATCTCCCGGGTCTTGTAGATGTCAGAGAACATCTCATCGTGGCTGATGAGATCCCGGTAGATAATCATGATGGGGGCTGACAGGAGAGGACGGCGGCGCTAGCTTAGCAGGAGCCCAACACTCGGAACCAGCGCTGTGCAGCCGAAGCGGCGCTAGGCGGGAGGGGGGAACGGGCGGAAAAGCTCTTTTTTTTTTTTTGAGATGGAATCTTGCATTGTCACCTGGGCTGGAGTGCAATGGTGCGATCTTGGCTCACTGTAACCTCTGCCTCCCAGGTTCAAGTGATTCTCCTTGCCTCAGCTTCCTAAGTAGCTGGGATTACAGGCACCCATCACAACACCTGGCTAATTTTTTTTTTGGTATTTTTTACTGTAGATGGGGTTTCACCATACTGGCCATGCTAGTCTCAAACTCCTGACCTTGTGATCTGCCTGCCTCAGCCTCCCAAAGTGCTGGGATTACAGATGTGAGCCACCACGCCTGCCTCTCTCTCTTTTTCAACATGGTCTTGCTCTGTCACCCAAGCTGGAGTGCAATGGCATGATTACAGCTAATTGTAACCTCAAACAACTGCTGGGCTCAAGCAGTCCTCCCACCTCAGCCCCCTGAGTAGCTGGGATTATAGGCATCCACCACTTCAGGCTAATTTAAAAAAATATTTTTATAAAGACAAGTCTCGCTATGTTGCCCAGGCTGGTCTCAAACTCTTGGCCTACATGTGATCCTCCCACGTCAGCCTCTCAGAGTGATGGGATTATAGGTTATGAGCCACCATGCCTGACTTTCATGAACGTTTCTTAGAAGCCCTGAGCATAGAAAACCAACAAGCCAAGGATCTGGTTGTTCAGCTTTCTCAGACTGTTGCTTCTTCTCTTTATCATCATTAAACAGATGATCTTGCTACCACATAGAGAATTTTCATCCCCTAGGCCATGGCTGCAAGCATTACTGTCCTATCCTTGGTGGCTTCCTGGCAAATTTCACATTACTTACTATCTTTCTATCATTCCACCTATGTTTATCTCATATCTTTCTCCTCCAGTATATCATTAACAAAATCCCTTCTGTTTTCCCAAGATATTTCTTAGCTATCATGCAAGCTCTCTTCTGACTCCTCTTTCTGTCTTCCCTCAGAAGTTCCTTCTACCTGAATTGCCTTTCCTTCCTCAAATAATTCTTCCCAGGTTTGCAGCTGATCTTTGACAAAGCATACGACAACATAAATTGGGGAAAGGACACCCTATTTAACAAATGACTCTGGAAAAACTGGCCAGCCACATGTAAAAGAATAAAACTAGATCCCTATCTCTCATACAAAAATCAACTCAAGATGGATATAAAACTTGAAATCTTCAAAATTAGAAAACTCTTCCAGACATTGGCCTAGGCAAAGAATTTATGACAAAGATCCCAAAAGTAAATGCAACAAAAACAAAACAAAAATAAATAAATGGGACCTATTAAACTAAAAAGCTTCTGCACAGCAAAAGAAATAATCATCAGAGCAAACAGACAACCCTCAGAATAGGAGAAAGTATTTGCAAACTATGTATCTAACAAAGGACTAATATCCAGAATCTACAAGGAGCTCAAACAAATCAGAAAGAAAAAAACAAATAATCTCAACAAAAAGTGGGCAAATGACAGAGCAAGACCATAGACATTTCTCAATGGGATTTGAGAAGATATGCAAATGGTTAACAAACCTATAAAAAAATGTTCAACATCACTAATCATCAGGGAAATGCAAGTCAAAACCAGAAGATACCATGTTAACCAGAATGGCCACTATCAAAAAGTTAAAAAACAATAGATGTTGGCATGCATGTGGTACAATGATATTGCTTATACACTGCTGATGCGAATGTAAATCAGTACAACCTCTATGGAAAACATAGGGAGATTTCTCAAAGAACTAAGAGTAGATCTACCATTTGATCAGCAATGTTTACCCAAAGGAAAAGAAGTCATTATATCAAAAAGATACCTGCACGCATGTTTCACAATTCACAATTGCAAAATATAAAACCAATCTAAATGCCCATCAAGCGATGAGTGTTTAAAGAAAATGTGGAATATATATACCATGGAACACTACTCAGCCATAAGAAAGAATAAAATAATGTCTTTTGAAGCAAATTAGATGGAACTGGAGGTCATTATCCTCTAAGTGAAGTAACTCAGGAATGGAAAACCAAATGCTCTATGTTCTCACTTATAAGTGGGAACTAAGCTACAGGTACATACACAAAAGTATACAAAGTGGTATAATGGACTTTGGACATTCAGAGTGGGGAGGTTCTGAAGTGGGGAGGAAACCAAGTTTGATGTAACAGAACTTCAATATGCTTCCCTAGAGCCATCAAACTTACCTAGAGATGCTAAATACACTTCTGAATCCTGCAAGGGAGCCCAAGGTTTTACAGCAGTCTGAGCAGCAAAGTTGGCCACCTCCCTCTGGCATTCACCTTCAGGGCAAGAATCCACAAAGGAGTCGGAGAAGGCATTGTTGGCACCATCATCTTGGTCAGGATTTGGCAGACAGGAACAAATTTCAGCCCAGAGATCCTGGCCAGTTCTTGTGGCTGTAGAGTCAGCACTTTCAAACATTTTCATTTGGAATCTAAGCTATAAAACAGAAACTCAAGTGAGTAAGAACTGGCTTTAAGAATACAGCATAGGCCGGGCGCGGTGGCTCATGCCCCTAATCACAGCACTTTGGGAGGCCAAGGTGGGCAGATCACGAGGTCAAGAGATCGAGACCATCCTGGCCAACATGGTAAAACCCCATCTCTACTAAAAATACAAAAATGAGCCGGGCCTGGTGGCACGCACCTGTGGTCCCAGCTTCTCAGGATGCTGAGGCAGAAGAAACGCTTGAACCCAGGAGGCGGAAGTTGCAGTGAGCCGAGATTGCACCACTGCACTCCAGCCTGGCGACAGAGCAAGGCACTGTCTCGGAAAAAAAAAAAAAAAGGCTGGGCGCCGTGGCTCACGCATGTAATCCCAGCACTCTGGGAGGCCGAGGCGGGTGGATCACGAGGTCAAGAGATTGAGATCATCTCTACTAAAAAAAATTAGCTGGGCATGGTGGTGCGCACCTGTAGTCCCAGCTACTCGGGAGCCTGAGGCAGGAGAATCGCTTGAACCCAGGAGGCGGAGGTTGCAGTGAGCCGAGATCGTGCCATTGCACTCCAGTCTGGGTAACAAGAGCAAAACTCCATCTCAAAAAATAAATAAATAAAATTATAATAATAATACAGCATAAAACAGGGAGAGATGAGTGTAAAAAATAAAAAATAATACAGCATAAGGTTGGGCATGGTATAATCTCAGCCCATAATCCCAGCACAGCACTTTGGGAAGCCAAGGTGGGCAGATCACCAGAGGCCAGTTGTTCGAGACCACCCTGGGAAACATTGCAAAATCCCTAAGTAGTCAAATTCATAGATACACAAAGGACAGTGGAAGCTGGGAGGCAGAAAGAATGGAGAGTTATTGTTGAAGGGGTACAGGATTTCAGTTTGGGAAAATGAAGAAGTTCTAGAGATGGATGGTGGTTATGGTTGTACAACAATGTGAACATCACTGCATCATACACACAAAAATAGTTTAAATGGTCAATTTTATGCTACATATATTTTACCACACACACACACACACACACCCCTAGGGCATTACCAGTGTGGACAACCAGCCTGCACTTTTCTCTAAAAATCTCCAAAATGCAACAGTTCTATCCCCAGTCAATTAAATTCTGTTTTCAACAGAACACAAATTAAAGGTCTTTCACAGTTCCACATACGTGAATATCCTGCTTGGTAAAAAGTGTCACAGAGCACTGTCACAATGCAAGGGCTATGTGCTCAGCGCATGCAGTTCAGCCATATGCCTCATGTTCTTATTTTAATACAAACACTGAAAGATATTTTCATCATGTTACAGATGAAAAAATAAGGCTCAGAAGGGCGACTGCCCCAGGGCATATTACTGATATGTGGGGAATCCTTGACTGGAACCAGATCTGTGCTGCTCCAGAATCCATGTTTTTTTTTTAATTATATCAGCAACTGCATCTGCATAGCATCCATGTTTTTATCAAATACCATCCTGCCTGTTTGGAAAACATAAAGAAAGCAGCCCAAGCAAGGGCAGGTAGGAAAAGCTACGCAAAGAGCCTGGAGGCTTTTGAGGGGACTTAGAGATCTGGAAGGCTGCCTGAGGCAAGGTCTGAATAAGGCCAAGGGACGGAGCCCAGCCAGCGTAAAGGCCCGGAAGTAAAAGGGCCAGATATGCCACAGCGGTCCTGGGTGAATTGATGTCTAGGGCGCCAGTGAACACCCACCCAAAATCGTCTCAAGCCACCCAAAACCAAGACTGCTCACACCAGAGCCCCGCATGCCCCCATACCCCAGCGCAGGGCGTCCAGAACCGCGCAGGAAATTCCGGCGTTCAGACCCCAGGCCTCAGTCGCTCAGATCTCTAGGACTGTCTGGATGGGATGAATCGGGTCCCAAGGCTTCTATGTGGTATTTCGGGGCCGGGCCAGAGTAGGAGATCCAAAACGCTAGGCACCTCAAGCCCAACTCACTCACCACAACAGCTGCCCAGCGAACGCTCGGCTCAGCTCAGTCGCCAGCAGTTCAGAGGAAATTGGGAGGGGCGGAGTCTCCGAGTGACGGAGCCTAGGAGTCCTCCAACTACCTTCCTACCCGACGATGTTCTGTGCGTCGATTGGTCAAGAGGAGCTCGGCGGGTGAAGAAGTGCAGAGCCGCGAGCGGTGGGCGGGGCTCTGGTTGCCCGGAAACGGATTGCCCCTCCCGAGGACCGAGTTGATTCCTTGTAGATCCAAGGTTCCAGCCCCCGCTTGAATAGGGAAGACCAATTTCCAAGATTTTTGACTTCCTGGTCTCCGGAGCCAGTTCACCTCCTTCACAATTATCTCTGCCTGTGTTTGTCTTCCAAAAATTTCACCCCTTCGTTACCCAAGTTAGAGCACTTACGTGGCTTCTTTCCTTACTCTGAGGAGACCCCTGTCTCATCAAATTACGAAGCTTTTCTTCATTCATTTAGTCAATTGACAGCAAACTCCTGCTGTGTTCTAAGCATCGTGTCCATGACGGTTCTAAGCATATGTGTCCATAAGCAAGACACATATGATGTGGTATACGTCCCGGATATCCTTACAGCTTAGTTGTTTAGAACGGGGGTCCGCCATGGAGGCATAAAAGTTTACAAATAACAGTAAAGAGTTACAGACGGCTGGGCGCAATGACTCACGCCTGTAACCCTAGTACTCTGGGAGGGCGAAGCAGGTGGATTACCTGAGATCAAGAGTTCGAGACCAGCCCGGCCAACATGGTGAAACCCCATCTCTACTAAAAATACAAAAATTAGCTGGGCGTGCTGGTGCATGACTATAATCCCTGCTACTCAAGAGACTGACGCAGGAGAATCTCTTGAACACAGGAGGCGGAGTTGCACCACCGCCCCCGGCCTGTAATCTTAACACTTTGGGAAGCCAAGGTGGGTGAATTATGTGAGCCCATTTCGAGACCATCCTAGGCAATGTGGCAAAATCTCGTCTCTACTAAAAATACAAAAATTTAGCCAGTGTGGTGTTTCATGTCTGTAATCTCAGCTACTAGGGAGGCTGTGGTGGGAGGATCACCTGATTTGAGAAGTTGAGGCTGCAGTGAGCCAAGATCATGCCACTGCACTCCAGCCTGGATGATGGGAGTGAGATCTTGTCTCAAATTTTTTTTAACGTTAATTAATTTAAATTTCATTAGCCACATGTAGCTATTGTACAGCACATAGCTAATGGGGACCCTATTGTGTTTTGTTTGTTTTGTTTTGAGATGAAGTCTTGCTCTGTCACACAGGCTGGAGTACAGTGGTGCAATCTCGGCTCACTGGGACTCCGCCCCCCGGGTTCGAGCGTTTCTCCTGCCTCAGCCTCTTGAGTAGCTGGGACTACAGGTGCATGCCACCATGTGTAGGGCTGAGGGCCTCACAGTGTCGTGGGGTGTCCCTTATGCTGTCCTGAGGCACAGGATCCGAGAAATAAAGAGACAGGACACAGAAGTACAAGGAGAACGCAGATGGGCTCAGGGGGGCCATGTCACCTATAATCGAAGTTAAGCGAGGCCCCAAATGTCCAGAAGCGTCAGTATTTATTGTGTTTAGGTTAGGGAGCAGGGCAGTGAGTGAAGCTATCTTTAAGGATAGTGATAGGGTCATGAGCAATAAAACAAGGGGTCCATTCCTATTAGGTCACCTAGGCTAGGAGGTGGACAGTGCGCACCAGCAAGGGCTTCATTCCCATTAGGTTATCAAGGCAAGGAAGTGGGCCGTGTGCAGTAAGGGGTCCACTCCCATTAGGTCACCGAGGCATGGAGGTGGGCTGTGTGCAGTGAAGAGGGTGCAGTGTGCAATACCTCTATCTATTGACAAGCTACTTTAAAAAAAATTTATAGGAGAAGGCTTTAAGTCACACAGCAATAACAAAGCTGTCAGAGTTACCGCCACCTGCTGGCAGCTTCCAATGAGTTATATAGGAAAATGCTTTTCAAGCAGCACAGTAACAAGAGCTAATTAAAGTTCACGGTCACCAAGGTGCAATTATCCAGAAGGGTTTTAAGCCCTCATATGGTCAAAGGATTGCCGGTCTGAAGGCAGCCTTCCACAAAAACTAGAGCAAGGTCCTACAACTCCTTTACCAGGAGAAGTGGTTCTTGCCCCAAGCCTGCCATACGACGGGTATCTTTACCATACTGAACGCTGTCGCTTGGGCCATAGCTTCTTGTCCTGGTATAACTGTTTTTCTCTTAAATCATGCTCTGCACTGTGTCTGTTCCAGACATTCCTCCAACTATATTAAGTAGTTCACAGAACCTCAAGGTGGGTGGAGAGTCAGGCTTTAGGTCTATACAGCCAGGAAGAGTATCTAAACCTCACTGAGATACTGCGCAGGGAACACCCTATGGCCACTGAACATATATAGCTGGCATTATTTGCTGTGGTCACTGGACATGCGAACCTCCCCTACTGTTGGCCTCCCAGATTTGATGTCTCCAATGCTATCTTGTTAGACATAGATTTCTCACTGGGCCCTCTTCCTCGACTGTGTGCCTCGAACCAAAGTCTGCCTGAGAGATGGAGCCCAGGTCGGATGCCTCTGTCCAAGCTGCAACAGTGTGGGAAGGCTCTAGCTTCCACCTCTAGGCGGCAGTAATGTAATGTGAGAAGTTCTGGTGTTCAGAAGATGCTGTTTATAGAATATGACAAATGTCTACTCTACATGGTCTATGCCAGTGCTTCTCAAACTTTCACATGCAGAAAAATCACCTGGGGACCATGTTAAAGTGCAGATTCTCATTTAGTGGGTCAGAAGGGGAGGGGGAACAAGATTCTGCTGTTTTCTGTCTTCACAGTTTTGCCAGGCACTATGCAAAGTATTTTACTCATTTAATTATCCCACCCCAATCCTATGGAGCAGAGAAGCTAGCTAAGAATAAA
This sequence comes from Callithrix jacchus, assembly GCF_049354715.1. Lineage (NCBI taxonomy): Eukaryota > Metazoa > Chordata > Mammalia > Primates > Cebidae > Callithrix > Callithrix jacchus. The sequence continues at coordinate 46,015,756 of NC_133509.1, read as the reverse complement.
TATTTTTCTATTGGATAAGGTTCTATTCTCACTGTAAATATCTTAATAAGATGACAGACTTGAGGGATGATGTCTTTCCTGTGAAGTAATTTGGTTCTTATATACCCCACAATCAATGGAAAATTCTACCTCTTATTTCTGGAGGGAGTCAGAATCAGGCTTTTCAGCATATGGAGTTCTGCAGCTGTGAGTACCTCAGCTGCAGCCCCTCAATTAGTTTAGTGAGACTGACCACTTGAAGAAGAAATTTAGCTAAAATAGATGTTCCTTTTTCCTCTCTAGAATACAAATGCATAGGATAAGAATTAGACTGTGTCCAGTTTTTTTGTTGTTTTTTTTTAAACTAACATTGAAATGCCTCCTTATTTGGAGGAATCCCACTCTGGATACTAACGGGGGTTAGAGTCTTGGCCAGGTACTGTGGCTCATGCCTGTTGTAAGGCCGATAGCCTTGCTAAGAGCCGGATGAACAACACCCACCCCTCTTTATGCCTGATAACAGTTTATCAGGCAGAACACATTACTCAGCATCTGGCTCCTCCATGCGGGCTCCTCTCACCCACTTCTGCATTCTGCCCCCAGGTCTATATTCAGCACTAGACTATGCACTCTTAGCACCAAGCTATGCATTTGAACCTCAGCACTAAACTATACATCTTAACCCGCGAAAATTGAAGAAATCCCGCTAAGCCTTACCCAATGGCAGCCCACCCCATGCATCCTAGGCCACCCCCCTCTAACCCCCATAAAACCCCCTGCCCTGAGAAGTCAAGCGCGACTTCTCTGGCCCCCTTTCCTTAGGACCACAGAACCTCGCCCAGGAGATAAATAAATTGGCATCTGATTGTTCTTATACTGGCCTCAGTTTCCTCATTTTAAACTTGGCAGTAACCATTACACCTGTAATCCCAGCACTAATAATACAAAAATTAGCTGGGCGTGGTGGCAAGCACCTGTAATCCCAGCTACTTGGGAGGCTGAGGCAGAAGAATCGCTTGAACCCAGGAGGCAAAGGTTGCAGTGAGCCAAGATCAAGCCACTGCACTCCAGCCTGGGCAAGAGCGAGACTCTGTCTCAAAAAAAAGGAGGGATTAAATTCTTCCCCAGGCACCTGGAAGTGAGGGCTCAGGCCAATGAGGTTTGCCTGATGGAAATCCTCCCCTGCAGGACTCTGAACCTTGGGAGAGGGACACAGAGACACAAGGAGATTTATGGGCCTCCAAGGGGTGGCAGGGCTGCAGGAAAAAGGGTCCTTTGGCACAGCATAGTGTCTGGTGTTTACAGCACCCCAACTGGGTTTCTTCCCTGACATCCCTGAAGCCAGGCTTTCAAAAGACTTGGTTTTCCTTGATTTGGCCCGTTTCTGAGCCTATTCTCCAGCTGTCTTGTGAATTCTATGAGGCACTAATATTCTTTCCATAATTCCCTCTCTGATGAAGTTAGCCAGAATTGGTTTATTTTGCAATTAAGAACCTTGCAATATATCCTCTAATCTATTTGCAATTTTAATCTCAGGATGGAACCATATGTGAGAAGAATGGGGATCTCTAATCCTTCTCATGCTGTTAGGGGGAAACACAGGTGTGAACACATTGCTTCTGGGGTGCTTGTGTGTGTGTTGTAAATACATATATAACAATCTTGTTGAGATATGTCACATACTATAATATTGACACTTTTAAAGTATACAATACGGTGGGTTTTAGTATATTCGCAGAATTTAGCAATCTTTATTCTGGTTGTTAGTTTTTGTTTTGTTTTAAATAAAGCTCCTTTCAAGTGTTTCTCCATACCCAAGGGACTAATCGGAATCTACACGACCAACTGCTGCCATGGCCTTTACACAGAGCAATTCCAAGGGTTTCCTTTATAAATAACGTCGTATCTCCTAATAGGAAGACATCTGCGTAAGATCACTTTTGGTGAGACATTTACAGTCTTATCGCCACTTACTCAATTCACCTAATTCAACTCGAGTAACTCACTCATTCGCTCACTCAACGCAGACGCCTCGGGACTGGACCTCTCTGATTCGCTGGGGCCTAGTGACGTCCTCAGATCGCGACCCCGGAGTTGGGGCAGCGTGGTTATGTGGCTGAGCCGCCGCGGATGGCCCGGGGTTCTGGGACTGTGGAGCTACGACCTCCAGCGCTCTAGTTTTGCCAGGACTTGGAGTGGCTATAAGGGCCCAATGGCAGAAACACTGTCTACCCAGGTTGGGACAACGGGCGGGCTAAAGGCTCTGCATCAGCAAAACGGTGACGGTGGTGGCGACGCGATAGTTGGGCCTCCCCCAGAGCTCCCGAAGCTAGCGGGCCAGGAAGTGGAGCCGGCCCCAGTTGGCGGGGAGCATGCCTCGACTGCAGCCCAGGGCCCGGGCAAGCGTAAGAAGCGCCGCGGCGCAACCGGGGAGCGTGTCGTGCCGCCCCCGAAGAAGCGGCGGACCGGGGTGAGCTTCGGCGATGAGCACTTCGCGGAAACCAATTATTACTTCGAGGGCGGCCTGCGTAAGGTGCGGCCCTATTACTTTGACTTCCGGACCTACTGCAAAGGCCGCTGGGTGGGCCACAGCTTGCTGCACGTCTTCAGTACCGAGTTCCGAGCCCAGCCCCTGGCCTACTACGAGGCCGCGATCCGGGCGGGCCGCCTGCATCTCAACGAGGAGCCGGTGCAGGACCTCAACATCGTGCTCAAGGTGGAGTCCTGTTGGGGCTGGCCAGAAGCCGGCGAGGAAAGGGGGTGGTTTTTTGTGTTTGTTTTTGTTTTGGCTCAGTAAAGCATAGGTACTGGATTAAAATCATGGCAACTCTAAAGCTTTCGCGCTTTCATTTGGAACACGCTTTTAGACCCCGTTTTCCACCCTCGAAAGTGGACAGAGTCTCTGTGCTTCAGAACTCAGCCTGTTTAGCCTCTTCTTCAGGGCAGCTTCCTTGTTACCAAAGGACAGAAGTTGGAATTGTCATAATTCCTTTAAACACTGTCTTGTGGCAAGGGCACTGATCACTTTATCCTGCGTTGTAGATCTCGGTGCAAATAGTAATAATAGGGGCTATCATTTATGTCTCTTTACTGTGTGCTGGGCACAAAGTTAACCATTTTATTTCCATTAACGTCTAATTCTAATGACAACCTTGTGAAGTAGGTATTGCCACTCCATTTTACCTATGAGGAAACTAAGGAAACTCAAGGAGTAAGACCAAACAGTGCCACTACCAAAGCCCGTGCTCCTTATAACTAAACCTGTTTAACGTAGAGCCTGATACGTTAATAGAGTTGGGAGATGTCAGGTGTCTTTATGACTAGAATTGTTTAGCCTAGTGCTTTGACTCCTTTCAAATTCCATCACAGGTGTGAGATACCAGACACCCCTGTCAGAAGTTACATTGTTTACCTGTGAGTAACAGTGGTTTACCATGTTGTGAGAGGAGGAAAGCATTTGGGGAATGGATGGTTTTAGAGTAACTTGTCCCATTGATCAAGCTATTTGAGTCAATATATAACAGATTTACTTTGACGAATTCCCTCTCCTATCTCAATTCTAAAAGCACAGTTCTGGTCTAACCCTCACATTCCACAGGAAATGGAGACCCAGGGAAGATAAACGACTTGCCCAAGAGCATGTAGTGAGCCTGTGCCAAATCCTGGTCTAGAGCCCACATCCCTGGACTTAAACCTTAGTTTTGTTTGTTCAAGATAGTGATAAGTGATGATTTACGGAGGTTTTCCTCCATTAAAAAAGTTTTGCCTTACCAGGCGCGGTGGTGCCTGTAATCCCAGCACTTTGAGTGAGAGGCCGAGGTGGGTGGATCATGAGTTCAAGAGATTCAGACCATCGTTGCTAACATGGTGAAACCCCATCTCTACTAAAAAAATACAAAATTTGGCTGGTGGCACATGCCTGTAGTCCCAGCTACTTGGGAGGCTGAGGCAGGAGCATTGCTTGAACCCGGGAGGCGGAGGTTGCAGTGAGCGGAGCTCGAACTATTGCACTCTAGCCTGGTGACAGAGCGAGACTCTGTCTCAAAAAAAGTTTTACCTTTAAGATACCTTCATTGTAGAGAAAATACAATCAGCAAAACCAAAAAAACATTCATAATCGCACCATCAGATATCACAGTTAACATTTTTGTGTATGTTCTTCCAGTAACTTCAATGCCTGTGTCTGTCTGTCTTTTTATAAATTGAGTACCTGTGCACACTGCTCTTTCTGCCTAAGGATGTGCTGTCACCATTTTTCCATGTCAGTAGGGAACATGGGAAGCTGGGTATGGAGTTGACTGATTACAAGCTACTGGTCCCTGGGCTGACTTGTTATCTTTGTCTTTGATAGGACAATGATTTCTTGCGAAACACAGTGCACAGGCATGAGCCACCAGTCACAGCAGAGCCCATTCGCCTGCTAGCTGAGAATGAAGATGTGGTGGTTGTAGACAAGCCTTCCTCCATTCCTGTCCACCCCTGTGGCCGCTTCCGACACAACACAGTTATCTTCATCCTAGGCAAGGAGCACCAACTCAAAGAGCTACACCCATTGCATCGGCTTGACCGCCTTACCTCAGGGGTACTTATGTTTGCGAAGACAGCTGCAGTCTCTGAGAGAATTCACGAGCAGGTTCGGGACCGGCAGGTGAGTCACTTTTTGCCTCCTATGGGCCATTTCTTGTGCTCTCGAATGCTCTGTTTCAAAAGGGCATCACGGAGTTCTGAAGTGGGTCTTTATATTTGACCTTTCTTCTTACCTTAAGGCAAGTCAACGCCTAAAGTGCCAAACGCAGGATATCTCATAATGTTTCCAAAAAAATCTTTAGAGATGACTTACACTGCCTCTCTTAGTAGTTTGCTGTTTTGAAGTTTTAAAATGCCGACAGGGCCAGGCACGGTGGCTCACACCTGTAATCCCAGCATTTGGAGAGGCTGAGACAGGAGGGTGGCTTGAGCCCAGGAGGTTGAGACCAGCTTGGGCAACATAGGGAGACCCTGTCTCTACAAAAAAAAAACAACTTAGCCTGGCATGGTGGTACATGCCTGTGGTTTCTGCTACTTGGGAGACTGGGTAGGAGGATCTCTTGGGCCTGGGAGGTTGAGGCTGCAGTGAGCCATGATCGTGTCACTGATGTCCAGTCTGAGCTATAGAGCAAGAACTTGGTCTCAAAAAAATAAAATAACATAAAAAAATAAAAGGCTGACAGGCTGAGCAAGGCTTTTAAGATTGTTGGGAGAGCCTGCCCTGTGGAAATATTCTAGATGTAGTTGGAAAAAGCTTGATACAGGAGTTTAACGGTAATAAGTGTTGTCTTGAGACTTGTAATTTTGGATCTGAATCGTGATACATTTATTGAATGCATACTGTATACCAGGTTTAGTACCATACACACTAGAGCCGAATTTACTAAATGCTTATCAGAGCCCAATGAGGTAAATGCTTTTCTTTTCCTTTTTTGAGACAGAGTTTCACTCTTTTTTTTTTTTTTTTTTTTGAGACGGAGTTTTGCTCTTGTTACCCAGGCTAGAGTGCAATGGTGCAATCTCTGCTCACCGCAACCTCCGCCTCCTGGGTTCAGACAATTCTCCTGCCTCAGCCTCCTGAGTAGCTGGGATTACAGGCACGCGCCACCATGCCCAGCTAAGTTTTTGTATTTTTAGTAGAGACGGGGTTTCACCATGTTGACCAGGATGGTCTCGATCTCTTGACCTCGTGATCCACTCGCCTCGGCCTCCCAAAGTGCTGGGATTACAGGCTTGAGCCACTGCGCCCAGCCCAGAGTTTTACTCTTGTCGCCCAGGCTGGAGTGCAATGGTGCAGTCTCAGCTCACCGCAACTTCCGCCTCCCGGGTTCAAGCGATTCTCCTGCCTCAGCCTTCCAAGTAGCTGGGATTATAGGTATGAACCACTATGCCTGGCTAATTTTGTATTTTTTAGTAGAGACGGGGGTTTTTCCATGTTGATCAGCCTGGTCTGGAACTCCCAACTTGAGGTGATCCACTCAACTCTGTCTCGCAAAGTGCTGGGATAACAGGCATGGACCACTGCACCCAGCCAGTAAATGCTTTTCTAATTTCACATTTTCTAGATGAGTTAGTAGGATTTAGAGGGTAAGTAATGTAACCAAGATCACAAAACTGGCAAATGATAGAGCTGGAATTGGAATCTTCTGTCTGACAATGGTCCTTATCACCCCACAGAGGGTTTGGACTCCATGAATTTAGGCTTTGTACTGACTTTTTTTCCTCTTTCCTCCTATGTAGCTGGAGAAGGAGTATGTGTGCCGGGTAGAAGGGGAGTTCCCTAACGAGGAAGTGACCTGTAAAGAACCCATCTTAGTGGTGTCTTACAAAGTAGGGGTGTGCCGTGTAGATCCCCAGGGCAAGCCCTGTGAGACAGTGTTCCAGAGGCTCAGCTACAATGGCCACTCCAGTGTGGTACAGTGCCGGCCACTCACAGGCCGCACACACCAGATTCGAGTCCACCTTCAGTTCTTGGGCCATCCCATTCTCAACGACCCCATCTATAACTCAGCTGCCTGGGGTCCCTCCCGAGGCCGGGGTGGCCACATTCCCAAGACAGATGAGGAATTGCTACGGGACCTGGTAGCAGAGCACCAGGCCAAACAGAGCCTGGATGTGCTAGATCTCTGTGAGGGTGACCTGTCCGCAGGACTCACAGACTCTGCGGCCCCCTCCTCAGAGTTGGGCAAGGACAACCTGGAAGAGTTGGCTGCTGCTGCCCAGAAGATGGAGGAAGTAGTTGAGGCAGTGCCTCAGGATTTGGGCACAATAGCATTGGCACCAGAGAAGGCAATTGAAACAGACGTCATGAATCAAGAGACAGACCCACTCTGTGCAGAGTGCCGGCTGGTACGACAGGATCCCTTGCCCCAAGACCTTGTGATGTTCCTACATGCCCTAAGCTATAAAGGGCCAGGCTTTGAGTACTTTTCGCCAATGCCTGCCTGGGCACAGGATGACTGGCAAGAAGACTGAGGGCTGTGGGCATTGGAGAGATTGCTTCTTGGGTTGTGACAAGAATGGGCCATAGGGGCAAGGGCTGACCCCATGGGCTGGTACTTGGGGTTTCTTCGAGGGACCTGCTCCCACTTGCTACCTCCTTCCAACAGGAATTTCGAGACTTTTTGGTTTGTAAATAGATCCCTTTTTCTAACATCTTTTGCGTCTGGTTTTCTTACTTCTGGTTTCTTTTTTATTATGATTGATGTAAAATTCACATAACGTAACATTAACCACTTTAACTGGCCAGGCACTGTGGCTCATGGCTATAATCCTAGGTCTTTGGCCGGGCATAGTGGCTCACGCCTCTAATCCAAGCATTTGGAGGCCAAGGCGGGCGGATCACCTGAGGTTGGGATTTCAAGACCAGCCTGACCAATATGGTTAAACCCCATCTTAAAAAAAAAAAAAATCCTAGGACTTTGAGAGAAAGAAGTAAAAGGATCACTTGAAGCCGGGAGTTCAAGGTTAAAGTCAACTGTGTGCTGCTGCACTCCAGAACCTGGGTAACAGAATGAGACCGTGACCCTTAAAACAAAAAAAACAGCTCCTCGTGCGATCCACAGCCTCTGGTCGTGTTCTACCTCGCCATGACTTCCTACAGCTATTGCCACTCATAAGCCACATCGTCCTTCAGGGGCCTGGGTGACGGCTCCATGTGATCTCCTACCAGGAGGAGGTACACACACTCAAGGTGGCCAGTGGTGAGCTGGAGGTGAAGATCTGCGACTGGTACCAGAAGCAGGGACCCTGGCCTTCCTGTGACTACAGACACTACTACAAGACTATCTAGGACCTGTGGACCATGCCCAGCCGGAATTGTTTTCTTAATTTCATGTTTAGAGTATTTATTCATTGCTACTGTATAGAAATATGATAGATTATTGGTTGGGCACAGTGGCTCATACCTGTAATCCCAGCACTTTGTGAGGCTGAGTGGGGTGGATCACCTGAGGTCAGGAATTCAAGACCAGCCTGGCCAACATGGTGAAACCTCGTCTCTACTAAAACTACAAAAATTGGGGTCCAAAGTGGCTCCCGCCAGATGTCGTGGCACTTGCGAAGGCGAGGTCATGAGTTCAAGGCTAACCTGAGCAACCTTACAAGCTCACACTGATTGGCAAAAAAAAAAACAAAAATTAGCCGGGCATAGTGGCATGCACCTGTAGTCCCAGCTACTCAAGAGGCTGAGACAGGAGAATCACTTGAAGCCAAGAGGTGGAGGTTGCAGTGAGCCAAAATCATGCCACTGCACTCCAGCCTCGGCGAGACTGAGATGCTGCCTCAAAAAAAAAAGACTGATTTTTGTATGTTGATTTTGTACTCTGCAATTTTGCTGAATTTGTTTATTAGCTTTTTTTGTGGATTCTTGAGGGATATAAACGTATTATATAATATATAGATTATACTATGTATAGTATATATATTTTTATACATATATAATCCATGTCATCTGTAAATAGAGATAATGTTACTTCTTCCCTACCCATTTAGATGCCTTTTGTTTCTGTTTCTTGTCTAATTGCTATGGATAGAACTTCCAGTACAATGTTGAATAGAAGTAGCATAGGGAAAGTAGGAGTCTTGCTCCTGATCTTAGGCGGAAAGTTTTCAGTTTTCACCATTGTGTGTGATGTTACCTGTGGGCTTTTCATAAATGCCCGTTACCATATTGAAGATGTTCTTGCCCTGAATTTCTACCTAGACAGCCCTTCAACTTCTGCTCAGGCAGAAACCTTTTCTGTCCTATTCTTTCTGTTGTACATCTGTCATGTATGTTCTGTTTTTTTGGAGTACTCATAAAGAGGACCATGGAGTTTTGTTTTCAGGTAACTACCTTGTGAATAACAAAGGCTTATTCATACCAAATCCATTGTCTTTGACCAGCACATAAGGAGCAGAAGTAGTGTTGGGGAAAGCGATTGTGTTTATATTCTTTTAGTGGTTCATAGTTGTCGTTAACCACCTTCTATATGCCAAACATCATTGCTGGGATACAGAGATAAATGTCGGGCCCCTGCCCTTTTAGAATACACATAATGAAATGTGCAAGTACAAAGGGAACCAGTGGAAATGATATAATTCTGTCTGAAAGTACCAGTACAGATTTCCCAGAGAAAGAGGCATTTCACAGTGACTTAGAATTTGCCTAGTAGAGATATAAGAATTCCCAATAGAGGGGCAATTTGAGAGAATGTAGTCATATTCCAGAACTTGAGAACGCAGAGGAGATACCCAAGGAGAGCATTTAACCCTGGGGTTCCAGTATATGGCTCTATCACTTACTATTTGAAGCCTTTGAGTGACTTTTATATCACAAGGCATAGAAACAACCCCAGAGATACAGGGTTCTCTTTTTAAAAAAATTTTTGCCTTTTGGACCTGAAGAAAGAGATACAGGATTCTCATGGATCTGAATATTTGCTCAGCTTCAAGGAAACTCTGTTTATTCCATGAGCCCACCAACTCCCTTTATCACCGAGACCCTCCATAACTCAGGAGCTATGGAGACTAGGACTGGAAAGAATCAGATACCCAGTAAATTCATCTGGCAGATATTTGAAAGCCAACTATGCTGGATTCATACTAGGCTCCGGGTATATAATGGTGAGTAAGACAGATACGGTCTCTGCTCTAATGAAGTTTGCAGTCTGAATGTCCAGCACAATGTGGTAAAGTAACAAACAATGTGTTAAACGTTCTGTGTAACAAGAGAAGGAGAGAGGCAGAGGCTACCTTCACACCTAGTGCAGTTCCTTCCAGGATCCCAGGGTTCTGAATGGGGGGGCATTAGCATTTGCCCGTTTTCTATCTCATCTCTTCAGTTCTGAATTTTGCCCTCTAGTGCTGTTTATTCCATTCTCATTATTTCAGAAGTTCTTGAGCTAGAGACACATGGATGGACTTGAGAGGATCCCTGGATCTCATGAAATTTTATGTAAAATTTTGTATATGTGTGTACTTTTCTTTCTTTATTTTTTGAGACGAAGTTTTGCTGCTGTTACCCAGACTGGAGTGCAATGGCACAATCTCGGCTCACCGCAACCCCCGCCTCCTGGGTTCAAGCAATTCTCCTGCCTCAGCCTCCTGAGTAGCTGGGATTACAGGCACGCGCCACCACGCCCTGCTAGTTTTATTGTATTTTTAGTAGAGATGGTTTCACCATGTTGACCAGGATGGTCTCGATCTCTTGACCTCGTAATCCACCCGCCTCGGCCTCCCAAAGTGCTGGGATTACAGGTGTGAGCCACCACGCCCAGCCTATATATATATATTTTTTTTTTATGCAGATGGGGTTTCACTATCTTGGCCAGGCTGGTTTTGAACTCTTGACCTCATGATCCACTTGATTTGGCCTCCCAAAGTGCTGGGATTACAGGCGTGAGCCACCATGCCCAGCTGTATTTTTTTTCAGTAGAGAGGGTTTCATCATGTTGGGCCAGGATGTCTCTATCTCCAGACTTCATGATCTGCTCACCTTCGCCTCTGAAAGTGCTGGGATTACAGGTGTAAGCCACCATGCCTGGCCATGTGCATACTTCTCTGAGAAGAGTCTTATATATTAATATTTCAACATTTTTTTTTTTTTTTTAAAGACAAAAGTCTCACTATTGCCAGGCTGGAGTGCATTGGCGCAATCTCTGCTCACTGCAACCTCTGCCTCCCAGGCTCAAGCTATTCTCACTATTGCCTCAACCTCCTGAGTAGCTAGAACTACAGGTGTGCACCACCGTACCCAACTGATTTTTGTATTTTTAGTCAAGACAGGGTTTCACCATGTTGGCCAGGTGGATCTCGAACTCCTGACCTCGGGTGATCTGCCTGCCTCAGCCTCCCAAAGTTCTGGGATTATAGGCATGAGCCACCACGCTCGGCCTTCAGCATATGCTGGCCACATATGGCTATTTAATTAAAAATAAATAAAATTAGCTGGGTGCCATGGCTCACGCCTGTAATCCCAACACTTTGGGAGGCTGAGGTGGACAGATCACAAGGTCAGGGGTTTGAGATCAGCCTGACCAACATGGTGAAAACCCGTCTCTACTTAAAAAATACAAAAATTAGGCCAGGCACGGTGGCTCACGCCTGTAATCCTAGCACTTTGGGAGGCCGAGGCGGGTGGATCACAAGGTCAAGAGATCGAGACCATCCTGGTCAACATGGTGAAACCCTGTTTCTACTAAAAATACAAAAAATTAGCTGGGCATGGTGGCACGTGCCTGTAATCCCAGCTACTTGGGAGGCTGAGGCAGGAGAATTGCCTGAACCCAGGAGGCGGAGGTTGCGGTGAGCTGAGATCGCGCCATTGCACTCCGGCCTGGGCAACAGAGCGAGACTCCATCTAAAAAAATTTTTTTAAATTTAATTTAAAATGCCTGGGAGGCTGAGGCGGGCAGATCACTTGAGTCTAGGAGTTCTAGACCAGCCTGGCCAACATGGCAAAACCCTGTCTCTATTAAAAATACAAAAATTAGGCGTGGTGGCATGTGCCTGTAATCCCAGCTACTCAGGAGGCTGAGGCAGGATAATCACTTGAACCTGGGAGGCGGAGGTTGCAGTGAGCTGAGATCATGCCACTGAAGTCCAGTCTGGGCGACAGAGGAAGACTATCTCGAAAATAAAAATAAATAAAATGCAGTTCTGCTGCTGCATTTGTCCCATTTCCAGTGTTCAAAGCCACTTGGTCTGGTGGCCACCATTAGACAGCACAGATATATAATACTTCCATCACCTTGCAAAGTTCTATTGGGTGGCATTGCTTCAAAGGATTGCTACATGAAACGAGTTCCTGACTACAATTACTTCACTAGCCTGCAGACACCTAAAACACGGGATGTGTTTGTGTGTGTGTGTGTTCTTCCACCTTGCACGTATTAATTGAATAGAGCTGGTCTTTGTGTATTAATTAAATGCTGTGCTAGGATAATACAAAACCTGTGACAAAGGTACTGCCTGTAAGGAGCTCAAGTTGAATCTAGTTGGCCTTTGCTATGGTTAACAGCTGTTCCTTTTTTTTTTTTTAATGGAGACGGATTCTCACTGTCGCCCAGGCTGGAGTGCAGTGGCTCAATCTTGGCTCATTGCCACCTCTGCCTCCCATGTTCAAGTGATTCTCCTGCCTCCGCCTTGTGAGTAGCTGGGACTACAGGTGTGAGCCACTGTGCCTGGCCTACAGTTGGCTGTTCTTGAATGTGTTTTTTACCCTTATAAAATGGTCGCCTTTTAAAACTTTTATTATAGCCCTCTTCCCTTGCCCCTACTCTGGAGGTAACCACTATTAGTAACTAAAGGGTCTCAAAGGGGTGGGGGTGACGCAGGAGAATAGGGTTTAGAGGCAGGGAACCTAAGGCGGTCTCACAGTGACTTCCTAGAACTAAATTGATAGGAAAGCCCTAACTTTCCACTCCTAAGTAACCAAAGGCCCAGAGGTTACTCCCTTTGCAAACCCCCAACTTTTCCCGGCAGATGGGAAATGTAAGAATCTCTGACTGGTTACTTTTTGCAGTCTATCAGATCTTTGCATAGGAGTGTGACCTTTGTAACTTCATTTCAGCCTCTGATTGGTTGCTGTGCAACCAACTTGTTCTGGGCCAAGTCTTCATTTGCATAGAAGTGCAACTTTGTAACTTCACTTTAGCCTCTGACTGGTTGCTTTCTGCAACCAATAGATGTTTGCATAGGAGTGTGACCCCTGTAACTTCACTTCAGCCTCTGATTGCCAGCCACCACTTCATTTACATGAGGTGAACACCAAGTGGCCAATGGGAAACCTCTATGGGTATTTGGATCTGAGAAGATTCTGTATCGTGGACCCTTGAGCCACTGCCCATCCCATTCCCACGCTGCGGAGTATACTCACGTTTTCAATAAATCCCTGCCTTTATTTCGTTTTTTTCGCTGCTTCATTCTTTCCTTGCTTTGCTGTGAGTTTTGTTCAATTATTTGTTAAAAATGCCAAGAACCTGGACAACTTGCAGTCAAAACCAGTAACAGAAGGAGGGGGGAACAATAATGATAAAAATTCAGGGTTCTTCTGCGTGTTTTCTATTCATAGATACACAAATCTACATGTATTTCCTTTAACAAAAATGAGATCGTGACTTACAAATTATTCCACAACTTGATTTTTTTTAATAGCTGCATTGTGTTCCATTGTACTATAATCCTGTTGGTGGAATTATAGGTGTTTGCAGTTTTTCACTATTTTCAGACCATAGTAAACATCCCTATACCCTTCCAGACTTGTAGTGTAGTTTCTATAGTACAGTTTTTTTTAGGGTAATTATGGGGTCAATGGCTTTAAATATAAATAGGTAATAGGAAACTGCCCTCCAAAAAGAATATAACAATTTTCATTCGCTCCAGTTGTGTGAGAGGCTGAGGCAGCTGAATGTAGCAACTGAAAATGCAGCTGGTCCAGCAGCTGCATTATCAAAGTTGGCATTGGTTCCAGCCAGGGGTTGGAACCAGGGGTTTCCCTGAATGTCTGTATCTTTTCGTGGACGACCTAGACTTGCTCCAGTCAATCTTGCCTCCACAGACTTCAGAGAAAATGGACTCATTTCAAAGCCATTTTGAGCTTTGGATTATTGATCCTCAAGACTCACATACTCTAAAACATAGGATTATTGAAAACCAAAGATAGAAGCAGAGCAGCCATGGAATGTGACCAGCTTTTAGGTGGATAAGTTTACTGTGGTCCTGATGAGGTATCAGCAAAGGCACTCCTTCTGCATAGAATACTGTCTTGTACATGGTAAACAATATTGTCTATGTTATGATTATTGTTTTCTTTCCCTCCAAGTCCTCTGTCCCTCTCTTCTTTTCATTTGAAGCTTGTCCTCATTTTCAAAACTGCAATATTATAGTCAACCGTTAACTGTAGTGTTCGCGCCAAGGGCTCGAGACAGCTAGTTGACTTGCCCCAGTTTGGCTGCTGGACCTGTCTGCATTTCCCCACCTCGAGGGCTGTCGAGTGAGACAAAGGGCCACAAGCTGAGTCACTGAAGCAACAATAGAATGCAAGGCAAAGGTCTGCAGTTTATGAGGACATTGTGCTGTCTGCTTCCATGTCCCCATCAGTCTCTATGTAAGCAATAAACTTACTGCAATTGAGATGCCTGAGAGGAGCAGAGACCTCTGCCCATATTTTCCTTGGAGCCAAGCCTTTGTTTTAGCTCCTGGTGAAAAACAGGTTTAACAAGCCACCTAAAGGGTGCCATTGTATCTTTGAAATGTAAAATCTTTGAAATGTAAATTACTACCACAAGCCCCCTTAAACTGCTTTCTGAGCGGATATCAGAAGCCCCTGATAACTATTTCTATGGAGTTTCTATTTCCCTTCTGTTTACCCCTTTTTTTCTTTCTACTGAGATAAAGTAAATGTAAACAAGAAAAAAGGTATAAAAGCTGTAACCCACAAAAATAAATTTGCTGCGTTTTGGCCATAATTTTCATGCAGCCCTCCAGACTCCACTTTTCTATATTCTTTCACTTCCGTGCACTCTCTCTCTCAGGTTGAACGAGACATCTACGTTGGCGGTCTCGGGGACTCCCGCAGGTCGGTAGCCCCCCTACAGACGTGCCGGACCCCAACAATTAACCAGGTCAAAACAGTTAAGAATTGCCGACTAAGGGTGAACATGCCATAACCAACGACTCTACTTCTAGCTATCTACCTACAGAAACATTTCTACACGTGCCCCAAGAGACATATAAAAACAGTCACGGCAGTATTCTGGTAGCAAAAAAGTGGAGATAACAAAAATATCCATCAATAAAAAAATTGATATCTATTTGTATGTTCAGACAATTGTAAACTAAACAGCAGTGAAAATGAATGAATTATGTGGATAAAACAGTGTCGAGTGAAAGAAGTCACAGAAGAATATATTATTTAAGATGAATATATTATATAAAATTCAAAACAGACAAAACATATTTTAGGACTACAAATTTGAATATTTGGTAAGAAAAACAAGATGATTAATATGAAATTCAGAAAAGTAGTTATCTTTTTGGTGGGAGGATGCCTTCAGGAAGGGACACACAGGAATCATCAAAGGTGCTAGTTGGCTGGGCACAGTGGCTCACGCCTGTAATCCCAGCAATTTGGGAGGCTGAGGCGGGTGGATCACAAGGTAAAGAGATCGAGACCATCCTAGCCAACATGATGAAACCTGAAACCCCATCTCTCCTAAAAATACAAAAATTAGCGAGGTGTGAAGGTATATGCTTGTAATCCCAGCTACTTGGGAGGCTGAGGCAGGAGAATCGCTTGAACCTGGGAGGCGGAGGTTGCAGTGAGCCAAGATCATGCCAGTGCACTCCAGCCTGGCAACAGCGAGTCTCTGTCTCAAACAAAAAAAAGAAGGTGCTAGTAATCTGGCAACTGCCAAAAGGTTAGGATAAAATAATAGTAATAATATATTTTTTTGAGTCACAGCCTTGCTCTGTTGCCAGGTTGGAGTGCAATGGTGGCATCTCGCTCACTTCAACCTCCACCTCCTATGTTCAAGTGATTCTCCTGCCTCAGCCTCCCAAGTAGCTGGGATTACAGACACAAGCCACCTCGCCCAGCTAATTTTTGTATTTTAGTAGAGACTAGGTTTTACCATGTTGATCAGGATAAGCTGGTCTCGAACTCCTGACCTCATGATCTGCCTGCCTCGGCCTCCCAAAGTGCAGGGATTACAAGCATGAGCCAACGTTCCCAGCAAATAAAAATCATTAAAAAGAATTAAAAAAAAAGAAACAAAGGGACTGGTAATACTCTATTTCTCAATTTGGGTTGTATATATTTCTCAAGTTGGGTTGCTTTTTCTTTATCTATTTCTTTATTTTATTTTATTTTATTTTATTTTTTGGAGACAAGCCTTGCTCTGTCACCCAGGCTGGAGTGCAGTGGCACGATCACAGCTCACTGTAGTCTTGGCCTCTCAGGTTCAAGTAATCCTCCCACTTCAGCCTTCTGAGTAGCTGGGACAACAGGCACACACCACTAAGCCCAGCTAATTTTTGTATTTTTGGTAGAGACAGGGTTTTTGCCATGTTTCCCAGGGTGGTCTGGAACTCTTGGGCTCCAATGATTCACCCATCTGAGCCTCTTGAGTAGCTGAGAATATAGGTGCATACCACCACACCTGGCTAATTTTAATTTTTTTTTGGAGACAAGGTCTTACTGTTACCCGGGCTGATCTTGAACTACTGGCCTCAAGCAATCCTCCCCCACCTTGACCTCCCAAAATGTTGGGGTTACAGGTGTGAGCCTGTGCATCTGGACTTATTGTTATTTTTAAACTGTACATACATATTACATTATACACGTATGTGTTGTTTCATTGTATAATACTTTAAAGATAAAACTTTTTTCTTTCATTTTTGTTCAAGATAAAACTTTTAAACAACAAACATTAAAATATCTCACCTCTTTTTTTAACCTTTGGTTATCTCTGAAATAATGACTCTCCTCTTTCAGTCCCCCACTGCACAACTCTTTTTTTTGAGACAGAGTCTCACTCTGTTGCCCAGGCTGGAGTGCAGTGGTGTGATCCTGGCTCACGGCAACCTCCGCCTCCCAGGTTCAAGCGTTTCTTCTGCCTAAGCCTCCTGAGTAGTTGGGACTATAGGCTCATGGCACCATGCCCGGCTATGTTTTGTATTTTTAGTAGAGACAGGGTTTCTCCATGTTGGTCAGGCAGGTCTCGAACTCCTGACCTCGTGATTCACCTGCCTCAGCCTCCCAAAGTGCTGGGGTCACAGGCATGAGCCACCATGCCCGGCCAGAACTTGCATTTTCTAACACTTCATTACCAAAGCATCTAGACACAAGATTATTGAAAATGTTTCAGTAATTCAAGTAAATAATAAGCGATGCAATTATTCTGGTTCTTTTTTCTTTCCAACATTCCAAATTTTGAAGTTAAGGTATATTAGAAACTTTAAAAGAAAAGCTTTATATCTCATCTAAATGCCAAATCTTCCAGAAACACAACTGATGCAAAATTGCAAGGATTAGTAATTTTATAAGCCAAGACACACCAGAGACTGCCAATAAACTGCAGAATCCAGGAGAAAGATATGAAATAGATTCTCCCTCTCCCTCCTATGGAAACAACTGTGTTGATACCTTGGTGTCAGACTTCTAGTCTCCAGAACTGGGAGACAATATTCTTGTTTAAGCAAAATTTTTTGTTTTTTATGGTTTTCTTTTTTTGAGACAGAGGCTCATTCTGTCACCCAGGCTGGAGTGAGTGGCATGATCACGGCTCACTGCAGCCTGGAATTCCCGGGCTCAAATGATCCTCCTACCCCAGCCTTCTGATTAGTTGGGACCACAGGTGTGCACAACCATGCCTGGCTAACTTTTTTTTTTTTTTTTTTTTGAGACAGAGTCTCACTCTGTCTCCTAGACAGGAGTGCAATGGCATGATCTTGGCTCACTGCAACCTCCATCTCCTGGGTTCAAGCAATTCTCCTGCCTCAGCCTCCCAAGTCCCTGGGATTACAGGCACATGCCATCACCCCTGACTAATTTTTGTATTCTTTTTTTCTTTTTTTTTTGAGACGGAGTTTCGCTCTTGCTACCCAGGCTGGAGTGCAATGGCGCGATCTCGGCTCACCACAATCTCCGCCTCCTGGGTTCAGGCAATTCTCCTGCCTCAGCCTCCCGAGCAGCTGGGATTACAGGCACGCACCACCGTGCCCAGCTAATTTTTTGTAATTTTAGTAGAGACGGGGTTTCACCATGTTGACCAAGATGGTCTCGATCTGTTGACCTCGTGATCCACCCGTCTTGGCCTCCCAAAGTGCTGGGATTACAGGCTTGAGCCACCGCGCCCGGCCTATTTTTGTATTTTTTAGTAGAGACAGGGTTTCTCTATGTTAGCCAAAATGGTCTCAAACTCCTGACCTCAAGTGATCCGCCTGCCTCAGTCTCCCAAAGTGCTGCGATTACAGGCATGAGCCACCGTGCCCTGCTGCCCAGCTAATTTTTTTAATTTTAATTTTATTTTTTGTAGAGACAGGGTCTCACTGCATTACCCAGGCTGGTCTCGACCTCTTGGCCTCAAGCAATCCTTCTGTCTTTGCCTCTCAACATGCTAGGATTACAGGCATATGCCACAGCACCTTGCCTCAAAAAAGAATTTTAAAGTCTTGCATCTTGGGCTGAAAGAAAGGTCACCTCTGATACTCCTAGGTTATATAAAAAATGACTACTGACAGTCATTGAAAGGAGAGTTGATTGGAAGTGATCTTTTCTGTGACTACCCAGAAACCGACATTAAGGAACAATTCTAGTTTTTTGCTGTTTTGTTTTGTTTTGTTTTGAGACAGAATCTTGCTCATCACCCAGGCTGGAATACAATGGCACAATCGGCTCACTGCAACCTTTGCCTCCTGGGTTCAAGTAATTCTCCTGCCTCAGCCTCCCAAGTAGCTGCAGTTACAGGTGCATGCTGTAGCCGGAGCGGCAGGGAACAAACCTTTTGAACACCGAACAAGGGAAGGAAGTGGCTTTTTATTTGGCCAGGAACTGCAGAGTGCTTCAGCCTTATTTACTGAGCTCCCCAACCTACAACTTCTTTTCCTTTTATAGGCTTACAATACTAACGGGGAAACTGAGGTGAAACTATGTTGTCCATTTGCTGGACGTCTGACCTTACAATCTTTTGGCTTCATTGATTTGCTAATTTATATGCAGCGCAAGCGAGGACCAGCAAGGGAGGGGGGCTTACAGAGACAAGACAAAAGCAACAAGCTGTTTATTGGCAGAGGTGGCACCAGAAGGGAGCAGGAGGGAGCCTGGTCTGTGGAGACATTGGGGCATGAACCAGTGCTGGGCTCCAGCTGGTAGAGATAGCTTTCACTTGCAGCTCTTTCAAGGTTAACAGATAGCAGAGAAGCTGGGAACTAAAGAGGGAGTTATTTTCCCAGCTCTTTGGTATTTTATTTCATTTTTTTTTTCCTTCTTCACTCTCTTTCCCATCTGGAAGGTGGGGGAAGAGGTGAAATTGAAGGAGGTGAAGGGGTCTCCCCTCTCAATGCCACCACACCTGGCTAATTTTTGTATTTCTAGTAGAGACGGGGTTTTGCCAGGTTGGCCAGGCTGGTCTCAAACTCCTAACCAGCTTCGTGATCCGCACTCCTTGGCCTCCCATAGTGCTAGGATTACAGGTATGAGCCACCATGCCTGGCCTGGTTTTTTTTTTAAAGCTAAAACAAAACAAAACACATTTTTTCAGATGTCGAGTTTCTGTGTTATTTAATAATTTAAAAATCCGAATTCTAGGCCACGTACGGTGGCTCACACCTGTAATTCCAGCACATTGGGAGGCCAAGGCGGGTGGATCACCCGAGGTCAGGAGTTTGAGACCATTTTGGCCAACAACCTGGCCAACATGGTGAAACCCTGTTTCTACTAAAAATACAAAAATTAGCTGGGTGTGGTGTACACCTGTAATCCCAGCTACTTTGGAAGCTGAGTTGAGAGCGTCGCTTGAACCTGGGAGGTGGAGGTTGCAGTGTGCTGAGGTTGTGCCACTGCATTCCAGCTTGGGTGACAGAGTGAGACTCCATCTCAAAAAAAAAAAAAAAAAAATCAGAATTCTAAGTCCATAGCTATTATTCGATATCAACAGAAAGTTGACAACTGGCCGGGTGTGGTGGCTCACACCCATAATCCCAGCACTTTGGGAGGCTGAGGCAGGTGGACACAAGGTCAAGAGATCGAGACCATCCTGGTCAACATGGTCAAACCCCGTCTCTACTAAAGATACAACAATTAGCTGGGCATGGTGGCGCATGCCTGTAGTCCCAGCTACTCGGAAGGCTGAGGCGGGAGAATCACTTGAACCCAGGAGGCGGAGGTTGCGGTGAGCCGAGATCGCACCATTACACTCCAGCCTGGGTAACAAGAGCGAAACTCCGTCTCAAAAAAAAAAAAAAGAAAAGAGAAAAAGAAAGTTGACAATTGAGATGACTTGATTTTTTTTATTGGCCTGTTTTAAACAACTGTCTAACTATCCATCACTACCTCACCATGAGATATACCATCAAGTGTTACAGTGTTATTCCCTATTTCCCTGAGTCTTTGGCATTTACTCATTTGTCTTGGCTTTCCTAAACAACGTTACTAAAACTGGATTTCAGTTTTGCTTTACTGTTCTTCAATATGAAAATGCTAGTTTTCAGCTCAGTAGACATTCTTAGAAGCTGTTGTAGTGTTTTCACATGATGGCATGCAGCTCAGGGAATGATTTTAGCAAACAAAAATGTTTTGGGTTGGTGTTGCAGATGCAGAGAAGAATGCCTGGATTCACTATGGAACCTTTCCAGATCATGTCATTACTGTCTTCCCAGAGATGGTTCTCCAGTGAGAGAACCTAATGGTAAGGAACAAACTGACTTCACTCCTGTCATTGACTGCCTGTCAAAACAAGTCTTTGCAACCCTTGGACACTGAGATCTGGGATTTTATTGCAAGAGTTAAGAAATAAACTTTAGACATGTCAAAAAAAAAAAGAGCCAAACCAAACCAAAACAAAGCATTGATTTCAATTCTTCCTTCAGAGCTATATGTCATATAAGGGCTGTTGACACATAACAACCTATCTGGGCTTTGGACCAATTTATTATTTCATAATAAATAATGAATACTGTTTATTATTTCATTATTTCATAATTGATTGGCCATTGATTTCCAGAGAACCTCATTTTCAAAATATAGAATTGATCCTCTTAATGCTGGCCCTAGATAATGAAGTCCCATTCCGGACACTAAGTAGTAAAAGAGCTGCAATATCTTGGTAATATATTTAACTATGCAACAGTCCTTTCTTGTGGCCTTCCAGAGGTTGAGGTGTCTGCAGTAGTTCAGGATAGTACTTGCAAGAAAGAACCTTGGTGTTAGTAGAGAATGGTTTCTTTGAGCTGGGGTTTGTTGAAGAATTTGGGGAGTTAATGGAGATCTCCGTAGATTAGAACATCCATCCATCCTTGTAGATAAGAACATCTTGTCCAAGTTTTGCAGTTGCAGCTGCTCCAGTAGATGGCGCCTCTAACTCTTTTACTGTCAGCTTCTTACAAGTTTCTCTTCCGTTTCTAATTCAAATATTTCTTTCCTTGACTTTTATTTTATTTATTTATTTATTGACACGGGATCTCTCTCTGTTGCCCAGGCTGGAGTGTAGTGGAGTGATCATGGCTTACTGCAGCCTCAACCTCCGGGGCTGAAGCTATCCTACCACCTCAGCCTCCGTAGGACTATGGGCGCTAGCCACCGCACCCGGCTCTTTTTTCTTTCTTTTTCTTTTCGTTCTTTTTTTTTTTAAGTAGAGACGGGTTCTCCCTATGTTGCTTGGGCTGGTCTTGAACTCCGGGACTCAAGCAATCATCCCACATCAGCCTTCCAGAGTGCTGCAGTTACAGGTGTGAGTTACTGTATCCACCCTAAAAAAGTGAGTTTTCAACTCACAATTCTTTCCCTTTTTTTTTTCCTCTAGACTCTGTCAGTACATTTCATTTTCACAACTTCTATAGCTGAAGATTTTCCTTTTATTTTATTTTTCTTTTTTTGGGTGGGGAGGAAGGCAGGAAGGGAGGGAAGAAGGACAGTAGGGAGGAAGGAAGGGAGGAAGGAAGGAAGGAAGGAAGGAAGGAAGGAAGGAAGGAAGGAAGGAAGGAAGGAGGGAAGGGAGGAAGCGGGGAGGGAGGGAGGGAGGAAGGGAGGGAAGGGAAGGAAGGAAATCAAGCAATGAGAAAGACATTGCCGACCTGGATCTAGAGGTTTACAAGTTGATTTCTTTTTTTTTTGAGAGAAGGAAAGAAAAAAAAATAAGTAAAGGAGAGGAAGAAAGAGGAAGAGAAAGAGGGAGAGTAAATGGAAATATTGCTTTATTTTGAAAAAAATTGGGTATTAATGATGGCCAATCAATGTTTCATTTAAGCTTATGGGTAGGTGTGATGTGGTATTGACAAGAATGTATATTTTGTGTATTTGAAGTGGAGAGCTCTATAAATATTTATTACGTTTACTTGTTCCGGATCTGAGTTCAAGTCCTTGATATCCTTATTAATTTTCTGTCTCATTGAATCTAAGTTTCTATGTATCTGGGTGTTAGGATCATTAGCTCTTGTTGTTGCATTGATCCTTTTACCACTATATCTTTGTTGCTTTAAAATCTATTTTATCCGATATGAGAATTGCAACTCCTGCTTTTTATTTATTTATTATTTACTTTTGCTCTCCATTTGGTTGGTAAATCTTTCTTCATCCCTTTGTTTTGAGTCTTTGTGTATCCTTGCATGTGAAACAGGTCTGGATGTAACATGCCATTGGGTTTTGGCTGTGTCTTTTGATTGGGGGATTTAGTCAATTTAAATTCAGGGTTACTGCCATTTGATGTTAACTGGCTGTTTTTTCCATTCGTTGGTGTAAATTCTTCTTTATGTTGGTGCTCTTTACTTTTTGGTGTATTTTTAGAAAGGCTAATACTGGTTGTCTCTTTCTGTGTGTAATGTTTCTTTCAGAAGCTCTTGTAAAGCAGGCCTGGTGGTAATAAAATCTCTGAGTTCTTGCTTGTTCATAAAAGATTTTATTTTTCCTTCAGTTGTGAAGCTTAATTTGGCTGGATATGAAATTCTGGGCTGAAGGTTCTGTTCTTTGAGGATGTTGAATATTGGCCCCCACTCTCTTCTGGCCTGTAGAGTTTCTGCTGAGAGATCTGCTGTAAGTCTGATAGGCTTGCCTTTGTGGGTAACCTGACCTTTCTCTCTGGCTGCCCTTAGTATTTTCTCCTTCGTTTCAACCCTGGTGAATCTAACGATTATGTGCCTTGGGGTTGCTCTTCTTGAGGAATATCTTTGTGGTGTTCTCTGTATTACCTGGGGTTGAATGTTGACCTGCTTTACTAGTTTAGGAAAATTTTCCTGAATAATATCCTGAAGGGTATTTTCCAGCTTGGATTCATTCTCTCCGTCACATTCAGGTACACCTATCAAACGTAAATTTGGTCTTTTCACATAGTCCCACATTTCTTGGAGACTTTGCTCATTCCTTTTTATCCTTTTTTCTCTAATCTTTTCTTCACATTTTATTTCATTAAGTTGGACTTTGACCTCTGATATCCCTTATTCTGCTTGAACAATTCGAGTGTTTAAACCTGTGCATACTTCTCGGAGTTCCTGTATTGTATTCTTCAGTTCCATTAATTCACTCATACTCCTCTCTAAGTTGTCTATTCTCAATAGGATTTCATCAAACCTTTTTTCAAAGTTCCTAGTTTCTTTACGTTGGGCTACAACATGGTCTTTTAACTCACCGAAGTTTGTTATTATCCATTCCTTGAAGAGTGATTCTGTCATCAGGATGCGCTCATTCTCCATCAAGCCTTGTTCCATTGTTGATGTGGAACTGTGATCATCTTTAGAGGGAGAGGCGTTCTGACTTTGAGTGTTCTCAGCTTTTTTACTGTGGTTTCTTCCCGTCATTGTAAATTTATCCTCCTGTCATCTTTGAAATTACCAACTTTCAGATTAAGTCTCTTGAGTGGGCGTCCAGGTTGTTAGTTCCCGGGCCAGAGCAGCGGCGTTAAAACTGATGGTGCTTTTCTGCCCAGGATTCTCCTATCTGGCTTCCTTCTTGTGTCCGTGGTAGGCGACTCTGCCTTCCCAGGGCTCCAAACCTCGGTCAGAGGGGAACCGGTCCCGTTTACTCTGTGCGGAGCGCTGCGCGCGGAGGTGCTGTCGCAGCCGCTTCGCCGGGCTCTGGTGTCCTGCTGGGGACCCGTGCGGGTCCTCCGAACCTGTTTACTCTGCTCAGAGAGCTGCTGCGACGAGGTGCCGGCGGAACCGCTGCGCCAGCCACGATAGTCGCGCTGGCCACCCGTTTTTCCTCCACTGGGGGATCTTCTGCTCCCTGAGCGACCAGAATTTGTCTGAAAGTGTGGCGTCCTCTAGTTCTCCGCACCTTCCCTGAGAGCTGCAATCCTGGGATGTTAGTGATCGGCCATCTTGGATCGTTCCGATTTTCCTTTTAAAAATAATCTTCCCAGTCCATGCAGCATGTCATGCCATCCAGCTTGGCCAACATGGTGAAACCACGTCTCTCCTAAAAATACAAAAATTAACAGGGCATGGTGGCAACACGAAATCTCAGCTACTCGGGAGGCTGAGGCAGGAGAACTGCTTGAACGTGGGAGTTGGAGGTTGCAATGATTGGAGATAGTGCCACTGCACTCCAGCCTGGGTGACAGAACGAGATACTGCCTCATTTAAAAAAAAAAAAAAAAAAAAGTCTGGCGGGGCGTGGTGGCTCACTCCTGTAATCCCAGCACCTTGGGAGGCCAAGGCGGGTGGATCACGAGGTCAGGAGATCGAGACCATCCTGGCTAGCACAGTGAAACCCTATCTTTGCTAATAATACAAAACATTAGCCGAGTGTGGTGGCATGCGCCTGTAGTCCCAGCTACTTGGGAGGCTGAGGCAGGAGAATCATTTGAACCCAGGAGGTGGAGGTTGCGGTGATCCGAGATCATGCCATTGCACTCTAGCCTGGGTGACAGAACAAGACTCTGACTAAAAAAAAAAAAAAATCCACCAGTACTCTGCACAGACATTGATAGACCTATAGTCATCACTCCAAGAAGCTGGCAAACCTCAGGAAATGATGCGGTCGTGGAGTCTTTGTTTTGTTTTGTTTCATACCCAATTCCTGCAGAGCAGTCGTGGATTCTCTAGAGAAGCTGCAGCACTAATGGGCAACATAAATAAAAATGTATTTACAAATGCATTCCTAGTACTTCCCTGGCAAGTGCTGGGAAAAGCCCAGCAGGCTACAGAAGCATCTAGGAGGGTTACAAAGGTGCAGAAGCAAGAAAGAGCACAGGGGCTAATTGAGGGAAATGCAAGAGGGAGCTGTAGGCCACAGGGCTTGTTGATGGGGGTGACCTCTAAGTTGAGATCTGAAGGTGGAGCAGGAGCCAGCCAGGCAGTGACCTGATGGGAAAGAAGAGGGGTGGGTCAGGGGTATGTTGCAGGGAGAGGAGCAGAGACAGTATCTACTGTTGAGAAAAGAGAAAAAGTCCTAGTTCAAGGAAAGGTAAAATCTGTGTCTCCAGGGAATTTTAGAAATTTCTCACCAGGTACAGTGGCTCCTGTCTGTAATCTCGGCTCTTTGGGAGGCCAAGGTGGGCAAACCATCTGAGGTCAGGAGTTCAAGACCAGCCTGATCAACACTGAGAAACGCCATCTCTACTAAAAATACAAAAATTAGCTGGACATGGTGGCACATGCCTGTAATCCCAGGTATTTGGGAGGCTGAGGCAGGAGAATCGCCTGAACCCCGGAGTCAGAGGTTGTAGTGAGCCCAGATCACGCCACTGCATTCCAGCCTGGGTAACAAAGCAAGACTCCATCTGAAAAAAGAAATCTGTTATTTCTATTGGTGACAAAATAATGGATAAGGCTAATATTACTGTAGTTAGTTGCTTACCATTTTTGAAGAATGTGCTTTCAATTAGAGAGTATGGAAATAAGGATGAAATTTTTTTTCTGAACCAAATAACCCACTGAATTCTATCCATGGATCGTTTGGAATGTGTGGAACTGGCAGAAACCCTTCCTAGTAGCAGGGTGAGCAAGGCTAAGGATGGGTATCTCAATGTCCTGAGCCCAAGGAGGTATCAACATTCCCAACGGATTTGGATCTATAACTGGAAGGAGCCACTGGAGCCAGCAGAGAAAGGGCCACTGCCTTCCACACAGTGCCCAAACCTTGCTGAAGCACCTGTCAAGTGCTGGGTTGTGGAGCATGATGTAATGCAGACAGCCTCATGGAGAAGAGAATCTATAAACCATTACTGCAAGAGATTGATAAATACTGATTTTTCTTTTGTTTTCTTTTTTTTTTTTTGAGGCAGAGTCTTGCTCTGTTGCCAGGCGCCAGGCTGGAGTACAGTGGCGCAATCCCGGCGCACTGCAATCTCCGCCTCCTGGGTTCAAGCAATTCTCCTGCCTCGGCCTCCCTAGTAGCTGGGACTACAGGCGCACACCACCGCGCCCAGCTAATTTTTGTATTTTTTAGTAGAGAAGGGGTTTCATCATGTTGGCCAGGATGGTCTTGATCTCTTGACCTCATGATCCACCTGCCTCAGCCTCCCAAAGTGTTGGGATTACAGGCATGAGCCATGGTGCCCGGCCTGATAAATACTGATTATTAATCTACAGCACAGTATAGGTGGGTGATTCAGCCAGTATTCAATAGATTTGGATTACACTGTCCTTCTGCAATTTAGAAGCTGTATAACCTTGGGCAAACTAATGTTTTAGTCTCCTCATCTGTAAAATGGAGTGATAAATATATCTTTCATGATCATAAAACATGTGGTGCCTGTAGATTAAAAATACTAGGTAAAGTGTCTCACGGTAGCTTTTGAAGTGAAACCTGGTATTTCGTAATCAGGACAGGTATTAAACACCCCAGAGTAACAGTCCACAATAATTGAAACTCCTCAGTGAGGAGCTAGGTTAAAGTTGGAACAGAGCAGCATTGAAACATATGGGATGGTAATAATTGTGGAATTCTATGCACTGCTGTTAACTTCATATAAAAAGAAATTAAATCCAGTACATTTTCTGATTCCCCAAATGTCTCTTTCCCTCCCTTTTTTCTTATCTGTGATGTCAGTGTTCCAAATACTGTATTTCAAGCATTTCAGACCTGAGATTGATGTCAGATTAATTGGGCAATAAATAATGAGTGGAATATTTAACATTTTCCACTCTGCTAATTTACATTGATTATAAGCAGGAAAAAAAAAAAAAAAAGCTCACACACCGACGAGGATGGGATTCGAACCCACGCGTGCAGAGCACAATGGATTAGCAGTCCATCGCCTTAACCACTCGGCCACCTCGTCCCGAAAACCTACTGTTTCCTGATTGCTATAGGGAGTAGTATCAAGGGGATGTGACGCAATGTTATGGAAACCGCCATTTTGTACGGAAGCCAAGGTTCAAAAACCGTAGCAAGCAATCGAAAGAAGATGGCGGCTCCCATGATTGTAAGGAAGGTCTGCACTGGGGAGAGGCAAAGGAAATTCGGTCGAAAATGAGATAAACTTGAAGCAAATGAAATTGGCACGGAGGCTGGGAAACTAGTTTGATTTAAGCAGTCTTAGAAATGGGGTTCATCTGGCCCCTAAGGGGCGGAGCCGAAGCGTAGAGCTGCTTTGCGCGTGCGCAACACCTGGGCGGTTAGATTTGAATACTTCACTAAGGCAAGCTGGGCGTTGTGGGCTGACGGCGAGAGGCGGCGGTGACTTTCCGCTCTGAGAAGCGTGTAGACCCCAGACAAGTCTGCGCAAGATTTATCGGGCGTGTGAGCCGCGGCAGGTAAGGAGAGTGACCCTTTAGTTCTGGGCTCCTGGGAAGGCTTCGGGTTTTGTCTGGACCCCCAGAAGTTCCGGCGGTGGGAGGTGGGGGACGCTCCTTCAGCCTGGCGGCCTCTGTGAGCGCCGGGCGAGTAGACCCCTCTGTCCCCGGCCGGGCCTTCGGCTTTCTCCTCTCTTCGGCCTGCACGTCCTGCCGCCTCCCTCTTCCCTAACACTTCTCCGCCCGCACCTGAGCCCCTCCGGCCACCCGGCTCCGGTTTCGTGTCCGTCGCTCTCTCGGCTCCCCTTCCGCTCTGCCCTGCTGTCTTCTGTTAGGGCTCGCGAACTCTTCTTGCACCCCTGCCTCTCTTCCCTAGGGACCTCTCGGCTGTTTGTATTTGTCACTTAAGCTTTTCTTGGCTCTAAATGAAATGACACCAATGAGTGATTTTTAAATTTTCAGCCTTTTGTGGTTTAAGATGTCTGCTCAGAGTGCCGGCAGCACGTAACAGATTTTTCATTTCCTGCAGATATAATAGTATTAACAAATAAAGTAAATATTAGTACGCCGCACATTAGTTTTTAAAAATCCTCCTCTGTTCATTATTCCTCAGGATTTAAGCCCCTATTCTTGATGTTTACTAGAGTTTGAGGGGAGAAAAATATTGCTAATTGTAATTTTACAGATAGGTTTAATAGGCATTAATAGATGAAGGATGTGGATGAAGACCAAAGAAGACTCTTACTTCCAGTCGGGATATGAAGATTGAAGTTTTCACTAACGTTGAATTCCGTAGATATTTATTGCGTTCGTTATCTTGTGATAGGGCTGGGGACATATGATGCAGAGTCCCAAACCTAGAGGGGTTTACAGTCCAGAAAGGAAAATAACTAGTATACACAAATAACTATAATACAAGACAGAACGTAAAAGATAATAGGACATTCTAAAGTGGTGTGGGAGCACAGAAAAGGGAAAGCTTATTTGAGAGCTTATTTGATGCTTTTGGAGATAGATTCTTGGAGAAGTCCATATTTGAGGTGGACCTTGGAGAGATGATTTACAGATAGGAGTTAATATATGATAAAATTTTGGTAATTAACAGTTAGGTTCAATGCAGTATAATTCTGACTTTGAATGGCTGGAAATGTTTACAAGATGATAAATACATGTAAATTAAATTAAAATGTTTAGAATGGTAGAATTATGGATGTGTTCAATGTTAAACAATAGACTGTAAAAAATACTCTAGATATTGACAGTAAAGCAGTGCTGTCCAGTAGGACTTCCTGTGAAAATAGTAATGTTATATCTGCACTCCAACATGGTATCCATTAGCCACATGGGACTATGGAGCACCTGAAATGTGATTTTTGTGATCGGAGAACTGAATTTTAAATTTTAATTTATTACTATTATTTTTTAATAGAGATGGGATTTCACCATGTTGGTGAGGCTGGTCTTGAACTCCCGACTTCAGGTGATTCACTCGTCTCTGCCTTCCAAAGTGCTGGGATTACAAGCATGAGCCACAACCCCCGGCCTATTTTATTTTATTTTAATTAATTTAAATATAAATAACTACTGTATTAGCACAGGTCTATAGTCTATCATTTCACTCTTTTTTTTTTAATTTTTTATTGGATTTTAGGTTTTGGGGTACATGAGCAGAGCATGCAAGACAGTTGCATAGGTACACACATGGAAGTGTGCTTTGCTTTCCTTTTCCCCTTCACCCACATTTGGCATTTCTCCCCAGGCTATCCCTCCCCACCTCCCCCTCCCACTGGCCCTCCCCTTTGCCCCCCAGTAGACCCCAGTGTTTAGTACTCCCCTTTCTGTGTCCTTGTGTTCTCATTTTTCATCACCTGCCTATGAGTGAGAATATGCGGTGTTTCATTTTCTGTTCTTGTGTCAGTTTGCTGAGGATGATGTTCTCCAGATTCATCCATGTCCCTACAAACGACACTGGAAAAATGTGGCACATATACACCATGGAATATTATGCAGCTATCATTTCACTCTTATCCTCCTATAGTCCTGAAAAATACTAACTCTAGATATTGGTTTCATAAATGCAGGAGTGGGGAAAGAGCCAGAGAGTAAATATTTCAGGCTTTGCAGCCTACATGGTTTTTGTCACATATTCTCTGCTTGTTTGAAGATTATTTAGATTAGTGGTTCTCAAACTTTCTTGATGCATGGCACCCTTAGATAAAAAAAGATGTCTAACAGTTCTATTTATTGAGTACAGTGGTTGTTGGGTCCAAACATTAAGTACATATGTCACAAACTTAGTAGCCATTTTAAAAAATACATAAATTGAAGGAAAAGATGATTTTGAAAATTTTATTCCTTTTTTTTTTGAGATGGAGTTTCGCTGTTGTTATCCAGACTGGAGAGTGCAATGGCACGGTCTCGGCTCACCGCAACCTCTTCTGGGTTCAAGCAATTCTCCTGCCTCAGCCTCCTGAGTAGCTGGGATTACAGGCACGCACCACCGTGCCCAGCTAATTTTTGTATTTTTAGTACAGACGGTGTTTCACCTTGTTGACTAGGATGGTCTCGATCTCTCGACCTCGTGATCCACCCACCTCGGCCTCCCAAAGTGCTGGGATTACAGGTGTGAGCCACTGCGCCCGGCCTGAAAATTTTATTCTTAAATAATCACACTTACTCATTGGATACATATGCCTGTTGGACACTGCACAACTTCCCAAACTTTGGAATCAGTTTATACCCTGCCACCCTCATTTCCTGTACCACTTTAATAAAAGTACTTGTTTTTTATCACAGCAACTGTGAACAATTTATCTTTACAGTGATGTTATTAAAACTAATGTAATGCACATGGTACTATTTTGAGATAGTAGTTTATACAGTACCTGACAGATGTTCAGAATTGCTGTGCATCTCTCAATTTTTAAATATCCTAGGACATCACTGTGAGTATGCTGCAGCACCCTTGGGTGCCAGGTACACAGTTTGGAACCAGTAACTTTTTTTTTTTTTTTTTTTGAGATGAAGTCTCACTTACCCTGTTGTCCAGGCTGGAGTACAGTGGTGCCATCTCAACTCACTGCAACCTCTGCCTTCTGGGTTCAAGGTATTCTGTCTCAGCTTCCCAAGTAGCTGCAAGTAGGTGGGATTACAGGAGCATGCTACTACACCCAGCTACATTTTTTGTATTTTTAGTAAAGACAGAGGTTTTGCCATGTTGCCCGGGCTGATCCTGAACTCCTGGCCTCAAATGATCCGCCAGCCTCAGCCTCCCAAAGTGCTGAGATTACAGGCGTGAGCCACTGCACCTGGTCCCTGGAACCAGTAACTTAATGTGTCAATAACTAAGAGTTTGGCCATAACAGTGTTTTATAAATGAAGCTTAATCTATGAGTCTGGAGTCTCCTATTTGTGTTGAAAGTGTAACTTTGGCTGGGCATGGTGGCTCACACCTATAATCCCAGCACTTTGGGAGGCTGAGGTGGGCAGATCACCTGAGGTCAGGAGTTCGAGATCAGCCTGGCCAACATGATGAAACCCTGTCTCTACTAAAAGTACAAAAATTAGCCAAGTGTAGTGGCGTGCGCCTGTAATCCCAGCTACATGGGAGGCTGAGGCAGGAGAAATGCTGGAACCCGGGAGGCAGAGGCTGTAGTGAGCCGAAATTGTGCCGCTGTACTCCAGCCTTGGTGACAGAGCAAGACCTTGTCTCAAAAAAAAAGAAAAGAAAAATAGAACTTAACAGTTATAGAATATTTAAAAAGGGGGACTTCAGTAACCTCTGAATTTCATCAGTTAAGTGCCAACTGATTGGTCTACAGATTGGACAGGAATTATGCTTTTAATGACTATTTTAAACAGCAAAGATCTTTAAGTGATCTTGAGTTGATAGTAGTTAATATTTTTATCTGTGAATTTTGAACATGTACACTGAATTTGAAAATATTTTCAAAGGAGAAAAATGCAAGTTGGTGGTCAAATAATTGTTTCTTTTTTTTTTTTTTGAGATGGAGTTTTCGCTGTTGTTACCCAGACTGGAGTGCAATGGCACGATCTCGGCTCACCGCAACCTCCGCCTTCTGGGTTTAAGCAATTCTCCTGCCTCAGCCTCCCGAGTAGCTGGGACTACAGGCGCAC
This sequence comes from Callithrix jacchus, assembly GCF_049354715.1. NCBI lineage: Eukaryota > Metazoa > Chordata > Mammalia > Primates > Cebidae > Callithrix > Callithrix jacchus. The sequence goes on along the minus strand of NC_133509.1, from coordinate 45,984,241 downwards.
ACCACCATGCCCTGCTAATTTTTGTATTTTTAGTAGAGACGGGTGTTCATCTTGTTGACCAGGATGGTCTCGATCTCTTGACCTCGTGATCCACGTGCCTCAGCCTCCCAAAGTGCTGGGATTATAAGGGTGAGCCACCGCGCCAGGCCCAAATAATTGTTTCTTAATTGCTCATTCAGCAAATGTTTATTGAGGCGAGGCCTGCTGGTTTATACTTGTAATCCCAGCACTTTGGGAGGCAGAGCTGGGAGGATCACTTGAGCCCAGGAGTTCATCACAAGCCTGGGCAACCTAGTAGACTCGAACTCTACAAAAAAAGAAAAAAAAAAATTTAGCCAAGCATGGTGGCAGATTCCTGTAACCCCAGCTCCTCAGGAGGCAGGGGCAAGAGGATTACTTGAGCCCAGGACTTTGAGCCTGCAGTAAGCCGAGGTCACACTACTGCACTTCAGCCTGGACAACAAAGCAAGATCCTGTCTCCCTGACCCCCAACAGAAAAAAGAAATGAGTGGATTGGGGATATTGGGAGCATTTATTGGAAATAAAATTACATGAGAAATTGAATAGACGTAAGTGGGTGTCATATTTTTTGGGTCTTAGAGGGAAAGTTTTCAAAGTTTAGCTATTAAGTTGGTCTTTGCTATTAGTTTTTTGAATAGCTACTGTTAATTTACCTTCTATTTGTAGTTTGCTATATTTTTTTAAAGTATTTTTTAAAAATTTGTTTTCAAGACAAGGTATAGCTCTGTGGCCCAGACTGGAATACAGTGGCATGATCATGGGTCACTACAGCATCTACCTCCCAGGCTTAAGCTCTTCTTCTGCCTCACCCTCCCAAGTAGCTGGAACTACAGGTGCGTGCTACCACGCGTGGTTAATTATTTTTATTTTTAGTAGAGACAAGGTCTCACTATCTGGCCACTCTCAAACTCCTGGAGTCAAGTAGTCCTCCCGCCTTGACTTCCCACAGTGCTGGGATTACAGGCATGAGCCACCATGCCTGGCCCATTAAAAGAATTTTTTTTTTTTGCCAGGTGTAGTGGCTGACGCCTATAATCCCAGCATTTTGAAAGGGCGAAGCAGGCAGATCACCTGAGGTCAGGAGTTTGAGACCAGCCTGACCAACATGGTGAAACTCCGTCTCTAATGAAATGCAAAAATTAGCTGCGTGTAGTGGTGGGTGCCTGTAATCTCAGCTGCTTGAGAGGCTGAGGTGGGAGAATTGCTTTAACCCGGGAGGTGGGGATTGCAGTGAGCCGAGATCGCACCACTGCACTCCAGCCTGGACAACAAGAGTGAGACTCCGTCTCAAAAAAAAACAACTATAGCACAACTATAGCTTTGAAAAGAAAGTATTTTTTTTAAAACAGGTAAGGATGTTAAAATTCATTAAGCATCCCCTCCACCTTCCCCCAGAGTCTCTCTGTTGCCCAGGCTGACATCCGGTGGTGTGCTCTCTCTGCTGGCTGCAGCCTCTGCCTTCCAGCCTCAAGCAATCCTCCCACCTCAGCCTCCGGGGTAGCTGGGACTACATGTGGGAGCCACCATGTTTGGCTAATTTTTGTGCTTTTTGTAGAGATGGGGTTTTGCCATTTTGTCCAGGCCCCTCCTGAACTCCTGAGCTCAAGTGATCAGCCTGCCTTGGCTGCCCAAAGTGCAAGGATTACAGGTGTAAGCCACCACACCCAGCCCTAAACTTTTTTCTTCATCTGTTGAGATGATCACATCATTTTTATCTTTTTTTGGGGGGGGCGGGGCAGAGTTTTGCTCTTGTTGCCCAGGCTGGAGTGCAATGGTGCAGTCTTGGCTCACTGCAGCCTTTGCCTCCTGGATTCAAGTGATTCTCCTGCCTCAGCCTCCGGAGTAGCTGGGATTACAGGCATTTACCATCCCACATGGCTAATTCTGTATTTTTAGTAGAGATGGGGTTCCTCCATGTTTATCAGGCTGGTCTTGAACTCCCAACCTCAGGCAATTACCCGCCTTAGCCTCCCAAAGTGCTGGGATTACAGGTGTGAGCCACCATGCCCGGCCCCATTTTTAACTTTTAATCTGTTAGTGTGGTAAATTGCAAGGTTGATTTTCTGATATTAAACAAATTGTGCATTCCTTTTTGGATCTTTTTTTTTTTTTTTTTTTGAAACAGAGTTTCGCTCTTGTGGCCTAGCCTGGCTCAATCTCGGCTCACCACAACCTCTACCTCCCAGGTTCAAGCGATATTCCTGCCTCAGCCTCCCTAGTAGCTGGGATTACAGGCATGAGCCACCATGCCCGGGTAGAGACGGCATTTCTCCATGTTGGATAGGCTGGTCTTGAACTCCTGACCTGAGGTGATACGCCCACCTCAGCCTCCCAAAGTCCTGGGATTACAGGTGTGAGCCACCACACCTGGCCTTTTTTCTTTTTTTAAAGAGACGGGGTCTCACTATGTTGCCAAGGCTGGAGGACAGTAGCTGTTCACAGTTGCCATGATAGTGCACACAGCCTGAACTCCTGGGTTCCAGAGATCCTTCTGCCTCAGCCTCCCAAGTAACTGGCACTGCAGTCACACTGCCCCATATCCGCCCAACCAATTTTGCATTTCTGAAATAAAACCACTTGACCGTGATATATTATCCTTTTTTACAAATTGCTGGATTCTTTTTGCTGATATTTATTTGGGATTTTTATATTTTTAAGAATGGCATGTAATCTTTCCTTGGTATGTGTGTGTATGTATGTCTCCAAGGTGGTTGCAGGAAAGGGAGTTAAATTTTTATCTCCCATGGTGGGAAGACAAACATTTTAATAGCTAAAAGTAGAAAAATAGCTGGCTTAGTGACTTGTGCTTATAATCCCAGCACCAGCACTTTGGGAGGCAGAGGCAGGTAGATCCCTTGAGTCCAGGAGTTTGAGACCAGCCTGGGCATCATAGTGAAACCCGTCTCTACAGAAATTACCCAGGCATATTGGCACATGACTGTGGTCCCAACTACTAGTGGGGCTGAGGCACAAGAATCATTGGAGCCAGAGAGGCAGAGGTTACAGTGAACTGAGATGGTGCCCCTGCATTCCAGCCTCAGCGACAGAGTAAGACCCTGTCTCAAAAATAAATAAATTATATTCAATAAAACTGTAAAAATTGAAAACTAGCAATATAAATGAGTTATCTGTTAACAAGGTAAATGGAAAAATAGTCAGCTAATAGTAAAAGTGGTTGCTTTGGGGAAGGAGGAAATTAGGGTGCAAGAGCTGCTAATTTTTTTTTTTTTTTAGATGAAGTCTCAGCTCTGATGCTAGGCTGGCTGGAGTGTGGTGGCACGATATCAGCTCACTGTAACCTCCACTTCCCAGGTTCAAGTGATTCTCTTGCCTCAGTCTCCCAAGTAGCTGGGACTACAGGCACACGCCACCACGCTCAGCTAATTTTTATATATTTTTTAGTACAGACAGGGTTTCACCGTGTTGGCCAGGATGGTCTCCGTCTTTTGACCTCGTGATCTGCCTGCCTTTGCCTCCCACAGTGCTGGGATTGCTGGCGTGAGCCACCACATCCGGCCGGAGATGCTAATTTAAAAACAGCAACTTAGCCAGTCTTATGTAATCAGCTCCTTATACTGGTACATGAAAGCTAAAATTAAAACTGTTATTTGTGAACAGGAGGTAAGTAAAACCAGAAGAGTGGAAAAGCATACTGAGAAAATGATCAAGAACAAGAGGAGAGGATCAGAGATTAGATCCTAGAACATCATCTTACTTACCTTAGTAGTTGATTGAATTCAGAGATACTAGAAAATAAGCAGGCTTTTATTTCAGTTGGAATTTCAGGTTCACTGTGAAGTACTGTTCCCTAATTTGGCCTTTGTTATATATGACCGAAGCACCTAAAACATCTTCCAGTTACCTGTTTACTTATTGCTAAAACCAAGAACATTGATCCTGTTTATGTGTATTGTATTAATTTAGTGTTGTGGTGGAAATGCTAATATGGTTGAGTCAAAATGTCTAGCTATTCTTTTTTGAAATTTGCAGTTGCATTTTTTTCTTACCCAAGGATGAGGTTCTAAAGTTAATACATAAAGTGAAAATCAAATATAGTTATAGGGAGGCAGAAACTGAGACCAGTTGAGGAAACTTCTCATTATGCCTCTTAGTTCATATTCTTTCCAGGGCAAATACTCACTGAGTGAAATTTAAAGCATTATTAGCTGCACTAATAATATGTTATTTTCATGTCTCAAATTTTTTGGCCAGGTGCGGTGGCTCACCCCTGTAATCTCAGCACTTTGGGAGGCTGAGGTGGGTGGATCACCTGAGGTTAGCAGTTCCAGACCAGCCTGGACAACAAGGTGAAACCTCTTCTCTACTGAAAATACAAAAACTAGCTAGGCATGGTGGTGTGCATCTGTAATCCCTGCTACTCAGGAGGCTGAGGCAGGAGAATTGCGTGAATCCAGGAGGTGGAGGTTGCAGTGAGCCAAGATCGTGTCATTGCACTACAGCCTGGGTAACAGAGGAGACTCTGTCTCAAAAAAATAATAATAATTTTTTTTTTTTTGCTGAGTACTTAAAGTTGACTTTTCCTCAGATAAATATACATATGATGCAAATGCACTGTATTTAGATATCTAATTCAGATGTCCCCAGCCCCCCGGGCCTCAGAACAGTATAGGTCCACTGACTGGGTGGCACAGCAGTAGGTCAGCAGCAGGCAAGCATTAGCGCCTGAGCTCCAGCCTCTGTTGGATAGCAGTCGCATTAGATTCTCACAGGAACACAAACCCAATTGTGAACTGCGCACGCAAAAGATCTAGTTTGTGGGCTCCTATGAGAGTCTAATGCCTGATGACCTGAGGTGGAACAGTTTCATCCTGAAACCATCCCCCACCACACCCTCATGGTCTGTGAAAAAATAGTCTTCCACAAAACCAGTCCCTGGTTCAGGAAAGGCTGGGGACCACTGACCTAATTGCCGTCCTTTTTGGGAGTGAATTATTAGATAATACGCAAACTCTTAGAAGCTAGGCCAAATTTTTATTTGAACCAGTAAAGTCCCTATTATCCTGATCAAAGTTAGTCACTGATTTTATTTTGAGTATGAAAATTTTCCAGCAATATTAATTATAATAGTGATTTAAACTCCTTAAAATGAATCATGTTTTATATCCTCATAAGTATAGTTTTTTCCTTCCCATTTTTTGGTCTTCTCTCAGAAGGTAACTCTGAAGTCACCAACTGTATTCTTTTTTTTTTTTGAGACAGTCTTGTTCTGTCGTCAGGCACCAGGTGCCAGGCTGAAGTGCAGTGGCACGATCTCAGCTTACTGCAACCTCTGCCTCCCGGGTTCAAGCAATTTTCCTGCCTCAGCCCCCGAGTAGCTGGGACTACAGGCGTGTGCCACCACGACCAGCTAATTTTTATATTTTTTTAGAGAGATGGGGTTTCACCATGACCAACTGTACTCTTAATCTCTTCATAGATTGTAGTTGCTCTTCCTTTTTTCTCACCTTTTCTTATATTGTATATTTGTTACAGAAGAGTTTTCTTCAAAAATGGATGGGGTGTCTTCAGAGGCTGGTGAAGAAAAGTAAGTTCATTTAATGTAGCTAAAAATGTTATATTCTATCAGAGAAAGATATTTTTCTAACTAGTAAGACCTGTCCATAACTTCTGAGATCTTTTTCCATTGCGTTGCAAGAAAAAGAAGTAGATGTCCATCCTGGTCAGCATGGTGAAACCCCGTCTCTACTAAAAATACAAAAATTAGCTGCATGTGGTGGCATGAGGGAGGCTGAAGCAGGAGAATCCCTTGAACCGGAGAGGTGGAGTTGCAGTAAGCCAAGATCGTGCCACTGCACTCCAGTCTGGCAATAGAGACTGCCTCTCAAAAAAAAAAAAAAAAAAAGAGGTAGATGTTACAGACTCATAGCTCCCCTTGCCATTACCATCTTTGTATAAACTCATCTACTCTGAGCACCATGGTTTACGCCTGTAATCCCAGCACTTTGAGAGGCTTAGGTGGGAGGATATCTTAAGCTCAGTAATTTGAGACCAGCCTGGGCAACATAGTAAGACACCTCTACCCCATTTCTACAAAAAATTAAAAAAAATTTTTTTGCCCCCCCACTCCCCCCAAAAAATAAAATTTTAAAAATGGAGGGCTTTTGGCTTTACCAGCCAGGGAGGGTGTTTGGCTTTGCCCAGGAAAGAATTCATGGGCCAGCAAGTGGTGCTATATGGTACTTTTATTGAAGTGTTAGTGTAAAGCAGCAGCACAGGTAAAGCTCCTTACAGAGCAGGGCTACCCCATACACAGTGCTCAGAGGCAGTTCTGCACTCATTTACACCCACTTTTAACTATATGCAAATTAAGGGGTGTTTTATGCAGAAATTTTTAGAATGAGGGTGGTAACTTCCAGGTTGTCAGGTTATTGCCATGGAAAGGGCAGGTGACTGCTGGGTTTTTGCTGTAGCAGTGGTAAACTGACAAGGCACACTGGTGGGCATGTCTTGTGGGGAGGTGCTTCTGCCCCAGACCTGTTTAGCTAGTCCTCAATTTGGTCCTGTGTCCTAGCCCTACCTTGGAGTCAAGTTCTGCCTCCTGCATCAAGAGTCTGTCTCAAAAATCATGATCATCCTCATCATCTCATCTAGAGTCAAATCTGAGAGGGATTTTAGACACTACCTCCCATCTCTTTATGTAAGAATGAGAAAATTGAGGACTAGGAAGATAAAATGATTTGTCTAAAATTGCCATTACAATCTGTTGGCTTGTTTGCAGCTTGCAGTCATAAGTTGTTGGCTCACACATAGTATTTTTTGGTCGTTGTTTTTTAAGAGACTGTGTCTTGACCAAGCTAGATTTGGACTCCTGGGCTCAAGTGATTCTCCTGCCACAGCCTCCTGAATAGCTGGAACTATAGATGTGGGGGCAACTGTGGCTGGCTTTGGCCTATACACGTTTTTTAGTTTTTTAATTAGTTGCCAAAATTTCAAAATCTTAAAATTTTGTACAACAATTGGGTTTTCAGCTTCTCTTGAAAAATCAAGCGTGGCATCATTGGGCTCCTATTCTTGTTTGGCAGCAACTAACCACAGCAGAGCAATGACTGACCTTAGGGTGAGAGAGGAATTCTCTAGGTCATTATAATCTCACACTACCTATTTTTCTTACTCCTAAAAAATTATCCGTTTATTAGCCTCATAGGCATTTGAATTTTCAAAACCTGGTCTAAAAATCACAGTAGTAAAACCAAAACTAGAGCCCATTTATCTTATTATTATACCTCTATAAATATGGTAAATTATGTTGTACATGATTATTATTCAGGAGATAGTCTTGTAGTATATATTATGTATTTTAAAACACTCAATTCCTAACTGAATTTAAAGTCTTGTAATATAAATTTTGCTTGCTGGAGTGCTAAGTGAAAGTGGTGACCAGTTTGAAAGCATGTACGGGGTGCTGTGATGATGGCTTTGGGAATTCAGTTTTTTATCAACGTATGTTTAAGTTGTTTTTTTTTTTTTCAGTGGCAATATAGAGAGACCTGTTAGAAGACAGCATTCCTCAGTAAGACTTACTTGAATTAATAATTATCAGTTTTTATTTAATAATAACTATATGTCATGGTAGTTTTGACTGTGGCTTCACCATCCTACCCTAACTGGCTTCCCGTTGCTCTCTGGATAAAGACTCAAATATTTAACATGGTCATACAATTCTGTAAACATACTAAAATTCATACTTTATGAATTTTTTTTAGTAATTTTATGAATTTTATGGTATATAAGTTATACTTCAATAAAGCTGTTTAAAATATATGTTTAACCTGTTGTACAAAGCTGTTGCAAGAGATTAAATCCAACCTAAACTGCTTTTGTTTTTTGAGACAGAGTCTCACTCTGTTGCCCAGGCTGGAGTGCAGTGGCCCAGTCTTGGCTCACTGTAACCTCCACCTCCTGGGTTCAAGCGATTCTCATGTTTCAGCCACCCAAGTAGTTGGAATTACAAGCATGCACCACCACACATGGCTAATTTTTGTATTTTTAGAAGATACAGGGTTTCAACCTGTTGCCCAGGCTGTTCTCAAACTCCTGGCCTCAAGTGATCCTCCCTCCTCAGCCTCCCAAAGTGCTGGGATTACAGGTGTGAGCCACTGCGCCCAGCCCAAACTGCTTTAAGCACAAGATGTATTGGGTTATGATAGTAAAAAATCCAAAGAAGGGATGGCTTTAGGCACAACTTACTGACCAGCAGTTCCAACAGTGACAACAGTACTAGGATTTCCTTTGTCTTTTTCTACTCTTAGTGCTTTCTCTGGGTAATCTTACGCAGATAGATTCTTTTCCCATAATTACTGTGGTATGTTTAGCTATCTTACGTCCAGGCTCAACTCCCATATGAAGAATAGTGAGTATCTTTCCGCAGACAGAAACAACTCAGAATTGAATCATGTTAGCTCGATTATCTTGATGTGGGTCAAGTCCTCATTCCTGAAGCAGTCATCGTTGACAAAAGCATATCAGATTGTTCTAGATAGGGCTGTGTGTTTTAACCTAGAGTTGGTGTGGAGTTCACTCAGACCACATGGGATGAGAGTGGGTAAAATAATAGGGGAGGATGGGCAGGTAGAAGGGAATAGATGTCTATTACTTAAATCTGCCACACAGTATAATATTGAGCAGAATGAATATGAGGAGTTTCAGAGGTTTTTATGAAAATTTTAGCTTTCTATCTATAACTTGAAATAAATGGATTCTAATGCATATGCCAGATTTTTTTTTTAATAATTCTAATTGTTAACCTAGATTTTGAAACCCCCAAGAAGTCCTCTTCAGGACCTCAGAGGTGGGAATGAAACAGTTCAGGTAAGTCTCTAGTGCAAACATTTGATAGATGACTATTTTTAGTGATACTTATAAGTCAGGAACTTCATTAGCTATATGAAGAGGCAATATCATAAATGATTACAAGTTGAATGTGTAAGCATCCCATGGCTTTTAGGTTAAAATCCAAACTTAAATATATTGGCATTCATTATTTTTCTTTTTTTTTTCTAGAAATGGTATCTCCCTCTGTTACCCAGGTTGGAGTGCAATGGCATGATCATAACTCCCTGCAGCCTTGAATTCCTGTGCTCAATCAGTTTCCCCCCCATCAGCCTCCTGAGTGGCTGGGACAATGGCGAATGCCACCATACCTGGCTATTTATTTATTTATTTAGAAATGGGGTCTCACTCTGTTGCCCAGACTGTAGTGCAATGGTGTGATCATGGCTTACTGCAACCTCCTCCTCCTGGGCTCAAGAGATCCTCCCACCTCAACCTCCTGAGTAGCTGGGACTACGGAAATGCACCACCATGCTTGACTAATTTTTGTATATTTTTAGAGACGGGGTTTTGCCATGTTGTCCATGCTGATCTTGAACTCCTGGGCTCAAACAATCCACCCACCTTGGTCTTCGAAAGTGTTGGGATTACAGGTGTGAGCCACTGTGCCCAGCCCTTTAAAACAGTGTTTTTTTAGTAGAGACAGGGTCTTGCTATGTTGACCAGGCTGGTTTTGAACTTCTGGGCTCAAATGATCCTGCCTACGCCTCCCGAAATAGGGGTATTACAGGCATGAGCCACTGTGCCGAGCCTTTCTTTTTTCATGCCAGATGTATAATATGCCAACATTGTAACAAAATTTGAGGAAAGCACATCTCACACATGCATGTAAAAACCCATAATCACACTTATGAACTATGAGAAGATCAGTTTTCTTTTTTTTAGTAAGAAATATATTAGTCTCTGTTAGTCCCAGTATTTTTCCCATGTCAGTATTATAATTGTCTTGTTAAGCTTAAGGCTACTACCTGTAGTGTCTTTCGGGGCTTTAACCAGGTACACTGCTTTCATGCAGAGGTGATACATTCCTGATTCTTTATTATAATAAGACTTATGGTCAGGTATTCAGAATTAACCCAATATAATTCTCTGTGGATTTTGTTTGTTGCTGTCTTTTGGTTTATTACTATTATTTTATGCTTTTACTTAAGCCCGGCAAGCTTAGGCCGGGCGCAGTGGCTCACGCCTATAATCCCAGCACTTTGGGAGGCCAAGGCAGGTAGATCAAGAGGTCAGGAATTCAAGACCAGCCTGGCTAACATGGTGAAACCCCATCTCTACTAAAAACACAAAAAAATTAGGTGGGTGTGGTGGCAGGTGCCTGGTGCCTGTAATCACAGTTAATCGGGAGGCTGAGGTAGAGAATCACTTGAATCCGGGAGGCGGAAGTTGCAGTAAGCCAAGAACATACCAGTGCACTCCAGCCTGGGCAACAGTGAAACTCTGTATCAAAAAAAAAAAAAAAAGCAAGTTCGTCCTTAATGTCTTTTGGCGTTTGTGTGTGCTGTTTATGTGAGTAGAAATGCTTGCTCTTGTTAAGGAAGGTGGGGAAGGAAAGTAAAAATAGTATATTCTAATGAAAATATGCTCAACATCATTGGCCATTAGGGAAATACAAATCAAAACCGCAATGAGATACCACCTCACTACTTCCCATTAGGATAGCTAAAATAAAAAACAGATGGCCAGGCACGGTGACTCACACCTGTAATCCCAGCATTTGGGGATGCCTAGGCAGGTGGATCATGAGGTTAGGAGATTGAGACAAGCCTGACCAACATGGTGAAACCCTGTCTCTACTAAAAATACAAAAGTTAGCCAGGCACAGTGGTACACACCTGTAATCCTAGCTACTTAGGAGGCTGAGGCAGGAGAATTGCTTGAACCCAGGAAGCGGAGGTTGTAGTGACCTGACATCACACCAGTGCACTCTAGCCTGGGTGACAGAGTGAGACTCCCTCTCAAAAAGAAATAAAAGACAATAACAAGTGTTGATGAGGATGCAGAGAAATAGGAACGCTTGTGCTCTGTTGGTGAAGATATAAAATGGTACAGCTGCTATTGAAAACAGTATGGCAATTCTCAAAAATTGGAAATAGAAGTACCATATGATCCAACAATTCCACTTCTGGATATATATCCAAAAGAATTGAAAGGAGGGTTTCAAAGAGATATTTTTACACCCATGTTCAAAGCAGCATTAATCACAGTAGCCAGAAGGTGGAAGCAACTCAAGTGCCCATTGATGGATGAATGGATAAACAAAATGTGGTCATATATACATAAAGTAAAATATTCAGCCTTGAAAAAAAGGAAATTCTGACACATAGTACAACATGTGAAGAAGTAATTCAGAATAAGACTTGATCTCTGGCCAGGGGCAGTTTCTCACTTTGGAAGGGCAAGGTGGAGGATCACTTGAGGTCAGTTAGAGACCAGCCTGGCCCACATGGTGAAACCTTGTGTCTACTAAAAATACAAAAAATTAGCTGGGTATGGTGGCGTACTCTTGTAATCCCAGCTACTTGGGAGGTTGAGACGTGAGAATTGCTTGAACCGGGGAAGCAGAGGTTGCATTGAGCTGAGATTGAGTTCTTGCACTCCAGCCTGGGCGACAGAACAAAACTCTTGTCTCAAGATGAGAAAAAAAAAAGACTTAATCTCTGTCTATAATACTCTGAGATGTAATTCACAGTGATTTTTCTAAGACTTATAGCATATATTCTCTGCCCTCAGGAATCCAATGCTTTGAGAAATAGGAAAAACTCGCGTCGAGTCAGCTTTGCAGATACTATAAAGTAAGTTGAAAGCAGAAGTAACTAAAATATTACAGGTACTACCAGTATTTTACGTGTCAAACCAAATGTATTGGTACTGACTCGATTAATTGTTTTGATTAAACATTAGTTGTTATTTAAAAGGTTATTCAGTATTATGTTTAAAAGAGAAACAATGAAAAAATTGCCTCTAAAGTCAGGAACAAAACAATGATATTCAACTGTTGTTTAACATTGTACTAGGGGCCAGGCGTGGTTATTATTTTTGGCAGATCCCATCTCTGCCAAAAAAATAAAAATTAGCCAGGCATGGTAATTTTTTGCGCCTGTAGTTCTAGATATTGAGGAGGCTGAGGCCACAGGATTGCTTCAGCTTAGGAGTTCCAGGCTGCAGTGAGCCATAATAGTGTCATTGCACTCCAGCCTGGGCAAGAGTGAGACCCTGTCTCAAAAAAGGAAAAAGAATAGCCTCTTTATAGTGAGTGATACTTCATATTGGCAGAATTAGAATTAACTGGTCAAATTCAAGGCATGTGTCAAATGCTCAACAAAGCTTATTCTTATTCATCCTAGTGGAAAGGGATCCTTTCCTGTGGAGTCCATGCTACTGTACCTTAACTGTTAATAACAAAAGCCAGTGAAATAATATTTATAATCACTGTTCCACCTCTGTACTTACAGTGGAAGCCCCTTGAGTCAAGGATCATGTGTTTGTATCCCAAACTCTGGTATAGTACCAGGTATATAGTGAGTGTTTAATAAATACTTGTTGAATTAAATTAATGTTTTAGGTTATTGAAAGAGAAAAAATAATTACTAAGTCAGAGCTCATTTAAAAACTATAACCTCTGCAGTAACAAATGGCCCAGAATCTTAGTTAAAAATTAAAAAATAGGGCCGGGCGCAGTGGCTCATGCCTGTAATCCCAGCACTTTGGGAGGCTGAGGCTGGTGGATTACGAGGTCAGGAGTTCAAGACCAGCCTGGCCAAGATGTTGAAACTCCATCTCTACTAAAAATAGAAAAATTAGCTGGGCATGGTGACATGCACCTGTAATCCCAGCTACTCAGGAGGCTGAGGCAAGAAAATCGCTTGATCCTGGGAGGCAGAGGTTGCAGTGAGCCGAGATCACACCATTGCACTCCAGCCTAGGTGACAGAGTGAGACCCCGTCTCAAAAAATAAAAATAAAAAATAAGGCTGGGGCGGTGGCTCACGCCTGTAATCCCAGCACTTTGGAAGACCGAGGCAGGTGAATCACGAGGTCAAGAGGTCAAGACCATCCTGGCCAACATGGTGAAACCCTGTCTCTACTAAAAACACGAAAATTAGCTGGGCATGGTGCGCCTGTAGTCCCAGCTACTTGGGAGGCTGAGGCAGAAGAATTGCTTGAACCCTGGAGGCAGAGGTTGCAGTGAGCCAATATCCTGCCACTGTACTCCAGCCTGGCACCTGGCGACAGAGCAAGACTCTGTCTCAAAAAATAAATAAATAAAATAAACAAGTAATTATAACAGCCTTGTCTCTACTAAAAATAAAAAAAATAAACCAGGTATGTTGGTGAGGCTATTTGGGAGGTGGAGGTGGGATGATCAGTTTAGCCTGGGAGATTGAGGCTACAGTGAGCTGTGATTGCACCATTGCAATCTAACCTGGGCAACAAAGCGAGACAAAACAAAACTACGATAGATTCTATTGTAGTAAACTAATTTTGGCATTTGAAATATTAAGAGTATATGGTATAGCAAAGAGGCAGCTAAAATCAAAGTATTATCTTTACCTATAAATAAGTGTTAATTTGTAGTCTGTGTTGAGTCAGTGGCTCAAGCCTGTAATGCAGGCAGATCACAAGATCAGGAGTTCGAGACCAGCCTGGCCAACATGGTGAAACCCCATCTTACTAAAAAAAATATAAAACTTAGCCAGACATGGTTGCATGCACCTGTAATCCCAGCTACTTGGGAGGCTGAAGCAGGAAAATTGCTTGAACCTAGAAGGTGGAGGTTGCAGTAAGCCGAAATCATGCCACTGCACTCCATCCTGACTGACAGAGCAAGACTCCGTCTCAAAAAAAAAAAAAAGATTACAAATTGCAGGTTTTTAATAAGCTTTATTTTCTTTTCTAGGGTATTCCAGACAGAGTCTCATATGGAAATAGTGAGAAAGTCAGAAATGGCAGGTAAGTGTGTTACTGTAATTCCTGCTAAGTCTGCTTTCTTTAAAATTCTGCTGTGGCTATCTAACCAGGCAACTGATACAACTTATTGTCTATCTTACTGCTTAAAAAGTATATGATGGGCGACGCATAGTGGCTTACACCTGTGATCCCAACACTTTGGGAGGTTGAGGTGGGAGGATCGCTTGAGCCCAGGAGTTCAAGGTCAACCTGAACAACATGGTGAAACTCCATCTCTACAAAAAATAAAAAATTAGCCAGGTGTGGTGGTACATGCCTGTGGTCCCAGCTACTTGGGGGGCTGAGGTGAGAGGATCACTTGAGCCCAGGAGATTGAGACTGCAGTGATTACACCACTGCACTACAGCCTGGGCAACAAGGCGCAAACCTGTCTCAAAAACAAAAAAAGTATACCTTGAGTCTTGGGGGTATAGAGTAGAGTGGACAGTTAATAATTTTTTTTTTTTTTTTCTGAGACAGAGTCTTTCTCTGTCGCCAGGCTGGAGTGCAGTGGCTTGATCTCAGCCCACTGCAACCTCCACCTCTCGGGTTCAAGCATTTCTTCTGCCTCAGCCTCCTGAGTAGCTGGGCCTACAGGCATGTGCCACTATGCCCAGCTAATTTTTATAGTTTTAGAAGAGATGGGGTTTCACCATGTTGGCCAGGGTGGTCTCGATCTCTTGGCCTCATGATCTGCCTGCCTCATCCTCCTGAAGTGTGGCTGGGATTATAGATGTCAGCCACTGCACCCAGCCCTTTTGTTTTTTTGAGACGGAGTTGCTCTCTTGTCCCCCAGGCTGGAGTACAATGGCAAGATCTTGGCTCACTGCAACCTTCGCCTCCTGGGTTCAATTGATTCTCCTGCCTCAGCTTCCCTGGTACCTGGGATTACAGGCATGCACCACTACACCCAACTGATTTTTGTATTTTTAGTAGAGGTGAGGTTTCACCATGTTGGCCAAGCTGGTCTCTAACTCATGACCTCAAGTCACCCAAAGTGCTAGGATTACAGGTGTGAGCCACCGTGCCTGGCAGTTAATAATTTTTTAAAACATTTTTAATGTCCTTAAGTAATTTTTCTAATGCTTTATCAGTGTGTCCTTGGACAAATTTAATTTTTATTTTATTTTTAGAAACAGAAGCAGGAGAAAGTCTCTCGATACAGTAAGTAATATTCAAATTATATTTAAAAAGTTATGTTAATATTTTTGTGTTTCTTTTATGGAATACCTAGAATTAATTCAGAAAACAAGTGCTTTGCAGAATCTAGTATACTACTATATCTGATTAATATGGCCATTGTACAGTTTATAGTTTTTTTGTTTGTTTTTCCAGACAAATTCTCAACTCTGTTGCCCCGGCTGGAGTACAGTGGCACCATCTCAGCTCACTGTAACCTCCGCCTCCCAAGTTCATGTGCTTCTCCTGCCTTAGCCTCTGGAGTAGCTGGGATTACAGGCACCCGCCACTACACCCAGCTAATTTTTTCTATTTTTAGTAGAGATGGGGTTTCACCATTTGGCCCTGCTGGTTTCAAACTCTTGACCTCGCCGCCTCGGCCTCCTAAAGTAGGGGAATTACAGGCATGAGCCACTGTGCCCAGCCTAGTTTATAGTTTTAATAGTGATGAAACCATATAATACATAAATCCTTATATTTATTAACTAATATAAAACAATAGATAGCAAGTCTTTAGTTTTTGATTAAATTCATTTTTCTTATTATAATATTATTACATAGAAAAGCCAATACCAGTAGCTCTTTAACAAACGAAAAGATGTTTTTTATTTATCATAAGAGAAGTATAAATTTAACTATATTGAGATATTTTTGGCCAGATGTGGTAACTCATGCCTATAATCCAAGCAGTTTGGGAGGCCAAGGCGGGTGGATCACCTGAGGTCAGGAGTTCGAGACCAGCCTGACCAACATGGTGAAACCCTGTCTCTACTTAAAAAATACAAAAAGTTGGCCAGGCATGGTGGCTCACACCTGTAATCCCAGCACTTTGGGAGGCCATGGCAGGTGGATCACGAGGTCAGGAGAATGAGACCATCCTGGCCAACATGGTGAAACTCCGACTCTACTAAAAATGCAAAAATTAGCAGGTTGTGGTGGCGGGCACCTGTAGTCCCAACTACTCATGAGGCTGAGGCAGGAGAATTTCTTGAACCCTAGAGGTGGACGTGAGTTGAGATCACGCCACTGCACTCCAGCCTGGGTGACAGAGCGAGACTCCATCTCAAAAAAAAACAAAATTAGCCAAGTATGGCGGCACTGTGCCTATAATCCCAGCTACTTGGGAGGCTGAGGCATGAGAATCGCTTAAACCCAGGAGGTGGAGGTTGCAGTGAACTGAGATCATGCCACTGCACTACAACCTGGGTGGCAGAGCAAGACTCTGTCTCAAAAAAAAAAAGATACTTTTATCTAATCAGTTAAGGAAATAGGCAAAAAGTCACTCTTTGCTAGTGGGAGTGTAATTTGTAGACAGCAACCTGGTAATATTCAAAATTTTAAATGCACATGTCCTTTGAATTCAGTTTTTTGTCTGAAAATTATCTCACCAATATACTTTTAAATGTTTGAAATGATGAATAGATAAGGTTATTCACTACATTGTTTTTTATAATAGTAAACATTGTGAAAGGTCCTGAAAGTCCAATAAGAGACTGGATAAATAAATTGTACATTTTTCATATAATTGACTACTGTGCAGCCAGAAAAAAAAAATTTATGCTAAATAGAGAAATCTCTAAGCTATATTACCTTTTTTTTTTTGGAGACGGAGTTTCGCTCTCGTTACCCAGGCTGGAGTGCAATGGCGCGATCTCGGCTCACCGCAACCTCCGCCTCCTGGGTTCAGGCAATTCTCCTGCCTCAGCCTCCTGAGTAGCTGGGATTACAGGCACACGCCACCATGTCCAGCTAGTTTTTTTATATTTTTAGTAGAGACGGGGTTTCACCATGTTGACCAGGATGGTCTCGATCTCTTGACCTCGATCCACCCGCCTCGGCCTCCCAAAGTGCTGGGATTACAGGGTTGAGCCACTGCGCCCGGCAAAGGTACAGAATTAAGTCCAACAGAGCTTAGAAGAAAAATATTTTAAAATAAAAACATACGGAAGTGTATACATTGAAAAGTAAACATTATTTCCTCTTTCCCTCTTCTTATTTTTTTTTTTTTTTTGAGACAGGCTGGAGTGTAATGGCACAATCTCAGCTCACTGCAGACTCCGCTTCATGGGTTCAAGTTATTCTCCTGCCTCAACCTCCTGAATAGCTGGGTCTACAGGTGTATACCATTACACCTGGCTAATTTTTTTTTTTTTTTTTTGAGATGAAGTCTTGCTCCGTCGCCCAGGCTGGAGTGCAGTGGCACGATCTCGGCTCACTGCAACCTCCACCTCCTTGGGTTCAAGCGATTCTCCTGCCTCAGGCTCCTGAGTAGCTGGGATTATGGGATTGCAGGCATGTACCACCACACCTGGCTAATTTTTGTATTTTTAGTAGAGAGGGGGTTTCACCATGTTAGCCAGGACAGTCTAGATCTCTTAACCTCATGATCTGCCCACCTTGGCCTCCCAAAGTGCTGGGATTACAGGTGTGAGCCACCACGCCCAGTTGATGAGTCTTTTTAAAAAGGATGTCTTTATCATTTTCTGCATTAGTTAAGTCTTTTTTAAAAAAATGTCTTTATAATTTTTTGCTAGTCATTCTATGAAAGTCTTTTATCTTCCCTACTCTTTCAACTGTTACTAAAAGATTCTTGGTAATTGTTTTGTTTTTTTTTTTTTTTGGTAATTGTTTGGGGTATAGATTATAACAATACTTCTTAATTTCTAGGAATAAGAAATTAGAAGATAACAACTGTGAAATTACTGGTGAGTATGACTAGACTACTATTCTTACAGTAAGATAGTCTCTTTATCTAGGTTCCACAAACCATGAAAATTAAGCAAACTGAGGTTGGGCACAGTGGCTCACGCCTGTAATCCCAGCACTTTGGGAGGCCCCAGGCGGGCAGATCACGAGGTCAGGAGATAGAGACTATCCTAGCCAACATGGTGAAACCTGTCTTTACTAAAATACGAAAAATTAGCTGGGCGTGGTACACACTTGTACTCCCCAGCTACTCAGGAGGCTGAGGCAGGGGAATCTCTTGAACCTGGGAGGCGGAGATTATAGTGAGCTGAGATCATGCCACCGCACTCCAGCCTGGACGACAAAGTGAGACTCTGTCTCAAAAAAAAAAAAAAAAAAAAAGCAAACAGAGCTTTGTTCTTTACACAATGTCTTCACTTTAAAATTTCACAGACTCACTATCATGTCTTTTTTTTTGAGACGAAATTTCACTCTTCTTGCCCAGGCCAGAGCGCAATGGCTCGATCTCGGCTCACCACAGCCTTCGCCTCCCAGGTTCAAGTGATTCTTCTGCTTCAGCCTCTTGAATAGCTGGGATTACAGGCACCTGCTACCACACTTGGCTATTTTTTTGGTATTTTTATTAGAGATGGGGTTTCATCATGTTGGCCAGGCTGGTCTCAAACTCCTGACCTCAGGTGATCGATCCACCCACCTCAGCCCCGCAGAGTGCTGGGATTACAGGAATGAGCCACCACACCTGGACGACTCACTATTCTTTCTTTCAAATCTCTGTTTCTCTTGTTTTTTCTGTCTTGGATTCGCGCTCATTCAGTTATTCACTTAGGAATCAAGAAGTCATCTGGCCTACTTTCTATTTTTGTCTCCTAAATGTCTTGAAAATCTATTACCTGTTCTCTATTCCTTCTGCCACTGCTTTAATTCAAGACCTCATTTTTTCTTGGGCTATTGTATTTCATGTATTATCCTTCCCAATCCATTCTCCATATTTATTTATTTATTTATTTTTTGAGACAGAGTTTCGCTGTTGTTACCCAGACTGGAGTGCAATGGCACGATCTTGGCTCACGCAACCTCCGCCTCCTGGGTTCAGGCAATTTTCCTGCCTCAGCCTCCCAAGTAGCTGGGACTACAGGCGTGTACCACCATGCCCAGCTAATTTTTGTATTTTTAGTAGAGACGAGGTTTCACCTTGTTGACCAGGATGGTCTCGATCTGTTGACCTCGTGAGCCACCACCCCCAGCTATTCTCCATATTTCTAAATTTGATTATATTATCTTCCAGCTTAAAATGATTTGATGACTCTTTTTTGCCTGCAGAATAAAGCCCATGCTCCTTAGCAGTGAGTTAGAATGAACTTGATCGTTTGGCCTGTCTTCTCCCAACTTATCTCCTGCCCTTTATAGGTATCCTATGCTCTAGCCAATGTTGAATTATTTGCAATTCACCATATGAACTCTCTTTCTGCCTATATGCATTTGATTTTTATTTTATTTTATTTTATTTTATTTTTTTGAGACAGAGTCTCACTCTTTCACCCAGGCTAGAATGCATTGGTGCAATCTTG
Organism: Callithrix jacchus; assembly: GCF_049354715.1. Lineage (NCBI taxonomy): Eukaryota > Metazoa > Chordata > Mammalia > Primates > Cebidae > Callithrix > Callithrix jacchus. The sequence goes on along the minus strand of NC_133509.1, from coordinate 45,964,965 downwards.
GCTCACTGCAACCTCCACCTCCCGGGTTCAAGTGATTCTCTTGCCTCAGCCTTCCAAGTAGCTGTGATTACAGGTGTGTGCCACCACACCCAGCTACTTTTCTATTTTTAGTAGAGATGGGGTTTCACCATGTTGGCCAGGCTGGTCTCGAACTCCTGACCTCAGATGATCTGCCTGCCTTGGCCTCCCAGAGTGCTGGGATTACAGGCATAAGGTACTGCACCTGGTCCCTATATGCATTTATAAATGCTATTTTCTCTATCTAAAGTGATCTTTCTACCCCTGTTTGCCTGCCAGGCTTTTCATTTTTCACTTCACTTAGTTTAACTTCAATGCTATTCAAAGAAGCCAGTCCACAAATTAACTGCTCAGTCCATGACAGAAAAGGAACTTGCACCATAATGTGCATTAACTGTGGCACTAAGCCACTGTTTTGTTTAGCTTATACTTTTTTTCTAGCAATTATTATTTTATGATTTATGTTTGCCTCAAGTTCCTTATCTCATTATGTATTGGTAATAAGCAGTTCACAGTCTGGCACTATACTTCAAGTAGCACTGGCTTAAATGACAAAAGTAAGGAGTTAGTCACATGTTCTGTGCTTCCATAACACCTCTTTTATTTCTCAATATATTTTAGAATTTATCACATTATATTTTAAGTATTTCTGACTCTCTTACTAAAGAAGCTAAAATTTTTTTGGGGGGTGGGGGAGTACTGCTCCTTGAGGAGCAGGGCTACCCCATAGACAGTGTGCTCGGAATAGCTGAACCACCATCTCTGGGAGTCCAGAAATTTTGTCTTGTTCTTCTTTGTACCTTAGTAGACAGTTGAGGTTTGTATTTTTTTTTTCCCCCATGTAATAGGTTCTGAATCATTATTTGTTGAATGAATGGAAGCCTGACATATAAATAAGGCTCTTTTTTTTTTTTTTTTTTTTTGAGATGGAGTCTCACTCTGTCACCAGGCTGGAGTACAGTGGCTCATGGCAGCCTTGGCCTCCCAGGTTCAAGCAATTCTCCCACCTCAGCCTCTTGAGTAGCTAGGACTGCAGGTGTGGCCACCACGCCCAGCTAATTTTTGTGTTTTTAGTAGAGACGGGGTTTCATCATGTTGGCCAGGATGGTCTTGCTCTCTTGACCTCATGATCTGCCCACCTCAGCCCCCAAAGTGCTGGGATTACAGGTGTGAGTTGCTGTGCCTGGCCTAAAAAAGGCTTTTAGTAAAAAAAAGCTTATAATTATTTCATTGTATGTACTCAAGGTTGCCATAAATTCTTTAATATGTTCTAAAGATTTGCCTTTAAACTTAAGTATTTTAAAATGTATTTTCTGTTTTCATATATCCTTTTCAATCCCTTCCTTATTTACGAAGTCTAATTTGTAGTTCTAAAATAAATCTTGAGTCTAATCCTTTATTCCCTTTTTAGTTGCTCTGTTGCCCTAACATGAACTCGTTTGTTAATCTGAACTATTATAGTAACTTCCCAATTGGTTTATCTTCTCTTGAATCTACTTTCTTCTCCTTATTACTTTTTGCTATTTTTCTAAAACGCATTATATGTTATAAGGGGATTAATTTTATAAAGCGCATATGTCTTATCATGGGAACGTCTAGATGCCTTAACACAGAATAAAAGACCCTTTAGAATCCTCCCCTAACCTTTCAGTCTCATCACCTGATGCTCTTCTCCATGGGACTTCTATCCAGGAAATAAAAATAGAGAAATAAAAAATAATAATTAGTAGTCCAAACTTTCCACCTTTAAAGTCACTGCCACATTATAAAAAGATTTCAACCACACAGAGGATGTATAATAATTATTGATCTCTCTGTCACTAACATAGGACAATTAAAAGTTTTATGAAATTTAAAATGTTCCCAACATAAGAGATAAATGTTTGAGGTGGTGAATATTCCAATTACTCTGATTTGATCATTACACATTGTATACAGATATCAGAATATCACATGTAACACAAATATATGTACAACTATTATATATCAATTTTTAAAAATTAAAAAAATTAATAACATAAATTCTTAAGGGCTTAGTTACCAATAAATTCTTTTAAATACTTGTAACTGATGAAGAACCTAAGAAAGGGAAAATGAGGCTCAGTAATATATTTTCTGACTACAGTTTTTTCTTTTTCTAAATAGGGATGAACACATTGCTTTCTGCTCCCATTCATACCCGGATGCAACAGAAGGAGGTATAAGTTCATGCAAATGCCTTCATATTTTAATGTCTTCTGATTGTTAAAACAGAAAACATAATTCAGTGATAATGGCATAATTTAGGGATGACTTAATAAAATGAATCAGCCTAAACTGGAAACGCGTCCCACCTTTCCAGTTAACTTAAGGATAGTTGAATCACTGCCAGTTTAAATAATGGGAGATACAGTATACCTCTCAAAGTTTAAAGAGCATATGAGTCTTTATTTCTGTTTCCTGAGTGATACTAGTATACAAGTCCATAGGCAGTGTTTTCAGTAGCAAGGAGTTAATCTTGTCCTTGTCAAAAAAAAACTGTTGTAGCATAGAATGTAATATGCATATATGTCTGTGTGTGTGTGTGTGTGTGTATATTTTTTTAAGCTATCTCCTACAGGAAGGATTTTGTTTTTGTTTTTTTTGAGACAGAGTCTTACACTGTTGCCTAGGCTGGAGTGCAGTGGCACAATCTTGGCTCACTGCAACCTCAACCTTCTGGGCTCAAGCACCTCCCACCTCTGCCTCCTGAGTAGCTGGGACTACAGGCATAGGCTACCATGCCTAGCTAATTTTGTTCATTTTTTGTAGAGACAGGATCTCACTATGTTGCCCAGGCTGGTCTTGAACTCCTGGGCCCAAGAGGTCTTTCTGCCTCAGCTTCCCAAAGTGCAGGGATTACAAGTGTGAGCCACCACACCCAGTCTAGAATGTAATATAGATTAGCCACCATGCGCTTAATGCCTTTCCTAGTCTTTTAAAATTTAGGATAAGAATGACCTTCTATTCAGTATAGTAATTAGAATTTTCATTATGTTTACATTTGGTGCTGTCAGTATTTTTCATTTTTTAGTCATTCTAGTGGGTATATAATTAACCTTGAATTTTTAATTTGTCCCCAAACACTAAAAAGTAAATTACTCACAGATTCACAGATTTTAGAATTTTTCTTTTCTTTTTCTAAGAGACTGGATGTTACTCTGTTGCTGAGGTTGGAGTGCAGTGGTGTGATCCTAGCTCACTACAGCTCAAACTCCTAGACTCAAGCAGTCCTCCCACCTCAGCCTTCCTAGCAGCTGGGACTACAGGCATCCACCACTGTGGCTAATATTTAAATGTTTTTTGTATAGACAGGATCTTACTTTGTTATTCCTGGCTTCAGGCAATCCTGCCTTAGCCTCCCAAAGTGCTTAGATTACAGGCCTGAGCCACTGTGCCCAGCCTAGAATAATTTTAAATGGCAAATTTTAGGCAACATACTACTTTATTGATTCAAACAAACTAATGTGTTATGAAACCATCACTGAGGATTTTTTATATAATACATGTTACAAAATACCTTTTTAAAAGTTTGCATTTGTTCTGATCTCTTACATTTTCTTTTCATTATAGTTTTCAGTTATAGAACATAACCATGAAAGGAAACATGCAAATGACCAGACAGTCATCTTTTCAGATGAAAACCAGATGGATCTGACATCAAGTCACACTGTAATGATTACCAAAGGCCTTTTAGATAATCCCAAAAGTGAAAAGTCCACCAAGATAGATACCACATCATTTCTAGCTAATTTAAAGCTTCACACTGAGGACTCAAGAATGAAAAAAGAATTAAATTTTTCCATGGATCGAAACACTTCTTCAGAAAAGAAAATAAATTTCAATGACTTCATAAAAAGATTGAAAACAAGAAAATGTAATGCTTTTCCTAATGGGCCTGATAAAGAAAATTTTGAGATACCTGTTTATTCTGATGAATCACGTAACGCCTTTTCTACACGTCATGTGCATGTATCTCTTAATGAAGATGAGAGTAACAGTAACATTACTAGGATCTTTAGAGAAAAAGATGATGGGATGAATTTCACTCAGTGTCATACAGCGAATATTCAGACATTGATTCCCACATCCAGGGAGACCAACTCACAGGAATCTAAAGGTAATGATATTACAATTTATGGCAGTGACATTATGGACTTGACATTGAACCACACTATACAGATTTTACCCGCAACAGATAATTTTTCTAAAATAGAAAATCAAACTCAGAATGCCATAATGGATGTAACAACAGGTTATGGGACTAAAGCTTCAGGAAAGAAAACAATTTTTAAGAGTAAACAAAATGCTGCTTTTCAAGACCCTTCCATAAACCCTGCAGACAAAATACATATTACCAAAGGTCATATTATGGGAGCGGAAACTCACATAGTCTCACATACTTGTAATCAAGATGCCCCAATATTAGCCAGGACCCCAGAATCTATATGTTCTAATTCAGCTATTCAAGGTTGTAAGACAGTTTTCTATTCCAGTCGTAGTGATACCATGGAAATGACCAAGTGTGTCTCAAGTATGAGAGAAGAGAAAAATTTGCTAAAGCATGACAGTAATTATTCTAAAATATATTGCAATCCAGATGCTATGTTTTGTCTCACAGAGAAAACTATTTATTCTGGAGAGGAGAACATGGATATCACCAAGAGTCACACAGTTGAAATAGATAATCAGATTTTTAAACAAGATCAATCAAATGTGCAGATAGCAGCTGTACTACCACCTGAAAAAGAAATGATGCTCCAAAATCACATGACCATATCAGAAGATGGGAAAACAAATGTAAATTGTAACTCAATTCCTCGTGTATCTAAGGAAAGAATACAGCAGAGCTTGTCAAATATTTTATCTATTTCATTGACTGGTAGAAAGACTGAACTTTTAGCAGGTGAAGATATGGATTTGACTGAAAGTCACACAAGTAACTTAGGAAGTCAGGTTCCTCTTGTAACTTACAGTCCAGCACCGGAGAATACCAGTGAATCTCACTCTCATAGTAAAAGCTGTTCAGATAAATGTCAAAAAATGACCAAAAGTCATACTGAACCATTTCAACAACCAGACATAATATCTAAAAACAGCCTAAGCGATGCCTGTAACAAAGACAAAGAGCAGATTTTGAAGATTTTGCCATACCTTGATAAAGATTTTCCTCAGTCAGCTGATTGTAATCAGGACATAGCAACAAGCCATAATATAGTCTACTCTGGTGGAGTTTTTGATAAACAAGTAGCTAATAGAAATACAATTTCATGTGAACAATCTTTGTTTTCTACTACAAAGCAATTCTCTTCATCAGGACAATCTTCTATGAAAATTCATGATACTACTATTAGTAGTCATACGGTGAAATCTCTACTAGGTCAGAATTCTAAACTGGCTGAGCCACTGAGGAAAAGTTTAAGTAATCCCACACCTGACTATTGTCAGGACAAGATGCTTATGTGTTCCGAGGAAGAGCAAAATATGGATCTAACAAAGAGCCACACTGTTGTCATTGGATTTGGTCCTTTTGAACTACAGAAACTTGGCAAAACTAATTTAGAACACACTATTAGCCAGCTAACAACAGCAAGCAGACAGACAGCTGTAAAAGTTGAAAAATGTGGTAAAAGTCCCATAGAAAGAAGTGGAGTACTTGTATCTAACAGTATTATGGATGTGTTAGAGGATGAAAGTGTACAAAAACCTGAATTTCCTGAGGAAAAGCAAAATGTCAAAATTTGGGGAAGGAAAAGTGTTGGTGGACTAAAAATTGATAAGACTATTGTATTTTCAGAAGATAAGAATGATATGGATATCACTAAGAGTTATACAATGGAAATAAACCATAGACCTTTATTAGATAAACATGATTGTCATTTGGTGCCATTGGCAGGAACTTCTGAAACTATTTTATATACATGTGGGCAAGATGACATGGAAATCACTAGAAGTCACACAACTGCCTTAGGATGTAAAACTGTCTCACCAGACGAAATAACTACTAGGCCTATGGACAAAACTGTATTGTTTGTAGATAATCATGATGAACTAGAAATGACAAAGTCCCATACTGTTTTCATTGACTACCAAGAAAAGGAAAGAACTGTTCTTCCAAACAGTCCTAACTTTGAACTATCCGAAAGGAAAAGCCTAGGAACACCAAAAGTGTTATGTACTCCTATTGAGGAGAGCGTTTTCTTGCCAGAAAATGGTGAAAGTGATGGTCTAGTAGCAAGTGACAGCCAGCTAACACCTCTGGAGGAATGGCCCAATAATAGGGGTCTTGTAGAGGTTGCTGATAACATGGAAGTGTCTAAATCAACCACTTGGAAAAACATCAAAGATGTACAAAATCCTGGATTTCTGAATGAACTTCTATCAGCCAAAAGTCAGAGAAGAAAAAGCCTTAAGCTAAAAAATGACAAGACCATTGTATTTTCTGAGAATGACAAAAATGATATGGATATTACCCAGAGTTGTATGGTGGAAATAGATAACAAAAGTGCCCTGGAGGATCAAGAGGACTTCCATTTGGTGCCTTTGGCAGGGGCTTCTAAAACTGTTTTGTATTCATATGAGCAGGATGACATGGAGATCACTAGAAGTCACACAACTACCTTAGAATATAAAACTGTCTTGCCAAATGAAATAGTTACTAGGCCCATGGACAAAACTGTAATATTCACAGATAATCACAATGATCTGGATGTCACCACATCCCATACTGCTTTTATTGAATGTCAAGCCACAGAGAAAATACTTGAGGAGAACCTTAAATTTGGAATAGCAAAAGGAAAAAACTTGGGTGTTTCCTTTCCTAAGGATAATAGCTGTGTTCAAGAAATCGCTGAAAAACAAGCACTGGGTATAGAAAACAAAATTGTTCTTTACACTGAGCAAAAGCAACAACGCTTTGCTTCTACTAATACATTGTCTGGGAATCAAGGTGAAATGGAAATCATCAAATTCCATAATGCTGCTATGGATGAAAAAGTCATAGGGAAAGTTGTAGACCAGGCCTGTACGTTGGAAAAAGCCCAAATTGAAAGCTGTCAGTTAAATAATAGAGAGAGAAGAAATGTAGATTTTATAAGCAGTCATGCAATTGCTGTTTGTGGATCCAGTGATAATTATTCCTGTTTTCCAAATGTTATTAACTATACTGATAATTTGGAGGGTAGTGCCATGCCCTTATGTGATAAAGATAAGGAAAAAGCCAATAATTGCCCAGTGCAGAATGATCTTGCACCCATATGTGAAAACAAGCCTAAAATGCTCAATAATGAGAAGTGGTTTGCTGCAGCCTATAAAGAAGAACTGAAGGAAAATACTCAAACAACTAACTGTAATTCAGCTCTTGATTTCCACAGTAACTCAGATTTGACTAAGCAAGTCATTCAAACTCATGTGAATGCTGGAAAAGCACCAGATCCTGCAATGACATCTAATATTCACTGTTTTCTTAGAGTCAAACCAAATCTGAATGATTTGAATGGAAAAACTGAAGCTTTTCAAACTGTTCATGTACCACCTCCTCCAGAGCAATTACTTGAATTGGGAAATAAGGCACACAATGGTATGAGTGTAGTGCAAGCTACAGAAATACTTAATATTAACATAATCTCCAGCAATGCTAAAGATAGTAGAGATGAAGAAAATAAAAAGTCTCGTAATGAAGCTGAAACCACCTCTCTACCATTAAAGACAGTTGTTAAAGATAAAGTGAGGAGATGTTCTTTGGGAATCTTTTTGCCTAGATTGCCAAACAAGAGAAATTGCAGTATCACTGGTATTGAAGACCTGGAACAGATTCCAGCATACACAACTGATTTAAATCACATAGAAACTCAGCCAGTCTCTAGCCAAGATTCAGGCATTGGATCTGTTGCAGCTAAACTGAACCTAAGTCCTTCTCAATATATAAATGAGGAAAATCTTCCTATAGATCCTGATGAGATCAGTTCCTCAGACTCTATTAACATAGAAACTGAGGAAAAGGCTTTGATTGAGACATACCAAAAAGAGATTTCACCATATGAAAATAAAATGGAGAAAATTTTCATTAGCCAAAAAAGAACCTGGGTACAAGAAGAAGAAGATACTCAGAAGGAGAAAAAAATCAGAAAAAATGAGATTAAGTTTAGTGATACTGCACAAGATCAGGAGGTAAGCTCTGTCTTGAATCAAGGAATGTTCTTGAGTTTTGGGTTTTTAGTTTTTTTTTTTTAATTGTGGGTATTCTCAAATTTTAATCTGTCTTGGGTGGCAGAAAATGATTATTTCCACTTACAGGGCTGGAGAAATATTCTTTTGTAGAACCTTCAGGAATTAATTGCCTAACAGCTAGACTTCAAAGCAACTTAAAAGTGACAAATAGTCACAAGAAAATTAAATGAAAAATTGTACAGGAAGTGTTAAAGTTGTATGATTTCAAAAGGCAAATATTGTCACCTCTAGTGTTTGTTAATTTGGCTTTATATAAGACTCTCTAGGGAGGGTATATATAGTTTGAAAAGTCATCTTCAGTATTGTTATATTTGGGGAGTAAAAAGCCTTTCTGTTTTGTAAACTGCATGAAATAAAGCTTGACTGAATTTTCTTGGCTGACGAGGACATGTAGAAGTTAAGGGTGAGAGTCCATTTCTTTTTATTTTATTTTATTTATTTATTTTTGAGACGGAATTTTGCTCTTGTTACCTAGGCTGGAGTGCAATGGCACAATCTCGGCTCACCGCAACCTCTGCCTCCGGGGTTCAGGCAATTCTGCCTCAGCCTCCTGAGTAGTTGGGATTACAGGCACACACCACCACACCCAGCTAATTTTTTGTATTTTTAGTAGAGACAGGGTTTCACCATGTTGACCAGGATGGTCTCGATCTGTTGACCTCGTGATCCACCCGCCTCAGCCTCCCAAAGTGCTGGGATTACAGGCGTGATCCACCGCACCCGGCCCCTATTTTATTTTATTTTTAAGACAGAGTCTCTCTCAGTTGCCCAGGCTGGAGTACACTGAAACGATCATGGCTCATTGCAGCCTCCGCCTCCCAGGTTCAAGCGATTTTCCTGCCTCAGTCTCCTAATTAGCTAGGGTTACAGGCGCCCACCACCATACCTGGCTAATTTGTGTGTGTGTGTGTGTGTGTTTTTAGTAGAGATGGGTTTCCCCATGTTGGCCAGGCTGGTCTTAAACTCCTGACCTCAAGTGATCTGCCTGCCTCAGCCTCCCAAAGTGCTGGGAACACAGACATGAGCCACTGTGCCTGGCCTTAGAGAGTCCATTTCTTTAGTGGGCAGGAGAATGCCCAGGTCATTTTGTATGAAAAGAAGCACTATTTTTTTAAGAAGACAAATGTTTTTAAGTCAAGAAGCACATTTCGATAACTTGGGGAGAAAAAAATCTGTCACTTAGATAAAATTTTATAGGTGGAAAAATAAAGATTAGGAAGTATCAGAGGTTCATAGAAAACAAGGCTTCAACTCTGTTCAGTACATAAGTAAGCAGAGAAGGTAATTTGAGTGACTCAATAAGATAATGTCATGAGCCAATGATTAGTCATAAAATTATGAGAAAGTAGTAATATAAAATTTAACAATAGCTTTTATGGAAATTTGCATTCTATTTTTTTTTTGGAGATGGAGTTCTGCTCTTTCCCAGGCTGGAGTGCAATGGTGCCATCTCAGTTTACTGGATCTTCCGCCTCCTGGGTTCAAGGGATTCTCTTGCCTCAGCCTCCTGAGTAGCTGTGATAACAGCGTTACTAAAAATACAAAAATATGTCCAGAGTAGGTAGGATAGAGTCTCTACTAAAAATATAAAAAATAGCCGGATGTGGGTCTACCACCATGCCTGGCTATTTTTTGTACTTTTAGTAGAGACTTGGTTTCAACATGTTGGCCAGGCTGGTCTTGAGCTCCCGACCTCAGATGATCTGCCCACCTCAGCCTCCCAAAGTTCCAGGATTATAGGAGTGAGCCGCTGTGCTTGGCCTGCATTCTATTTTCAGTAAATATATAGAGTATCTGCTATGTCTTTTTTTGTGTTTGTTTTTGTTTTTGAGACAGAGTCTCTGTTACCCAGGCTGGAGTGTTGTGGTACAGTCTTGGCTCACTGCAGCCTCTGCCTCCCGGGTTGAAGCAGTTCTCCTGTCTCAGCATCCTGAGTAGCTGGAACTACCGGCGCTGCTGCCTTGCCCAGATAATTTTTGTATTTTTATTAGAGACGGGGTTTCACCATATTGACCAGGATGGTCTTGATCTCCTGACCTCATGATCCACCCACCTCAGCCTCCCAAAGTGCTGGGATTATGGGTGTCAGCCACCACGCCCAGCTGAGTATCTGCTATGTCTTAGGCACTGTTGTTTTTTTTTTTTTTTTTTTTTTTTTTTTTTTTTTTGAGATGGAGTTTCGCTCTTGTTACCCAGGCTGGAGTGCAATGGCACGATCTCAGCTCACTGCAACCTCCGCCTCCTGGGTTCAAGCAATTCTCCTGCCTCAGCCTCCCGAGTAGCTGGGACTACAGGCGCGTACCACCATGCCCAGCTAATTTTTGTATTTTTAGTAGAGATGGAGTTTCACCTTGTTGACCAGGATGGTCTCGATCTCTTGACCTCGTGATCCACCCGCCTTGGCCTCCCAAAGTGCTGGGATTATAGGCGTGAGCCACTGCACCCAGCCCAGGCACTGTTCTATATGCTAGGAATGCTGACAAAAATCTGCTCTCATGGAGCTTACATAATAACTTTATTTATTTATTTATTTATTTATTTAGAGACAGAGTCTCACTCTGTCGCCCAGGCTGGAGTGCAGTGGTGTGATCTCAGCTCACTGCAACCTCTGCCTCCCAGGTTCAAGCAATTTTCCTGCCTCAGGCTCCTGAGTAGCAGGACTACAGGTGTGTGCCACCACGCCTGGCTATTTTTTTGTATTTTTAGTAGAGACAAAGTTTCCCTGGGTTAGCCAGTATGGTTTCGATATCCTGGCCTCATGATCCACCTCAGCCTCCCAAAGTGCTGGGATTACAGGCGTGAGCCACCACACCTGGCTATTTATTTGTTTTTGAGACTGAGGCTCACTTTATCATCCAGGCTTGAGTGCAGTAGAGTGATCTTGACTCACTGCAACCTCTGACTCCCTGGTTCAAGTGATTCTGATATCTCAGCCTCCCAATTAGCTGGGAGGATGGGTGTATGCCAACACACCCTGCTAATTTTTGTATTTTTGGTAGAGACGAGGTTTCACCATGTTGGCCAGGCTGGTCTCAAACTCCTTGCCTCAAGTGACCCACCCACCTGGGCCTCCCACGGTTCTGGGATTACAGGCATGAGCCACCACAACCAGCCCATAATGGCATTTGTTTATTTATTTGTTTGTTTATTTTTTGCTTGTTTGTTTTGAGATCGAGTCTTGCTCTCTTGCCCAGGCTGGAGTGCAGTGGTGCAATATCAGCTCACTGTAACCTCTGCCTCCCATGTGCAGGAAGTTCTCCTGTCTTAGCCTCCTGAATAGCTGTGATTACAGGCATGCACCACGACACCTGGCTTTTGTATTTTTATTAGAGACAGAGTTTCACAGTGTTGGCCAGGCTGGTCTTAAACTCCTGACCTCAAGAGATCTGCCCTCCTCAGCCTCCCAAAATGCTGGGATTACAGGCCTGAGCCACTGCACCCAGCCCCCATAATAACATTTAGATAATAGAATATATTTTTTCCAAAAAACATGTAAGAAGGTAGATGAAGATGGCATTTAAAGTGGTGAAGTCAAATGGTTAAAATGATAAAAGCAGGACCACGTAACTTATTCAGCCAAAGAAGTCTTGGTCAGCTGGGTAGGAAAGTAGAAGAACTGGGAAATAAGTTTATTGTCTGGATTCTAGCCAAGGCCACCACATGCAGCTGATACTCGAGTCTGGTTTTCTGCAGTGTGGTAGACCTGCTATTGGTGGCTAGTAGTTGAATAACTAGATATGTCAACATTTGGTAGCTTACAGGATCTAATTATAACTTAGATACATAATGAGAAATAATTTGCATACACAGTATAAACCATAAAGTTATTTTCATATATTTTTAATAAAATTACTTTTAAACTATAAAGGCCTAAGATGCTTGTTACTTCTTTACTGAGATTATTTCACATGAATTATAGATAAATTATATGTTAGAAGTAGTATTTCTGTCAGTGTTCATCATAAGTATACAGTGTATACTTTATTCTGATGATATTCCTTAATTGACAATTTCAGATTTTTGATCACCATACTGAAGAGCATATAGATAAAACTGCTAACAGTGTATTGATAAAAAGCCTGAGCAGGACCCCATCTAGTTGCAGCAGCTCTCTGGATTCGATCAAGGCTGATGGGACCTCCCTGGACTTTAGCAGTAAGATCTTCATGAAGGCTAAATAATACCAGCCATCTGCTTACTTGACTAATAATAAATATATCTTAGTTCAGGAAATATTTGAATGTTGTATATGCCATTTTGGGATTATAAAAAGTTGATTAGTAAAATAATATTTGGTTTATTTTTAATTCTTAGTTATTTTAATGCATTGAGAAGTGACATACTGCTGAGAAATAGAGTGATTTCCTTCATGGGCTTATAATTAGTGGATAAACATTGGATTTTAAAACTATGTGTACTTTGCTCTGCTACATGACTTCCTTCCCAGATAGATCACAGTGGGTGGCTTCAGGATTACAAATGATCTGAATGATAACTACAGTTAAGTTCACAGTTACTTTTGACTTGTTCCTCACCAGAATTTCCTTTTCTTTTAGCTTACCGCAGTAGTCAAATGGAATCACAGTTTCTCAGAGATACTATTTGTGAAGAGAGCTTGAGGGAGGTATGTTAAAATTATTATTATTTTTATTTATTTACAAAGAAAAGAAGTTTAAATGTCTCTAATACAAGTAATTTTCTTGGTTTAAATTTTTTTTTAAATTATGAAATATTTTAGATCTACAGAAGACTACTTTTCTTTGTTAAAGATCCAACATAGCAATTAATTAAATGGAGTAGAAGTCATGATTAAAAGGAATTTGTTTTGGCTGGGCATGGTGGTGCATGCCTGTAATCCCAGCAACATGGGAGCCTGAGGCCAGAAAAATCACCTGAGCCCAAGAGTTCAAGGCTGCAGTGAGCCATGATCACACAACTGCTCCCCAGGCTGGGCAATAGAGTAAGACCTTGTCTCAAAACAAGGAAAAAAAGATGTATGTTTTGGGTTTTTGGATTTTTTTTAAACTCTATTGTTATTTTAATAACCTTAAGAAATAATCTTAGATAAAATCTGATTTATAGCCTGCAGATATCTGGATAATATTTTCATAAATATATACAAGGTACTTTAAGCTTTTAGAAACAAAAATGAGCTGGTTATATCAAAGTGAGATCATATTGAATGGTCACGCGAACTTTTTTTTTCTTTTCTCAGAAACTCAAAGATGGGAGAATAACAATAAGAGAGTTCTTTATACTTCTCCAGGTCCACATCTTGATACAGAAACCCCGACAGAGCAATCTTCCAGGCAATGTAAGTTCAGTTTCTTGGCAAACTAGTTATCTCAGTTAAGATATATTGCACTTTTTTTTTTTTGAGATGGAGTTTCGCTCTTGTTCCCCAGGCTGGAGTGCAATGGTGCGATCTCGGCTCACCACAACCTCCACCTCCTGGGTTCAGGCAATTCTCCTGCCTCAGCCTCCCGAGTAACTGGGATTAGAGGCACGCGCTACCACGCCCAGCTAATTTTTTGTATTTTTAGTAGAGACGGGGTTTCACCATGTTGACCAGGATGGTCTCAATCTCTTGACCTCGTGATCCACCCGCCTCGGCCTCCCGAAGTGCTGGAATTACAGGCGTGAGCCACTGTGCCCAGCCAACAAACTCAATTTAATAGAAAAACTTGTATTCCTTATGTGGGAATATTTTTTCTCGTAAGTCTATCAAACATTTCCAAAAGTTAGTTATACTCTTGGCCACAAAGAAAACATTAACACATTGGAAAAAATGGAGGTTTTACAGAGACGACATTTAATCTTGATCCAATAAAATTAAAACTAACAAAAGAACCAAAATATTCTGAGATTCTTAAAAATTAAGAAACACACTATCTTTTAGACGAAGGGTCCTGAAACCCTGGGGTTAGGAACTGGGTCACACAGCAGAAGGTGAATTGTGGTGAGCTAGCAAAGCTGCTATATTTACAGCCACTCCCCATTGCTTGCATTACCACCTGAGCTCTGCCTCCTGTCAGATCAGCAGTGGCATTAGATTCTCATAGGAGTGTGAACCCTGTTGTAAACTGCACATGCAAAGGTCCCATCTAGGGGTGATGAGAGGCACTGACAGATCATCACACATTAGATTCTCATGAGAAGCTGGGACTACAGGCGCCCGCCACCACAGCCTGGAAAACAGAGCAAAACTCTTTCTCAAAAAAAAAAAAAAATTATAATGGAGCTGGAAAATTTCCATTGCCTGGTGACACTGTAATGTAGCACAAGGCATTACTCACATGTTTGTTGTGATGCTAATGTAAACAAACCTGTGCTGCCAGTCCTGTTAAAGGATAGTACATATAATTATGTACAATAACATAATACTTAATAATGATAACAAACCATTAAGTTACTGTATTATGTATTTACTATAGTATACTCTTTATTGTTACATTATTTTATTTTTTTGAGCCAGAATCTCACTTTGTCACCCAGGCTGGTTGGCTCACTGCAGCTTCAACCTCCTGTGCTCAAGTGATTCTCTTGCCTCAGCCTCCCAAGTGGCTAGGATTATACATACAAGCCACTATACCTGGCTACTTTTTAAATGTTTTGTAGAGAGAGGGGGTCTCACTATGTTGACCAGGCTAGTCTCAAATTCCTGGCCTCGAGCAATCCTGTCTTGGCTCTCAAAGTGCTAGGATTGCAGACTCAAGCCACTGTGCCTGGCCTTTATTGTTACTTTAGAATGTAATCCAACTTATAAATAAAACAAGTTAACTATAAAACAGCCTCAGGCAAGTCCTTCAGGAGTTATTTCAAAAGAAGGCATTGTTATCATAGGAGATGATAGCTCCATGGGTGTTATTATTTTTTAAGACCTTCCAGTAGGACAAGAAATGGAGGTGGAAGACAATATTAATGACTTTGACCCTGTGTAGGCCTAGGCTAATATGTGTGTTAGTATCTTAGTTTAAGTTTGAAAAGCTTTAAAAAATTTTAAATTTTAAAATTGAAAAAAGTTTATAGAATAAGGATATAAAGGAAAAATATTTTGTACAGCTGTACAGTGTGTTCATGTTTTAAGCTAAATAGCAATATAAAAGAGTCAAAAAGTTGAAAAGTTTGGAAGTAAAAAGTTATAGTAAACTAAGTGTTAATTTATTCTTAAAGAAATATAAGGCCAGGCATGGTGGCTCATGCCCGTAATCCCAGCACTTTGGGAGGCTGAAGCAGGTGGATCACGAGGTAAGGAGTTCAACACCAGCCTGGCCAAGATGGTGAAACCCTGTCTCTACTAAAAATAGAAAAATTAGCTGGGCGCAGTGACAGGCTAAAATCTACTAAAAATACTACTAACATCTACTAAAAATACAAAAATTAGCTGGGCGTAGTGGCACATGCCTATAACCCCAGCTAATTAGGAGGCTGAGGCAGGAGAATCACTTGAACCCTGGGGGCTGAAGGTTGCAGTGAGTCTAGATCAGGCCACTGCACTCCTGCCTGGGTGACAGAGTGAGACTCCGTCTCAAACAGTAGCCTGAGAATACAGTGTTTATAAAGTCTACAGTAGTGTACAGTAATCTCCTAGCCCTTCACATTCACTCACTGACTCACCTGGAGCAATTTTCAGTCCTGTAAGCTCCATTCATGGAAGTGCCCCATACAAGTGTAAAGTTTTTTTTTTTAAGTCAGGGTCTCCCTCCATCACCCAGGCTGGAGTGCAGTGATGCAATCTCAGCTCACTGCAACCTCCAGCTCCCGGATTCAAGCAATTCTTTTGCCTCAGCCACCCAAGTAGCTGGGATTATAGGTGTGTGCTACTATGCCCAGGTAATTTTTTTATAGTTTTAGTAGAGAAAAGGTTTCATCACATTGGCCAGGCTGTTCTTGAACTCCTGACCTCAAATGTTCCACTCACCTCTACCTCCCAAAGTGCTGGGGTTATAGGTGTGAGCCACCACGCTGGGCCTGTTTTTTTCATTTATACCATACCTTTACCTTTTCTATGTGTAGATATGTTTAGATATACAAATACTTAACGTTATATAACAATTGCCTATAGTATTCAGTATAGGACAGATTTGTAGGCAGTAGGCTATACCGTATAGCCTAGGTGTGTGGTAGGTTGTACAACCTAGGTTTGTGTAAGTATACTCTGAAATCACCTAACAGAGGATTTCTCAGAACTATCCCCATTGTTAAGCAACACAACTGTATACAAATGGTCATTTAACACATTATAATATCTTCAGCATCATGGGCTGGGCACAGTCTTACACCTGTAATCCCAGCACTTTGGTAGGCTGAGGTGGGCAGATCACGAGGTCAAGAGATTGAGACCCTCCTGGCCAACATTGTGAAACCCCATCTCTACTAAAAACACAAAAGTTAGCTGGGCGTGGTGGTGTGTGCCTGTAGTCCCAGCTACTTGGGAGGCTGGGGCAGGAGAATGAATTGCTTGAACCCGGGAGATGGAGGTTGCAGTGAGCCAAGATCACACCACTGCACTCCGGCCTGGTGACAAAGCAAGACTTTGTCTAAAAAAAAAAAAAAAAAATGGCTAATGATGCTGAAGATATATGTCTTCAGCATCACTAGCCATTAGTAAATGGTAGTGAAAACAAGTTACAACTTCATAGCCACTAGGGTGGCTATAATAAAAAAGACAGAAATAACAAGTGTCAGCAACAATATAGAGAAACAGAAACCTGGCCAGGCACAGTGGCTCATGCCTGTAATCCTAGCACTTTGGGAGACCAAGGTGGGCAGATTGCCTGAGCTCAGGAGTTTGAGACCAGCCTGGGCAACACTGTGAAACCCTGTCTTTACTAAAAAAAAATAGCCAGGCATGGTGGTGTGCACCTGTAGTCCCAGCCACTCAGGAGGCTGAGGCTGGACAATCGCTTAAACCCAGGAGGTTGCAGTGAGCCAATATTGTGCCACTGCACTCCAGCCTGGGCAACAGAGCTAGTCTCTGCCTTTAAAAAACAAAAAAAAAGAGAGAGAGAGAGAGAAATGGAAACCTTTATACTTTGCTGGTGAGAATGTAAAATGGTGCAGACACACTGGACAATTCCTCAAAAAGTTAAACATGAAACAGTAATTCCATTTCTAAATATATACCCAAGAGATACGAATAACTAAATTCACTCAAAAAATTGTACACAAACACTCATAGCAGCCAAAATAGCTATCATAGCCAAAAAGTAGACTAATTAGTGATTACTTAGGGCTGGGTTTAGGAATAGAGGAGAATGGAGAGTGGAAGCTAATGGACACAAAGTTTCTTTTGCGGGGAGGAGGGGGATGAAAATGCTTTATAATTAAATTGTGGCCGATGGTTGTACAACCTTATGAATATACTTTAAAATTCATTTAATTGTATTACATTATATGTGAATTATAGCTCCATAAAGCTATTTAGAAACAAATCAATTCCAGGGGAATTATATGTTTGAAAACAAAAGGTAAATTAAGGATAGAAATTAGCAAGATGGACACAGTTCTTTTAGGCCTCAGCCTCATTACCATGACAGCTCCCCCTTCCCAGTAGAGCTTTCTTGCCTCAGCTGTAGCTAGCGAGGAGAAAGGAGCTTAGGTGTGCATCCAGGGTCTGATACTCTTTCTACTTTCCCTTTATAAGAAAAGTAGAAAGAGTATCAGGGGACCAAGAGCAAACAGGAGCGCACCAGGAAAGGATAAGAGTAGAGAGGATGCTGGCAGGGCAAAGGAGGGAGAGGAAGCTCTAGGAATTGATCCTTTACAAACTGATGTTATGAATCTTTCTCTTTCCTCCCAGGTCTTACTGAAGTCAAGAGGGTCAGTGATAGGAAATTATATCTGGGAACAAACCCATAAAAATGGAAAGAAAGTTCATGGTACTTCAGGAAAGAAGTTTGAAAATCCCAAAATAGGAAAAGGCCAAAGAGATTAATTATGAATGGACCACAGGAAATGAGGTTCATGGCGCTGGGCATCTGTTTGAGGATTTGAATGACTGTGGCTCTTTTAGGGTGGAGGAATTGGGGAACGTATTCCTGAGGCAGGGGGAAGATGTGTGCCAGCCCTCATAGACATGTAGTACACAGATCCCATATATATGTCCAGTTGCAGGAACTCAGTTTGCAGCACCAGCAGAAGGTGCTAGTGTAGAGGCCCATAACCCCCTGCATGTTCATGGAGTGACTCAGGCCAAAGCACTATAACTCACATCCCATAGTAAGGTTGAGGAACTATTTTGTTTATTCATTTATTCATTCATTCATTCATTCATTTTGAGATGGAGTCTCCCTCTGTCGCCCAGGCTGGAGTGCAGTAGCATGATCTCAGCTCACTACAACCTTTGCCTCCCAGATTCAAGTGATTCTCCTTGCCTCAGCCTCTCGAAGAGCTGGGATTACAGATGCCCACCACCATGCCTGCCTAATTTTTGTATATTTAGTAAAGACAGGGTTTCACCATGTTGGCCAGGCTGGTCTTGAACTCCTGACCTAAGGTGATACCCCCACCTCGGCCTCCCAAAGTACTGGGATTACAGGCGTGAGCTGTCATGCCCTGCTGGTTGAGGAACTATTGCAGGTGCTCCTTCTAGACTTGAAGTTCTCAGGTGCTGATTATGCGTAAGTTGTATACTACTTAATTGTAATAAGTCCAGTAGAGGATGTTGGCTTTACACATGGTGCTGAATTCAAGGTGCCACAGTTAATCCACCCACTGCATACAGCATGGGCAACTACATCCAATATGTGCCCACTGTGCATGAGCATAATATTCATTGGCATTTTTATTCTTGGCAGATCTCTGGTAACGTGGTCTTGTACTTCACTTTATGTGTTATGAAAGTGTGATGAAACCTCCTTTTTAAAAAAAATTTAGTCTCATAGAAAATTTCAAACATATCCAAAAATAGAGTAGTTTTATTAATCCTCGTGTGTCTGTCACCCAACTTCAAAAATTATCAACTCTTGGCCTGGTGCTGTGGCTCATACCTGTAATCCCAGTACTTTGGGAGGCCTAGGCAGGAGGATCATTTGAGGTCAGAAGTTCGAGACCACCAGCCTGGCCAACATGGTAAAACCTCCCTCTACCAAAAAAGTATAAAAATTAGCTGAGAGTGGTGGTGCATGCCTATAGTCACAGCTACTTGGGAGGCTAAGGTGAGAGAGTCACGTGAACCCAGGAGGTGGAGGCTGCAGTGAGCTGAGACCACTCCAGTGCACTCTAGCCTGAGTAACAGAGTGAGATCTTGTCTCAAAATTTTAAAAACTTATCAACTCCCAAAAAAAAAAGAAACACAGGAAAAAAAATCTACTCTCATTTTTTCTCTACCTAACCTATTTCCCCTCTCCCATTATTGTGAAGCACATCCCAAGCATCATCAATCAATCTGTAAGTATTAAAATATGTATCCCTAAGAAGATGAAGACTCTTATTTTAAAAGCATATCCAATACCATAGTCATACCATAAAATGGTTATTCAGTCAGTGTTTATATTTCCCTGATGATCTTATGCCTTTTTTTGTTTCCAGTTTGTTATCTTGGGATCCAAATGAGATTCAAACATTGCAGTTAGCTGAACTTTCTCTAGTCTTATAATCTCTTAAGGTCCTTTTCCATCTCTCTTTTTCTTCTTTTTCTTATTTTGTATTTAAAATTTTTTTAATCTTTATTTTTTCTTCCTTCCTTCCTTTTAATGAAGAAACCAGATTTTTCCTGTAGAGTTTACCACAGTCTGGATTTTGCTAATTGTCCATACCCAATATTTCTCTGCCCTTGTGTTTTTTGTAAATCGATAGAGGCTTGATCAGATTAAGAGATTTTGGGTTTTTTTTTTTCAAGTTTACTTTATAGTTGTAATTCCATTAGAAGATAGATAATATAATGTCTCGTGATGATATGTATGCAGCCATTAAGTCATTAGGGGTTGTAAAGCAGTGATATGCTCCAGGTTGAGCATCCCTGATCCAAAAAATCAAAAATCTGAAATCACTAAAACTGAAAATTTTTGAGTGCTGACATGATGCCACAAGTGGAAAATTTCATACTTGACCTCATGTAATGGGTTGCTGTCAAAATGTTCTGTGAGTCAGGAATGATGGTGATGCCTAACAACCACAGATAGTCCACATGGGTGGCTGAGATAGTGATACCTTTGCTTTATGATGGTTCAATGTATATAAGCTTTGTTTCATGCAAATTATTTAAAATATTGAATGAAATTACTGTCAGGCTATGTGTATAAGATATATATGAAACATAAATGAATTTAATGTATAGACAGGTTCCATACCCAAGATATCTCATTATGTATATGTAAATATTCCAAAAATTTGAAAAAAATCTAAAATACTTGGCCAGACGTGGTGGCTCATACCTATATTCCCAGCACTTTGGGACGCCAAGGTGGGCGGATTGCCTGAGCTCAGGAGTTTGAGACCAGCTTGGGCAACATAGTGAAACCCCGTCTCTACTAAAAATACAAAAAATTTAGCCAGTGTGGTGGCATGCACCTGTAGTCACAGCTACCCAGGAGGCTGAGACAGGAGAATCGCCTGAACCTGGGAAGCAGCAGTTGCAGTGAGCCAAGATTGCGCCACTGCACTCCAGCATGGGTGACAGAGCAAGACTCTGGCTCCAAAAAAAAAAAAAAAAAAAATCCAAAATACTTCTGGTTCCAGGCATTTTGGATAAGGGATACTCAACCTGTAATTCTGTAATTTCTTATTTATTGTCTAAATACTTCTATAAAGACATATTTCTTCATGAATTGTTTGGTTCCTGTAGGAAAGGCAGTCCATTTCTCCAAGGACTCCTGATTTCTTTTTGTGGGGGAAATGGTATTTAGAAAGCCCAATCTGTCATTTATTTATATTTAGAGATGGCTCACTTCGTCACCATGCCCAGCTAATGTTTAAAGACTTTTTTAAAGACAAGGTCTTTACAGTACAGGGATCTGGGAAATAAAAAAAGATAATAAAAGTAAATAAATAAATAAAGACAAGGTCTTGCTATGTTTCTCAGCCTGGTCTCAAGTTCCTGGCCTCAAGTAATCCTCCCATCTCAACCTCCTGGGATTACAGCATGAGCCACATGCCCAGGTCTGCATCTCTTTTTTTTTTTTTTTTCCCCAGACAGAGTCATGCTCCAGGTGATCTGCCCACCTTGGCCTCCCAAAGTTTTGGGACTATAGCTGTGAGCCTCCGTACCCAGCCACGATTTCTTTTTTAACCAGTACATATAGTTTCAGTTTTTATGTATAATTCTAACCTTAAAAACTTTTTTTTTGCTGGGTGCAGTGGCTCATGCTCATAATCCCAGCACTTTGGGAGACCAGAGCAAGAAAATCACTTGAGCCTAGGAGTTTGAGACCAGCTTGGCAACATAGCAAAACTCCATACCTAAAAAAAATCTTTTTGGCCAGGTGTGATGGCTCACACCTGTAATCCCAGTACTTTGGGAGGCTGAGGCAGGTGGATCACCTGTGAGGTCAGGAGTTCGAGACCAGCCTGGCCAACATAGTGAAACTTTGTCTCTGCTGAAAATACAGAATTAGCTGGATGTGGTGGTGCACACCTGTAATCCAAGCTACTCAAGAGGCTGAGGCAGTAGAATCACTTGAACCCAGGACGTGGAGGTTGCAGTGAGCCATGACGGTGCCATTGCACTCCAGCCTGGGCAACAAGAGGGAAACTTTGACTCAAAAAAAAGGGATGGTAGCTGGCATGCACCTGTAGTCCCAGCTACTTGGCAGGCTGAGGTCGGGGATTGCTTGATCCAAGAAGGCTGAGGCTGCAGGGAGCCATAATCACGCCATTAAACTGCAGCCTAGGCGACAGCCAGACCCCGACTCAAAAAAAATAAAAGGCTAGTTGTAGCTGGGCACAGTGGCTCACATCTGTAATCCCAGTGCTTTGGAGGTTGAGGCAGGAGAATCATTTGAGGCCAGGAATTTGATACTATCCTGGGCAACATAGCAAGACCCCATCTCTGCAAAAAATTTCAAAATTATCACCATGCCTGCATGGTGATACACACGTGTAGTTCTAGCTACTGGAAAAGGTGAGCAGGGAAGATCACCTGAGCCTAGGAGTTGGAGGTTCAGTTGTGGGGTTTTGTTTGATTTTTGTAAATAAAGAGCTGACTTGATTTTTTCTCTTTCTCTTTTTCTTTCTTTTTTTTTTAATGAGATAGAGTCTTGCCAGTTGCCCAGGCTGGAGTGCAGTGACATAGTCTCGGCTCACTGCAACCTACGCCTCCTGGACTCAAGCAATTCTCCTGCCTCATCCTCCCAAGTAGCTGGGACTACAGATGTGTGCCATCACGCCCAGTTAATTTTTGTATTTTTAGTAGAGATGGAGTTTCACCTTATTGGCCAGGCTGGTCTCAAACTCCTGACCTCAAGTAATCCGCCTACTGCCTCCCAGAGTGCTAGGAATACAGGTGTGATCCATCATGCCTGGCCCCAACTTGATTTTTTTCAATACTGCGTCAAGGACATCAAAGCCATTGGATTAGTGCTATAAAACATTTTTAAATAACCCAGTTTTCACTGCCTTATTTTATAAATGGAGGATATGTCAGAAAAGCTTGAGTTCAGCCTGGGGTAGAGTAAGGATTATGGCTAGAGAATGGGAATAGTTACAAGGAAACTGGCTTAAAAAGAAAAATTAAAAAGGGTTCCTGGTTGAATTTTTAGGTAGTATTTATTTTCTAAACACATAGCCGTTTTTTGAACTACTTTCATTCCCTTGTAGTTTTATAAACATCTATGGGTAAATGGACTTAGAAGTCAGAGACTTGAATTCAGACTCAAATTTTTTGTTTACTAGCATTATGAACTTAATGGAGTATTCAAATTTTTCTTTGTAGAATGTTTTAAAATAGGTACTCTGAAATTTGAGTTACTTCTTATATATGTTTTTTTCTGCAAGATACCAGTTCACAGGCACTGATTTTTTTTTTCCAGTTTACCGTAAACACACCTCCTACTCCAGAAGACCTGATGTTAAGTCAATATGTTTACCGACCCAAGATACAGATTTATAGACAAGATTGTGAAGCTCGTCGCCAAAAGATTGAAGAGTATGAAAGCTTTAATGTTTACATGTGGTGTTTTTTTTAGGGGAGGGATCAGTGAACAGTTTGCGTGGTAAGGTTTTGATTAGAATAACACTGGCACGGGGAAAAGTGAATGGTATTAGTTGGCAGTTTGATAGCATTGATTGGCCATGTGATGTGGGGGCAAGAGTTTGGGTCTTGTAGTCAGACCGAAGCTCAGTCTTGGCTTCGACACTAGCTGTATTCCCTCGGGTAAATCATTTAACCTTCATGTCTAAATCCATAAAGTGGAGATAATAAAAGCTACTCAGCCAAAAGATAAGAACAATAGAAATGGCATACATAAATTGTTTTCATACCATTCTTAGGAAAAGGTAGGTCCTTAATAAGAATAAACAATAATTATTAGATTACAATATTATAAGTTGATTGCTAGAGAACTTCTTTGAAAGAAAATATCTTTTAGAGATTTATGTAAGTTGAGTATCTCGAATCTGGAAATTGAAAATTTGAAATGCTCCAAAATCCAAAATGTTTTAGCCACCAATATGATGTAGGTAGAAAATGCCACACATAAATATAAATGCTTTACACAAACTTTGCTTCATGCACAAAATCGTTTAAAATATTGTATAAATTGCCAGGTGCGGTGACACATGCCTGTAGTCCCAGCTACTTGGGAGGCCAAGGTGGGAGGATGGCTTGAGCCCAGGAGTTCTGGGCTGTAGTGCGCTATGCCAAGTGGGTATCTGCACTAAGTTCGGCATCAATATGGTGACCTCCTGGGAGCGGGGGACCCCCAGGTTGCCTAAGGAGGGGTGAACCAGCCCAGATTGGAAACAGAGTAGGTCAAAACTCCTGCGCTGATCAGTAGTGGGATTGTGCCTGTGAATAGTCACTGCACTCCAGCCTGGGCAACATAGCAATACGCTGTCTCTTAAAAAAAAAAAAATTGTATAAATTTACCTACAAACTATGTGTACAAGGTATATATGGAACATAAATGAATCTCATGTTTAGGCTTGGGTTTCACCTGCAAGATATCTTGTATATTTAAATATTCCAAAATCCAAAACACTTCTGGTCCCAGGCATTTCAGGCAAGGGATACTTAACCTGTATGCAGTGCCTGAAATCAGATTGCCTTTGACTTTATAATTTTACCATATTTACCCTTGTTTACGTGTATAAAAGAACATGGTTTTACTTAGAAGATAGCTCATTGTTATGGTATCTGTAAATACTGCAGACTGATTTACAAATTAGATATATCTAGATTCCCTTCAGCAAATCAGACTTTAAAACTCAAAATAATGTTTATGTCATACTTATCTGGGACTATCCAATTAAATTTGAACCAGTCTAACAAACAGAAAAGAAATAAAATAATCTTTAAGAATTATCTGGGTTTTGGAAGTAGAAGAAAAATAATATTTAAAATTTTATTTTATTATTATTTTTTCAAGACGGAGTTTCGCCCTTGTTACCCAGGCTGGAGTGCAATGGCGCAATCTCGGCTCACCGCAACCTCCGCCTCCTGGGTTCAGGTAGTTCTCCTGCCTCAGCCTCCTGAGTAGCTGGGATTACAGGCACGCACTACCATGCCCAGCTAATTTTTTGTATTTTTAGTAGAGATGGGGTTTCACCATGTTGACCAGGATGGTCTTGATCTCTCAACCTCGTGATCCACCCGTCTCGGCCTCCCAAAGTGGTGGGATTACAGGCTTGAGCCACCGCGCTCGGCTAAAATTTTAAAAATAATTATGCAGTTTTAAAATCAGAAATTTAAGATATTTCAGATTTGCCTGATTCTATTCATTTAACAGATATTTATTTGAGCACCTACATCTGCCAGGCATTATACTATGCACTGGGGTTCGTCACTGAACAAGGCTGACGAATTTTGTATCTTCGTGTTGTTTAAAAGAGTTGGCTGTGTCAGGATTTCCCTGAGAATTTTGTTTCTTTTAATTGAGACACAGTCTTGTACTCTTGCCTGGGCTGGAGTGCAGCAGCGTCCTCTCAACTCACTGCAGCCTTCAAATCCTGGGTTCAAGTGATTCTCCTCTTTCAGCCTCTTGAGTAGCTGTGATTACAGGCTCCCACCAACACGCTGGGCTAATTTTTTATTTTTAGCAGAGATGGGGTTTTACCTCATTGGCCAGGATGGTCTTGAACTTCTGACCTCAAGTGATCAACCTGCCTTGTCTTCCCTAAGTGTTGGGATTACAGGCATGAGCCACTGTGCCTGGCCAAGAATGTTTATTTTGAATGAAATGGGATCTTACACTCAATGAACAGTATGTTTAGGTGTGCTTTACTGTTTGATTTTGCATCTACGTGCCTGCCTATATACTCTACAAGAGATCTGTCTCTGTTATAAATGTATTTTCTCCATTTATTAACAAAAGACCAAGATTATAATAGCTTTGCTGCTTTTATAAATGCTATTCTAAAAATGTGAACTAAGACTTTTAACTAAAGTGGGAACTTTTATTAAGATAATAGCTACAACTTCATAGCATAGATAATTGATAGACCTTAAGGATTCTTTATAAGCAAAATGTTTCACATTGGAACAAGTTGGTATGTTGAGATGAGAATTCTGTTAGTGATAGAAGGTTTTTTGATTTATGACATTCTTAAACTGCTCTTCTTCAAGTGAATAATCAGATTGAATAATCAGGCATTTATAGAGCGAATTCCCCTCTTTTTTTTCCTTTTTGAGACCGAGTTTCACTCTAGTTGGCCAGGCTGGAGTGCAATGGCGCAATCTTGGCTCACTGCAACCTCTGCCTCCTGTGTTTAAGCAATTCTCCTGCCTCAGCCTCCTAAGTAGCTGGGATTACAGGCATGCTCCACCATGCCCGGCTAATTTTTTTTTTTTTTTTTTTTAGGAAGGGAGGGAGGGAGAAAAGAAGGGAGGGAGAGAGGGAGGGAGAGAAGGGAAAGAAGGAAATCAGGCATTGAGAGAGACATTGCCGACCTGGATCTAGACGTCAACAAGTTGATTTCTTTTTTTCTTTTTTTGAGAGAAGGAATGAAAAAAAAAGGAGTGAAGGAGAGGAAGAAGAAGAGGGAGAGAGAACAGAAATGTTGCTTTACTCTAAAAAAAAATGGGTATTAATGGCCAATTAATATTTCATTTAAACCTATGAGTAGGTTTGATGTGGTATTGACAAGAATGTATATTTTGTGTATTTAAAGTGGAGAGCTCTATAAATATGTATTAAGTTTACTTGTTCCAGATCTGAGTTCGAGTCCTTGATATCCTTATTAATTTTCTGTCTCATTGAGTCTAAGTCTCCATGTATCTGGGTGTTAGGATCGTTAGCTCTTGTTGTTGCATTGATCCTTTTACCACTATATCTTTGTTGCTTTAAAATCTATTGTATCAGATACAAGAATTGCAACTCCTGCTTTTTATTTATTTGTTTATTTTTGCTCTCCATTTGGTTGGTAAATCTTTCTCCATCCCTTTATTTTGAGTCTTTGTGTATCCTTGCATGTGAAGTGGGTCTGGATGTAGCATACCCTTGGGTTTTGGCTGTGTCTTTTGATTGGGGGATTTAGTCGATTTAAATTTAGGGTTACTGCCATTTGATGTTAACTGGCTGTTTTATCCATTCGTTGATGTAAATTCTTTATGTTGATGCTCTTTACTTTTTGGTATATTTTTAGAAAGGCTAATACTGGTTGTTTCTTTCTGTGTGTAATGCTTCTTTCAGAAGCTGTTGTAAAGCAGGCCTGGTGGTAATAAAATCTCTGAGTACTTGCTTGTTCATAAAAGATTCTATTTTTCCTTCAATTGTGAAGCTTAGTGTGGTTGGATATGAAATTCTGGGCTGAAAATTCTGTTCTTTAAGGATGTTGAATATTGGCCCCCACTCTCTTCTGGCTTATAGAGTTTCTGCTGAGAGATCTGCTGTAAGTCTGATAGGCTTCCCTTTGTGGATAACTTGACCTATCTCTCTGGCTGCCCTTAGTATTTTCTCCTTCGTTTCAACCCTAGTGAATCTAACGATTATGTGCCTTGGGGTTGCTCTTCTTAAGGAATATCTTTGTGGTGTTCTCTGTATTACCTGAGGTTGAATATTGACCTGCTTTGCTAGTTTAGGAAAATTTTCCTGAATAATATCCTGAAGAATATTTTCCAGCTTGGATTCATTCTCTCTGTCACATTCAGGTACACCTATCAAACGTAAATTTGATCTTTTCACATAGTCCCACATTTCTTGGAGACTTTGCTCCTTCCTTTTTATCCTTTTTCCTCTAATCTTGTCTTCTCATTTTATTTCATTAAGTTGGACTTTGACCTCTGATATCCTTTCTTCTGCTTGAACAATTCGAGTGTTTAAACCTGTGCATACTTCTCGGAGTTCCTGTATTGTATTCTTCAGTTCCATTAATCCACTCATACTCCTCTCTAAGTTGTCTATTCTCATTAGGATTTCGTCAAACCTTTTTTCAAAGTTCTTAGTTCTTTACGTTGGGCTACAACATGTTCTTTTAACTCACAGAAGTTTTTTATTATCCATTTTCTGAAGCCTGATTCTGTTAATGGAATGCGCTGGTTCTCCATCAAGCCTTGTTCCCTTGTTAATGAGGAACTGTGTTCCTCTTTAGAGGGAGAGGCATTCTGACTTTGAGTATTCTCAGCCTTTTTACGCTGGTTTCTTCCCATCGTTGTAAATTTATCCACCTGTCGTCTTTGTAGTTACCAACTTTCAAATTAGGTCTCTGAGTGGACCAAGTTGTTAATTCCCAGGGCCGAAATATGAGCAACCCACTGCTCCAGGCAAAACAGCGGTGTTCAGACTGATGGTGCTTTTCTGCCCGGGAATCTCCAGTCTGGTTTCCTTCTTGGGTCTGTAATAGGCGACTCTGTCTTCCTGGAGTTCCAAACGTCGGTCAGAAGGGGAACCAGTCCCATTTACTCTGCACCAAGAGCTGCCGCGCCGAGGTGCCAGCAAAACCGCTGTGCCGGCCGCAAGAGTCACGCTGGCGACCCGTGCAGCTCCTCCAAACCTCGGTCAGAAGGGGAACCAGTCCTGTTTACTCTGCACCAAGAGCTGCCGCGCCGGGGTGCCGGCAAAACCACTGTGCCGGCCACAAGAGTCGCACTGGCGACCCGTGCAGCTCCTCCACTGGGAATCTTCTGCTCCGTGAGCGACCAAAATTTGTCTGAACGTGTGGCGTCCTCTCATTCTCTGCGCTTTCACTGGGAGCTGCAATCCCGAGATGTTAGCCATCAGCCATCTTGGATCGTTCTTGCCCGGCTAATTTTTGTGTTCTTAGTAGAGATGAGTTTCTCCACATAGGTCAGGCTGGAGTTGAACTCCCGACCTCTAATCCACCTGCCTCAGCCTCCCGAAGTGCTATGATTACAAGCATGAGCCACCAAGCCTGGCCAAATTCCCCTCTTTTTATGTAGGAAAAAACTAGGAAGAGTTAAGCTAAGCATGACTGTAGATCAGAGCTGGTTCATTAAAGCTGGGTTTGAATCCTGTACTAATTAACTTTTTTGTATTTTAGGTTAAAGCTTTCTGCATCAAACCAAGATAAACTGTTGGCTGATATAAATAAGAACCTGTGGGAAAAAATGAGACACTGCTCTGACGAAGAGGTACTTCTGTCTTATTTTCTGAATGGGAATCAGTAAAGACATTCTGAACAGTGTCTATTTTGAAATAAGTAACTATTACTTGGTCATTAGTCATGAGTTATTTAACTTATTTTTTAGGTGTAATGTGGTACCAAGGTCTTATTTAATTATATGCAATTGTTAATGTGTAATATTTACAAACCTGCGGTGTTCAATTAATCAATTTAATTTATCAATTTAAACTTCAATATATAGTTTAAGTTTATTTAGAGTTCCCTCCTTCCTATTTGCCTTTCACTTAGATTTAGACGAAGAAAAGATTTGCTTTAATTGATTAAATAGTAATCGGCCCATTTTATATGTGCCCTAATATATTAAAAAGTTTCTTTAAGAGCCTGTCATTTTCTAATTAATAATATGAATAAATCAATTAAAGGCAGGAATCAAAACTAAATCTTTTTTTCTGGTCTTAGACAATTATACAGAATTAAATTTGCAAATGACAAATATCCTGCCTTAGGATAGGCAAGGTGTAGCCTTCCTAGACCATTTACCTCTTCTGACTCATTTGTTTTAGTACAATGTACTATGTAATTTTCCCTTTCAGCTACAGGCCTTTGGAATTTACCTTAACAAGATAAAATCGCGTTTTACCAAGATGACTAAAGTCTTCACTCACCAAGGAAAAGTGGCTCTGTATGGCAAGCTGGTGCAGTCAGCTCAGGTAATTTGAGACAGTTAACATCATACAAAGAAAGAGATACTAAAAATACTTCATAGTGGTTATAGAATATGAAGAATCTTCCTTAGAAGACATGTGAATAAGACTTGGGCAGAAACTTAAGAGGTACGGTTCAATTGTCAAAAGTGGCCAATCCTGGCATCTTGAGGAATACTGGAATATAATTACCAATGTGGATCTATGTTTCATCTTAAATACTATTATCCATCATACATACTGAAATAAAATATATAGGATTCTGGTCTCCCATTGCTAAGGACTGTACCATAGTATTATCTTCTTCATAGTCCATACCAAGCTCTTTATGTATGTACATGTGTTTAAAGTAGCATTTCCAAAAATAATTAGCTTTTTTTAAAAGCTCTGGATAAAAAAACTTTCCACCAGGTGTGGTGGCTCACACCTGTAATCCCAGCACTTTGGGAGGCCAAGGCGGGTGGATCACAAGGTCAGGAGTTTGAGACCAGCCTGACCAACATGGCAAAATCCCATCTCTACTAAAAATACAAAAATTAGCCAGGCATGGTGGTGTGCACCTGTAATCCCAGCTACTCGGGAGGCCGAGGCAGGAGAATCGCTTGAACCTGAGAGGCGGAGGTTGCAGTGAGCTGAGATTGCACCACTGCATTCCAGCCTGGGCAACAGAGTGAGACTAGTGAGACTCTGTCTCAAAAAACAAAACAAAACAAAACAAAACTTCCCATTGACAGATAAGTTTGTAAATGTTGCAAGCAATATGCCCTTTCAGAGACATACAAATTTTTTAAGTCTAAACATAAATGCTAAGTTCTTTGACCAGTGTTTCCCATGTTCAGTTCATCGTAGAAATATTTTTAAGTAATAAATATTAATATATTCCATGGAACACATATAAAAATGCTAAAATAAAGTACCAAAATTAGTTTTATGTCAATATACTTTTTATATTTTATTTTTTAATGGAATATTTTATTAAATTTATAAAATAAACTTATTTTCCAGAGTTCTTTTGGCTGAAACTTATTTTAATAAAATTTACGTTTGTTTTTTTAAGTTCCAGCTTAAAGCTTTGACTTTCATTTTAAGATTTGCCAGTTCATGATACTGATAGAGCAATTATGTGAGCAATTTGAACCATTTGTAATGCTTTGGAGGTTTAACTTGACAGTCTATAATCTTTTGTATTTAGAATGAGAGGGAAAAACTTCAGACAAAGATAGATGAGATGGATAAAATACTTAAGAAGATCGATAACTGTCTCACTGAGGTGGAAATAGGTAAAGTATTTTAAATTCTTTTCCAAAAGAAAATTTAATTTTATATAAATGCTTTTCTGCAGTAGAGTGTTGGAGTCACTGTATTGAAGACTTGTATTAGCAGCTTGAGATATTAAATTAGAGCAACTTGGCTGGGTGTGGTAGCTTATGCCTGTAATCCCAGCACTTTGGGAGGCCAAAGCAGGCAGATCACCTGATGTCAGAAGTACGAGACCAGCCTGGCCAACATGGTGAAACCCCATCTCTACTAAAAATACAAAATTAACTCTGGGTGGTGGTACATGCCTATAATCCCAGCCACTTGGGAGGCTGAAGCAGGAGAATTGCTCGAACCTGGAGAATTGCTTGAAGCCGGGATGCGGAGGTTGCAGTGAGCTGGAGGTTGCAGTGAGCCGAAATTGCACCACTGCACTTCAGCCTGGGCAACAGAGCAAGACTCCATCTAAATGAATGAATGAATGAATGAATTCAAATTAAAGTTGCTTTACTATAGTCATCTGTAATACAGTCAACAAGAGCTGCTCAAGATAACCTAGACTAGTTTTGTGTGTTTTTGTTTTGTTTTGTTTTCTGAGACAGAGTCTCACTCTGTCACCAGGCAGGAGTACAATGGTGTGATGTCCCCTCACTGCAACCTCCACCTCTTGGGTTCAAGCGATTTTCCTGCCTCAGCCTCCCAAGTAGCTGGGACTACAGGCGTCCGCCACCATGCCTGGCTAATTTTTGTATTTTTAATACTGCTAGGGTTTCACCATGTTGGCCAGGATGGTCTCGATTTCCTGACCTCATGATCCGCCCACCTCAACCTCCCAAAGTGCAGGGATTACAGGCGTGAGCCACCATGCCCAGCCAGTTTTGTGTTTTTTAACAGATGAATTTATCTCAGTTTGAAAACTGTCTATCCTTTCAGTTTGGCTTTTCAGAAGCTCAAGTTGTTAGTGTTACTCTGAAACTCCTTTCTCAAAAATCACATAATTCTGCATAGTCATCAAATTTTGTTCTTCCCAGTCCTTAGCCATTTTGACCTCTTTCAGATTGATGAATGTTCTTTTTTGCCCGAATTGTTCATCCCCTTAACCTGTGTGATAGTGTACTACCTTGACTCCGTTGTTTTCTCTTGGCTGCTGCATCCAACTTCTTTGTTGGTCTTTTTTTTTTTTTAAGATGGAGTCTCGTTCAGTCGCCCAGTCTGGAGTGCAGTGGCATAATCTCCAGCTCACTGCATCCTCCACCTCCCAGGATTAAGCGATTCTCCGACCTCAGCCTCTTGAGTAGCTGGGGTTATAGGCACCTGCCATTGAGCCTGGCTACTTTTTCTATTTTTGTAGAGATGGGGTATCACCATGTTGGCCAGGCCAGTCTTAAGCTCCTGACCTCAGGTGATCTGCCTGCCTCAGCCTCTCAAAGTGCTGGGATTACAGGCATGAGCCACTGTGCCTGACAGCCTCTCTTTCTCTAACCCACCCTTTGTGGGGATTTATTATCATCTATTATTTTCTATATTATCTCTCCCAGTGCTTTCATCTGCCTTAATAATTATGTGACTTATTCCCAAATTTAGTTAAATCTCCAAGCATTTGTTGAGCATCTACTGCTTGCCAGATACTGTACTTAGTATCAGAAAAGAAATAAAAATATTTAAGACACAAATTTTGCCCTAAAGTAGCGTGTAATCATTTCAAGTGAGGACATCTTTAGCCTCTCACTCGAGTTCCAGGCCTAATTTCTAGCTTCCTTCTGAACCTCTAAACAGAAGTATCCTTAAGCACCTTAAACTCTGTGAATAAAATGAAATGTATTAGCCTGGCAACATAATGAGACTCTATTTCTACAAAAAAAAAGTTAGCTCAGCATGGTGGCACATGCCTGTAATCCTAGCTACTTGGGAGGCTGAGGTAGGAAGATCTCTTGAGCCCAGGAGGTCAAGGCTACAGTGAGCCAAGATCATACCACTGCACTCCAGCCTGTGTGACAGAGTGAACTAAATAAATAAATACATTTAGGCCGGGCGCGGTGGCTCAAGCCTGTAATCCTAGCACTTTGGGAGGCCAAGGCGGGTGGATCACGAGGTCAAGAGATCGAGACCATCCTGGTCAACATGGTGAAACCCTGTCTCTACTAAAAATACAAAAAATTAGCTGGGCACGGTGGTGCATGCCTGTAATCCCAGCTGCTCAGGAGGCTGAGGCAGGAGAATTGCCTGAACCCAGGAGGCGGAGGTTGCGGTGAGCCAAGATCGCGCCATTGCATTCCAGCCTGGGTAACAAGAGCGAAACTCCGTCTCAATCAATCAATCAATCAATCAATAAATTTAAATACATTATCTTCTCCCAGCTCCAAAATAAATCCAAAAACTTGTTCTCTCTTATGATGTTTATCATCTTTATTTATAGCAGTCACAATTCTTACACATTATAAAAGGCTCAATACTTTCATTGTCTTTGATGCTCTCTTAACAAGTCTGTCACCTCAGCAGCTTCGGCATCTCGTGTTTTTTTCCCTTTCGCATTAAGGCTCTCATTAATTCTGAAATGTGCTATTTCAGTCTTCTAACTCATCTTTATACATTTTTACCATTATTCTGCCTCCTTCTAGTCCAACCTGCGCGTTGCTGCCAAATTAATAATAATGAAAGACAGTTTTCATTAATGTTACGCCTCTGAAAAACTTCTGTCCTTCCATTTATTACAAAATAAAATCCAAACTTAACTCTCTGTGGTTGGCTTCAAGAAAAAAGAAGGCCAGGTGCAGTGGATCAAGCCTGTAATCCCAGGAGTTCGAGACCAGCCTGACCAACATGGTGAAACCCCGTCTCTGTTAAAAAAAGAAAAAGTAGCTAGGTGTGGTGGTGTGAGCCTGTAATCGCAGCTACTCAGGAGACTGAGGCAGAGGAATCGCCTGAACTCAGGAGGCAGAGGTTGCAGTGAGATGAGATCGCACCACCGCACTCCGACCCGGGTGACAGAGTAAGACTCCCTCCCAAAAAAAAAAAAAAAAAAAAAGAAAAAGTCCAAACTTCTGAGCTGGACATTTCATGTTTTCTATAGTTGTATTCAGATTTATGTGGTTTGTTACTGCTCCCGTACACATTCTAAATTCCAATCAAACATTGCTGTTTTTATGCAGTTCTGCCACTTTTTTGAGATAGATTCTCTGTCGCCCAGGCCAGTGGTATGATCTCTACTCACTGCAACCTCTGCCTCCTGGGTTCAAGTGATTCTTGTGCCTCAGCCTCCCGAGTAGCTGAGATTATAGGCATGCATCACCACCCCCAGCTAATTTTTGTAGTTTTAGTAGAGATGGGGTTTCACCATATAGGCCAGGCTGGTCTCAAACTCCTGGCCTCAAATGATTGCCCACCTCAGCCTCCCAAAGTGCTAGGATTACAGACATGAGCCACTATGCCCACCTTTTTTTTTTTAAAGAGAGAGAGTCTCACCCTGTTGCCTAGGCTGCAGTGTAATGGCATGATCATAGCTCACTGCAGCTTCAAACTCCTGGAATCAAGGAATCCTCCCTCCTCAGTAGTTGAGACAACAGGCACACACCACTGGCCTGACCATTTCTATCACTTTTGTCTTTGCTACTACATTCTCTTCTGTTTTTCACCAAAAGAAATAGTCTATATTCCTTGAGCTCCCATGGCTATTTTGTTAGTAGTTTTCTTTTTTTTTAGATGGCCATTCGTCTGGATTTGTTAGTACTTTTTTTTTGAGACAGAGTCTCACTCTGTCACCAGGTGCCAGGCTGGAGTGCAGTGGCACAATCTCGGCTCACTGTAACCTCCGCCTCCCGGGTTCAAGCAATTCTCCTGCCTCAGCCTCCCGAGTAGCTGGGACTACAGGCGCACGCCACCACGCCCAGCTAATTTCTGTATTTTTAGTTGAGACGGGGTTTCACCATGTTGGCCAGGATGGTCTTGATCTCTTGACCTCGTGATCCGCCCGCCTCGGCCTCTCAAAGTGCTGGGATTACAGGCTTGAGCCACCATGCCTGGCCTTGTTAGTCCTTTTTATATCACCCATCACATCATCTACTTGTATTATAGTTATTTGGATGGTTTTTCTACCTGATTAAATTATGATCTCTGTGTAGTCAAGAATTAGCTCTTCTTTTTCTGCATATCCTTCAGAGTCCCTAGTTTCATACAGAATAAGTGCCTAGTACATGTTTTTGGCACTGAATTGACAATGAGTACATGAATTCCATGGTCTAAACTTCACCCCTTTGTTGACTACCTTTCTTTTTCTTTCACAGAAAAAAAAAAAAAAACAGAAGCCATCAGACTGGAACCTCTAAACTTCCTGCTACTAAAGAAACAACCTCTTGTTGTTTAGTAAATTGTTTTTGACAGAATTATTCTTTTTTTCCTTATTTTGTTTTCTGTTTTACTTATTTTTTATTGAATTATTCTAACACATGTTATCTACTTTAGAAACTAAGAATTCGGAGGATGAAGAGAAAGTTTTTGACTGAATAGTTCTATTTTTTCTTATTTTGTTTTCTTTTTTACTGAATTATTATAACACGTGTTGTCTACTTTAGAAACTAAGAATTTGGAGGATGAAGAGAAAGACAGTCTTGTGGAAGAATGGGATTCTGAAATGAGAACTGCAGAGAAAGGTAAATGAAGTAGTTAAGGAGATAAATGGGTGTGGGGGAAACCGTTCTGAGTTTGTTTATATACTTAAATGAGATTAAGTCAGATAGACTTTTTAGTAAAACAGATTAATTTTTTGGCAACATTCTAATGTGTTTGTTCTGGTTTTTTTATCTTTTTCCAAAGAACTGGAACAGCTGAAAACTGAGGAGGAGGAGTTTCAAAGGTCAGCCTTCAATCCAACTGTCAGAAAATATAATGCCAAACTACAGAAGGCTAGATGACTTCCTGCTTCTAGAGACTGATGGGACTGGGGACATGAGTCTTGACTTAGGCTGACTCAGTGCTTCTCCACTTTGAATGGAACCGTAGAGTCCATCTTAGTCAACAATAGTTTTGAAGCACTTATTGTTTGCAGGGCATTTATCCAAAACAGTGTTTCTAAAATTTGAAAACTACCAGTATCC
This sequence comes from Callithrix jacchus, assembly GCF_049354715.1. Taxonomy (NCBI): domain Eukaryota; kingdom Metazoa; phylum Chordata; class Mammalia; order Primates; family Cebidae; genus Callithrix; species Callithrix jacchus. The sequence continues at coordinate 45,928,970 of NC_133509.1, read as the reverse complement.
TTTTTGTTTAATACATATAAAAATAAAGAAGCGTAAAATGAAGTATATCTTTCTTAGGCCTATGACTCTTATTCAGCTGTCAGTCTAAAATCAAGTAAATAGAAATAATGACTAAATCTCTAAAATGCTAGTTGACAACATTGATTTGACAGGGGATAGTGTTTGGCTGAAATTAAATTAACTGTGACATGTCTCAGTTTTAAGGTAGATCTTATGATCTACATTATGCTTAAATTTTTATGTTTTTGCTTTTTATCAAAAATAAAAATGTAATGTTTAATAATTATCTTAACATGTGAATCCCAAGGATATCTTCATGGATCCTAATTTGAAACACAATGATTTATGCCTTTCCCAGGTAGACACACTTCTAGATTAATACTTATTAAAAAAAAAAAAAAACCTAAACAAAGAATGCAGAAATGGATGCCATACACCTAACATTATTGCCTCAATGGGGAGTCATGTAGCATGTGACTTCTTATCATAAACCTTTTATATTGATAGAGTTTAAATTCTCTAAGAAAAGACTTATCTCTCTGTGAATACCTGCTTTTTTTGGCAGAAATCTCTTAGAACTGGAGGTACAAAAAGAGCAGACCCTTGCTCAAATAGACTTTATGCAAAAACAAACAAATAGAACTGAAGAGCTACTGGATCAGTTGAGGTAAGGAAATGCAAGTGTCATTGTTTGTGTTTTAATCTGTACCTTGTGGTTGTGTGAAACTACTGGAGCAGCTGATGTATTAGTGTGTTGCTGTTTTTAACCTATACAGTGCAGTCTCAAAAAGAGTCAGTGTACTCAGCAGTAAGCTGAAAATGGAGTCGAAGAACTATGGACTTATAATTTTTCAGTAGTTTACATCGTTCATTGCCTAGACTTGGTGTTTCTCCAATATACAACTCAAAATTGGGTTCTTTCTTCTTTCAAAAGCTTAAGTTTGGACATTCAATATTTGAATTGAAATATTGATTGTCTCCCAATCCAGTGGAAAAACATTAGCAGCTGCTATTGGTACTGTTTGGGTGGTATCAGAAGTTTGGTTTTATCTTGATTCCAAAAATGCTTTTTAAAAATCCTGTTTCTCTCTCTTCAGCTTGTCTGAGTGGGATGTTGTTGAGTGGAGTGATGATCAAGCTTTATTAACCTTTGTTTATGATTCGATAGAACTCACCATTACCTTTGGAGAGTCAATTGGTAAGGAGCCAAAGTGAGATAATTCTCTACAGAAAAATGAATGGCTGTACTAACTAAAGATTCAAATCTTTATTTAGCTATACTGATAACTATTGACTTGATGAGAGCACTGCTGAAAGTCTTAGAAGAGTCATCTTTAGTGATAGAATTTTATTTTGTAAAGAAAAGAAAAATGCAGTTAGTGAAAGTTGCCCTTTGTTGAATTACATTAAATGATAAAAATTTTGCTATCCAAATAATGGATAAACATGCTACTCATTTCCATTTACTGTGAGCTTCTTTCTTTTAATCTCCATCTTTTGTTATAGAGAATAGGAGAATTTACTTTAGTGGCTATGGCTAGTGTTTCTTCTTTTTTTTTGAGACAGAGTTTCGCTCTTGTTACCCAGGCTGGAGTGCAATGGTGCAATCTTGGCTCACCACAACCTCTGCCTCCTGGGTTCATGCAATTCTCTTGCCTCAGCCTCCCGAGTAGCTGGGACTACAGGTGCACACCACTACACCTAGCTAATTTTTGTATTTTTAGTAGAGACGGGGTTTCATCTTGTTGACCAGGATGGTCTTGATCTCTTGACCTCGTGATCCACCCACCTCGGCCTCCCAAAGTGCTGGGATTATAGGCATGAGCCACCAGGCCCGGCCATGTTTCTTCTTTTTTTTTTCTTTTAACTTAAGAGTGAAGCCAAATAACAAGTTATTTGGAAGTTGTGTGTATAGGTGGGTTTTTCATCTAAAAGAATGAAATCACTGTATATGGGAGAAATCACCATATGGTAACCGGACAGAGGCCCGGCTGTTTTGTTGGAGTCTCCTAATTGTCAAGTGTTCTTTCTCTTTAACCAATCAGCTTCAAATGGCCAACCAGGGGCAAACATGGCCGTTTTAGAATTTAGGATCGTCACAGTCTCTGGGCCTTTAAAACTGATTCTCCTTGAAAGTTTCTTTTCTCAATGATTAGCATTACTTTCTGTCCAGGTTCAAAATTAAAACTGAGGAATCACTCTATACCTCTTTCTCCCTCAATGTATATATTCAAATCATCAGTAAGATATACTGTTTTTGTTTTGTGTTTTTGAGACAGAGTCTCACTTATTCTGCCAGCTAGGTTGGAGTGCGCTAGTGCAAATCTCTGCTCACTGCAACCTCTGCTGCCGGTCCAAGGGATTCTCCTGCCTCAGCCTCCCAAGTAGCTGGAATTACAGGCATGCGCCACCACGCATGGCTAATTTTTGTGGAGATGGGGTTTCACCATGTTGGCTAGGCTGATCTTGAACTCCTGACCTCAAGTGATTCTCCCACCTTGGCCTCCTAAAGTGCTAGGATTACAGCACCCAACCTACTGGTTTTAATTTCCTAATATTCATCCACTATTTTTCATCTATTCTGTCGATAATCATCTCTAACCTAGATGACTGCAGTAACATTCCAACTGGACTTTATGGATCTTCTCCTTCTCCTCCCTGAAACTATGAAGCTATAGGGATTATTGAAAATTTGACTATGCACCTACTACTCTTAGGCTAATGATCAAAGTATTTGATCTAGCCTGTGAAACCCTGCCTGGATTGAATTTTTCTCCTTTTCCTATCTCATACTACCTTCCTACCTCTGCATGTTGGCCACATTAGGCTTCTTTTATTTCCTTAAATGATTGTGGTCTTTCCTGCTCAGTCATATTCATCCTATCTCAACGCCTTCGTGCTGTTGTTTCTTATGCCTGAGAGCTCTTTTCCCCTGCTTCACTAATCAACTCCTACTAATAATTATAATAACTCAGCTCTCAGTGATCACTTTTTTTTTTTTTGAAACGGAGTCTCGCTCTATCACCAGGCTGGAATGCTGTGTCACAATTTCAGCTCACTGCAACCTCTGCCTCCAGAGTTCAAGTGATTCTCCTGCCTTAGCCTCCCAAGTAGCTAGGACTACAGGCACACACCACCACACCTAGCTAATTTTTGTATTTTTTTTTTATTATTTATTTATTTATTTTTGAGGCGGAGTTTTGCTGTTACCCAGAGTGGAGTGCAATGGCACGATCTCGGTTCACCGCAACCCCCACCTTCTGGGTTCAAGCAATTCTCCTGCCTCAACCTCCCGAGTAGCTGGGACTATAGGCGCGCACCACCATGCCCAGCTAATTTTTTGTATTTTTAGTAGAGACGGGGTTTCACCTTGTTGACCAGGATGGTCTCGATCTCTTGACCTTGTGATCCACCCACCTTGGCCTCCCAAAGTGCTGGGATTATAGGCGTGAGCCACCGTGCCCGGCGCTAATTTTTGTATTTTTAGTAGAGATGGGGTTTCACCAGGTTGGCCGGGATGGTCTCCATCTCTTGACCTCATGATCCACCCACCTTAGCTTCCCAAAGTGCTGGGATTTCAGGCATGAGCCACCTCACCCAGCCTCACTGATCACTTTCTCACCCTTCTATTACATGTTCTTCTTGCTTCCTGTGATTTTCCTTAATAGTGCTTATTATAGATTATAGTTCTTGCTGTGTTTATGAGTGCAGTTATCTGTATGTCTCCCTGAATTGTAAGCTTCTTGAGGGCACAGGTTGAGTATATCTGTTTTTCTCATGGTGTCCACGGTGCCTAACACATAGAAAATATTTAACAAAGCATTCAACAAAGAGAAAAGAATCAATTTAAGAGAGAGAGATAACCCTAGGCTGGAGGAGTGAGCAGCTATCTTACCTACCTAAAACATGTTATAGCAATGCTAAAAGCATAACTCATTTTTACTGTATCTATACAAGGAGTGTAGGTATAGGGAGGTTATAGCCTTTTTTTTAAAATATGCAATTCCTAAAAAGTAAATTTATCTTTGCACAGAAGTTAGGGGTTAAGGGAGGAGGCCTTAACAAATATAGCTGTGTACTACATATTAAATTTCCTTGAAAGACCTACCAATCAATGTAGTTGAACAGTCTCAGAGGAGCCTTTACAATATACAGAGAATAATGATTCAAGGATAAACCTTCAACTTCCTGTGAAAAAAACTATGCTACACAGAAGGAATAGGATTCTAAAGTACTGTGTTTTATATGGCTTCAAATTAGGTAGTTAAAAAAAAAACACATCAATCATGTAGCATTATTCTGGTTCTTTCTAGTTGGTCTCCCTTTCCTGGACAACAATATAAGGAAGATTATTGATGTGAATTTTCAATCTCTGTTAGACGGTAAGTTGAAAACATTTAAGCCTCTAAAAATTTGTTGGGGCCGGGGACTGTGGCTCATGCCTGTAATCCCAGCAGTTGGGGAGGCCAAGGCGGGCAGATCACTTGGGGTCAGGAGTTCAAGACCAGCCTGGCTAACATGGTGAAACCCCATCTCTACTAAAAATACAAAAGTTATCAGGGCCTGGTGGCACCTGCCTGTAGCCCCAGCTACTCTGGAGGATGAGGCAGGAGAATTGCTTGAACCCAGGAGGTGGAGGTTGCAGTGAGCCAAGATTATGCCACTGCACTCCAGCCTGGTGACATAGTGAGACCCTGTCTCAAAAATAAATAAAAATACAAATAAAATAGATAAATAAATAGAAATTAGTGGGTCATGTGCAGTGGCTCACGCCTGTAATTGCAGCACTCTGGGAGGACAAGGTGGGCAGATCATTTGAGCTCAGGACTTTGAGACCAGCCTAGGTAACATAGGAAGACCCTGTTTCTACAAAAATAAAAACGAGGTGTTTTTTGTTTTTTTTTTTAATTAAAAAATAAATTTGGCCAGCTGCTGTGGATCACACCTATAATCCCAGCACTTTTTGAGGCTGAGGCAGGCGGATCACCTGAGGTCAGGAATTGGAGACCATCCTGGCCAACATGGTGAAACCCTGTAAAAATACAAAAAGTAGCCAGGTATGGTGGTGAAGGCCTATAGTCCCAGCTATTTGAGAGGGTGACACAAGAGAATCCCTTGAACCCGGGAGGCGAAGGTTGTAGTGAGCCAAGATTCCACAACTGCACTCCAGCCTGGGCCACAGAATGAGATTCCATCTCTAAATAAATAAATAAATAAATAAAAATTTATTTATTGGTGATATACAGGTATAAATTGCTCCTTGAGAACTCTTTAACAAAGTATATTAAATATAAGCAAAAACAACAGTAATAATATTTTCTTAGAAATGTGTATTAAACATAAAACTGCTTTGAGTAATGTTCCAAATTTGGGGTAGATTTTAAAAGAAACGATTTTTTTGGCCAGGCACGGTGGCTCACACCTGTAATCCCAGCACTTTGGGAGGCCGAGGCAGGCGGATCACAAGGTCAGGAGTTCGAGACCAGCCTGGCCAACCTGGTAAAACTCCGTCTCTGCTAAGGATACAAAAATTAGCTGGAGGCAGTGGCGGGTGCCTGTAATTCCAGCTACTCGGGGCTGAGGCAGGAGAATTGCTTGAACCTGGGAGGTGGTGGTTGCAGTGAGCCGAGATCATGCCACTGCATTCCAGTCTGGGTGACAGAGCAAGACTCTGTCTCAGGAAAAAAAAAAAAGATTTAAAGAACAAGATTACTAGGTCTTGAGCAATGATTAATATTAGCTGTTTTCATAATATAAAAATTATGAGCACTTAATCTGTATTGGGCATGTGTATTAACACTGAAGTCCATGTGAACTGTTCTCCATTTTACAAATTAGGAAACTACAGAAAAAACTTAAGTGTTATGTCTAGGGTCACTTAGGTATGAAAGAAAGCCAGGATTTAAACTTAGGTCTATGTTACATGTAAACCCACACTCTTAACTCAAGTACTGTTTCTCTATGTGATACAGGCTTGAGTTTTTGTGGAAATGCTTATCTTCACCATATATGTTATAATCATGTTTGAAAGTAAGAATGGAGACCAGGCATGGTGGCTCACACCTGTAATCCCAGCACTTTGGGAGGCCAAGGTGGGCAGATCACAAGATCAGGAGATCGAGATCATCCTGGTCAACATAATGAAACCCCGTCTCTATTAAAATACAAAAAATTAGCCAGGCATGGAGGCTCGTGCCTATAATCCCAGCTACTCGGAAGCCTGAGGCAGAACCCGGGAGGGGGAGGTTGCAGTGAGCTGAAATCGTACCACTGCATTCTAGCCTGGCAACAGAGGAAGACGAGTCTCAAAAAAAAAAGAAAGAAAATAAGAGTGGAGAGAATATGCCCAGGCACGATGGCTCGTGCCTGTAATAATCCCAGCATTTTGGGAGGCTGAGAGGCAGGTGGATTACCTAAAGGCAGGAGTTCAAGACCAGCCTGCACAACATGGTGTAACCCCATCTTTACTAAAAATACAAAAATTAGCCTGGTGTGGTGGCAGACACCTGTAATTCAGCCAGTTGGGAGGCTGGAGTGGAAGAATCGGTTGAGCGTGGGAGGTGGAGGTTACAGTGAGCCGACATCTCGCCATTGCACTCCAGCCTGGGTGACAGAGCGAGACTCCAAAAGAAAAAAAAAGTGACCAGGTGTAGTGGCTCACGCCTGTAATCCCAGCACTTTGGGAGGCCAAGGCAGGTGGATCACGAGGTCAAGAGATCAAGACCATTCTGGTCAACATGGTGAAACCCTATCTCTACTAAAAATACAAAAAACTAGCTGGGCATGGTGGTGCGTGCCTGTAATCCCAGCTACTCAGGAGGCTGAGGCAGGATAATTGCCTGAACCCAGGAGGCGGAGGTTGCGGTGAGCCGAGATCGTGCCATTGCACTCCAGCCTGGGTAACAAGAGCGAAACTCTGTCTCAAAAAAAAAAAAGGAGGGGGGAGAGAATGCTTAAGTACCTGGTAGTTTGAGAGTATTTCTAGCTTATATGTTATGGTATTTTTTGCTTATATATGAATCATAAGTAATATCCTGCTTTTGCTTTTTTTTCCTTCCCCAGAGGAGAAAGCTCCTCCTTCCTCCCTTTTAGTTCATAAGCTTATTTTCCAGTACATTGAAGAAAAGGAATCCTGGAAGAAGACATGTACAACACAGCATCAGGTACCCAAGGTAAAGTCTGATTGAAGTATTTAAAGGAAAATTTGTATTATCTTTCCGAAAAAAAAAAGCAGAATTGAACTTTACATATATAATAGTGAATCCTGAAATGATAAATGTATTCAATTGTTTAACTTGTTTGAGTTCTTTATAAGTGAGCCACTAAGCATTGAAATGTTTTCATAATTTCATTGGATTTTTATTTTCATTTTTTCTAGATGCTTCAAGAATTCTCACCGGTAGTGAACCACTGCAGACTCCTTGGAGAGGAGATTGAGTATTTAAAGACATGGGGACCAAATTATAACCTAATGAACATAGATGTTAATAATTTTGAGTAAGTGTATTAGTTCCTAAGGACTACCATGACAGAGTACTACAAATTGGGTACCTTGCCGGGTGCGGTGGCTCACGCCTGTAATCCCAGCACTTTGGGAGGCCGAGGAGGGTGGGTCATGAGGTCAAGAGATCAAGACCATTCTGGTCAACATGGTGAAACCCCGTCTCTACTAAAAATATAAAAAATCAGCCGGGCATGGTGACACATACCTATAATCCCAGCTACGCAGGAGGCTGAGGCAGGAGAATTGCCTGAACCCAGGAAGCAGAGGTTGCGGTGAGCCAAGATCGCGCCATTGCGCTCCAGCCTGGGTAACAAGAGCGAAACTCCTTCTCAAAAAAAAAAAAAAAAATTGGGTACCTTAAGCAACAGGAATGTATTGTCTTACGGTTCTGGAGGCTGGAAGTCTAAGATCAAGGTGTAAGCGGTGTTGTTCTTTCTGAGGGCTGTTAGAAGGAATCTTCCATACCTTCTCCCAGTTCCCAATGCCTGGTGGTTTGCTGGCAATCTTTGGCTTGTAAATGCATAACCTTGATCTCTGCCTTCATCTTCACATGGTGTTTCTTTGATTGTGCACGTCTGCATTCACATTCCTCACCCCCCTGCCTTTTGTTTCTTTTTTTGAGACAGAGTCTTTCTCTGTTGCCCTTGCTCTGTCACCCTGGGTAGAGTGTAATGGCACGGTCTCCTCTCACTGCAACCTCCGTCTCCTGGATACAAGTGATTCTCCTGCCTCAGCCTCTAGAGTAGCTGGGATTACAGGCGCCAGCCACCATGCCTGGCTAATTTTTGTATTTTTAGTAGAGACGGGGTTATACCATGTTGGCCAGGCTGGTCTCAAACTCCTGACCACATGATCCGCCTACCTCAGTCTCCCAAAGTGCTAGATTACAGGTGTGAGCCACCGTGCAGCCAGCCCACATTTCCCCCCCTTTTGTTTTAGTTTTGCTCTTGTTACCCTGGATGGAGTGCAATGGTGCGATCTCAGCTCACCGTAACCTCCGCTTCCTGGGTTCAGGCAATTCTCCTGCCTCAGCCTCCTGAGTAGCTGGGATTACAGGCACGCGCCACCATGCCCAGCTAATTATTTGTATTTTTTTAGTAGAGATGGGGTTTCACCATTTTGACCAGGATGGACTCGATCTCTTGACCTCGTGAACCACCGCGCCCGGCCCACATTTCCCCTCTTTATAAGGACACTAGTCATAGTGGATTAGGGGCCCACCTTACTCTAGTAGGACTTCATGTTAACATATTACTTGTGTAGTGTCCCAATTTCCAAATGTCACATTCTGAGATGTTAGGGGTTTGGAATTCAACATATGAATTTTGGGGAATACAGTTCAACCCAACAGTAAGTACTTGGTCAACAGTTTATTAAATGAATATATATATATATATATATATATATATATATATATATATATATTCATTTTATTTAATAAAAAATAACATATAATAAATAATATATACATATTTTTTGAGTCAGAGTCTCGCTCCGTCACCCAGGCGGGAGTGCAATGGCCTAATCTTCAGCTCACTGCAACCTCTACCTTCCGGGTTCAAGCATTTCTGCCTCAGCCTCCCAAGTAGCTGGGATTACAGGCTCCCACCACCATGCCCAGCTAATTTTTGTATTTTTAGTGCAGATAAGGTTTCACCATTACACAATATTGGCCAGGCTGGTGTCTTAACCAGGCTGGTCTCGATCTCCTGACCTCATTATCTGTCAACCTCAGCCTCCCAAAGTTCTGGGATTATAGGCATGAGCCACTGCGCCTGGCCTTAAATGAAAATATTAATGCATTTCATGACTAGCAATGAAAAAGCAGTCTTTATAATACCTTGTTCCAGATGTTTTGCCCTTGCTCACTAGATAAGGATAAGAAATAATGGGCCAGGCATGGTGGCCCACACCTGTAATCCCAGCAAGGTGGTCTAATCGCTTGAGGCCAGGAGTTTGAGACCAGCTTGGCCAACATGGCAAAATCTGGTTTTTGGCTGGACTCAGTAGCTCATGCCTGTAATCCCAGCACTTTGGGAGGTGAGGCAGGTGGATCACTTGAGGTCACGAGTTTGAGACAATGTGGCCAACAAGGTGAAACCCCATCTCTACTAACAATGCAAAAATTAGCTGGGCGTGATGTCGCACACCTGTAATCCTAGCTATCAGGAGAATCGCTAGAACTGGGGAGGTGGAGGTTGCTATGAGCTAAGATTATGTGCACACCAGCCTGGGTGACACAGCAAGACTTCATCTCAACAAAAAAGAAATTGTGTTTCATGCTATGATTGTACTGCATTTTTAATTATGGATTTTGTCTTTTACAGATTGAGACTTTTATTCTCTAGCTCTGCAGCATTTGCAAAGTTTGAAATAACTTTGTTTCTCTCAGCCTATTATCCATCTGTACCATTACCTTTCACCATTCGGAATCATATTGGGAACACTAGGTAAGTAAAGGGCTGAGACACTGGACTACTTTTTAATGTTGTTTATTTTATTTGAAAGATTCCTCAAAGTGGTCAGCAAATCAGTGGATCATAGTGGAGCTAAAAATCAGTTCTCTGACTTCATTTTGAGGAATTTTTTCTTAAAGTCAGTGACCTTCATTGCTGTCTCCAGTGGATGCTAGAGACCATTGGTCTGTTCTTTTTTTTTTTTTTTAAGACGGAGTTTCACTCTTGTTACCCAGGCTGGAGTGCAATGGCGCAATCTCGGCTCACCGCAGCCTCCACCTCCTGGGTTCAGGCAATTCTCCTGCCTCAGCCTCCTGAGTAGCTGGGATTACAGGCACGTGCCACCATGCCCAGCTAATTTTTTGTGTATTTAGTAGAGGTGGGGTTTCACCATGTGATGTGGAGACCATTGGTCTGTTCTTTTATACCTGCTTCACTTTTTGAACACTCCCACCTAAAATATGAATCAAGAAGGAAAAAATTCAATGTAAGAGTAGTACAGATAATATGTAAACAACTTTTATGGCCTTAAAAACAGAGTTAGGGTTAGATATGATGGTTCATGCCTGTAAGCCCAGCACTTTAGGAGGCCAAGGTGGGCAGATCACTTAATCTTAGGAATTCCAGACCAGACTGGCCAATACAGTGAAGCACTGCCTCTACTAAACATACATAAATTAGCTGGGTGTGGTGGCGAGCACCTTTAGTCCCACTAATCATGAGGCTGAGGTGGGAGGATTGCTTGAGCCTGGGAGGTGGAGATTGCCATCAGCCAAGATCATGCTACTGTCTCAAAACAAAACAGTCTGTGGAACCAGACCTAAAAATATTTCATTCCTCCTAGGCTGTGATGTATTTCGTGAATTTTTAGACTCACTGCTGACAGATTGGAAGATAGCAGAGTTAAAAATGTGCTCATCTAGACCGGGTGCAGTGGCTCACGCCTGTAATCCCAGCCCTTTGGGAGGCTGCGGCAGGTAGATCATGAGGTCAGCAGTTTGAGAACAGCCTGGCCAACATGGTAAAACCCTGTATCTATTAAAAATACAAAAAATAGACCAAGGTGAGTGATCACCTGAGGTCAGGTGTTCAAGACCAGCCTGGCCAACATGATGAAATCTTGTCTTTACTAAAAATACAAAAATTGGTTGGGTGTGGTTGTGGGAGCCAATAGTCCCAGCTACTAGGGAGGCTGAGGCAGGAGAATCACTTGAACCTAGGAGTCAGAGGTTGCAGTGAGCCGGGGTCACACCACTGCACTCCAGCCTGGGCAACAGAGTGAGATTCTGTCTTAAAAAAAAAAAAATCCAGGCCAGGCGTGGTGGCTCACGCCTGTAATCCCAGCACTTTGGGAGGCTGAGGCGGGTGGATCATGAGGTCAAGAGATAGAGACCATCCTGGTCAACATGGTGAAACCCCGTCTCTACTAAAAGTACAAAAAATTAGCTGAGCACGGTGGCGCGTGCCTGTAATCCCAGCTACTCAGGAGGCTGGGATTTACTCTGCCTCAAAAACAAAACAAAACAAAACAAAAAACAGGCATGGTGGCAGGCATCTGTAATCCCAACTACTCAGGAGGCTGAGACAGAAGTCTCAGGAGGCTTGAACCTCAGAGACGGAAGTTGCAGTGAGCCGAGCACGCCACTGCACTGCAGGCTGGGCAACAGAGCAAGACCCTGTTTGAGGGGAAAAATGTGCTCACCTTACATTTGTCAGCAAAATCCAAGACGGCCAGGCGCCGTGGCTCACGCCTATAATCCCAGCACTTTGGGAGGCCGAGGTGGGTGGATCACAAGGTCAAGAGATCGAGACCATCCTGGTCAACGAGGTGAAACCCCGTCTCTACTAAAAATACAAAAATTAGCTGGGCATGGTGGTGCACACCTGTAGTCCCAGCTACTCGGGAGGCTGAGGTAGGAGAATTGCTTGAACCCAGAAGGTGGAAGTTGTGGTGAGCCGAGATCATGCCATTGCACTCCAGTCTGGGTAACAACAGTGAAACTCCATCTCAAAACGAACAAACAAACAAAAATCCAAGACTAAGATTTTTTATGACCAACAAAAGTAGCTAGGTTAAGATACTTCGCAATTACATATAGAATTGATTCTTAGGCCCTCTTCGAATCCCATTTCAAACTGAACAGTCTGGCTATTTTCAAAAATATCATTTGTACCTCCTAGGAAACAGAGACCAAGAACATAAATTCCACTGAACTGGAGACAAGTGTAAGATTTAAAAACAAAAATTGATGAAACTTTGTTCTTTACAGCCAAGATGATATTGCTACCATTCTATCTAAAGTGCCCCTGGAGAACAACTACCTGAAGAATGTAGTCAAGCAAATTTACCAAGATCTGCTTCAGGACTGCCACTTCTACCACTAGACCCTTGGACCACCATTAGAACAGCCCAGCAGAATGTCGTCGATATTATGTCAGGATCCCATTGCTCTGTAGCCTTTGTCTTTAGGTCATTACAAGCTGAGTAAAATTCCTTCTGATGATGTTATAGTTAATCTGTATGCTTTTAGATCTCTGCAAAATGATGGTGATGAAGGCTGGAATGATGAAAGGCCTGTTATCAACTTATTCATCTTTGTACCAAAGGTTTAAGTAATAGGACACTGAGGAAAAATTTCTTCTAACTAAACTAATGCTTTCTGCTTTAGTACAAGCCCTAAGGATTAACTTTTAAATATAAGAGGAAGTTTTACCACGGACAAAAACATTAGCCATTTTTTCACAAAATTTCTTTTTGTTTTCCCACACTAAAACAAAAAGAGAGAAAGCAATAGCACTCAGCCATAAATCCCAAAGATAGAACTATGATTTTTAAGTAGCCTGGCTTCTGCCTAGCCACTATTTCTTCAGTAGAGATGTATCTGTCTACAAACTATTCATCTTTTTTCTCCATTACTAAAATGGTATTAACAGAAAGCAGGGCCAGGTGCAATGGGTTGCTCACACCTGCAATCCCAGCAGTTTGGGAGGCCAAGGTAGGCAGATAGCTTGAGTCCAGGAGTTCGAGACCAGCCTGGGCAACATGGTGAAACCCCACCTCTACAAAAAAAATAGAAAAATTAGTCAGGCATGGTGGCTCGCACCTGTGGTCACAGCTACTTGGGAGTTTAATGCAGAAGGATCACTTGAGCCCAGGAGGAAGAGGTTGCCGTGAGCCAAGACCGTGCCACTGCACACCAGCGTAGGCAACAGAGCAAGGCCATGTCTCAAAAAACAAAGAGAGACAGCAATAGCACTCCAGCTATTGAAATGGTTGCCATTTTTTTGAGGGCCTTGCTTTTTATTCTTTGGTGTCCATTAATGTTTTCTTTTTTTTTTGAGACAGAGTTTCGCTCTTGTTACCCAGGCTGGAGTGCAATGGTGCGATCTCGGCTCACCGCAACCTCTGCCTCCTGGGTTCAGGCAATTCTCCTGCCTCAGCCTCCTGAGTAGCTGGGATTACAGGCACGCACCACCATGCCCAGCTAATTTTTTGTATTTTTAGTAGAGACGGGGTTTCACCATGTTGACCAGGATGGTCTCAATCTCTTGACCTCGTGATCCACCCGCCTTGGCCTCCCAAAGTGCTGGGATTAGATCTCTGCAGAATGATGAGATCTAATTATTGAGCCACCGCGCCCGGCGTAGTGTTTTCTTAATAAGTATGGTTTTTCTAGGCAAAGTGAATTCATTTTTGTCTAGTATATATATGTAAATATATTAATGTTGTTTTTGTGTTGGTGATGTAGTAAGGAGACGTATATAGAAATTCATTGAGATATATAGATATTCATCTGCCTAGCCAGTTTCCATCTTTCTGAGGAATGTTTCAAAGCAAAATTTCCTATTTTCTTTTATTACATAATGATACATCAAACAATATTACATCCAAATCACTAGTTTTATTAATTTCTAGCCGTGATAGACTTACTATTGCTCTATTCTTTTCTGATGCCTACCCTTGTTATACATATTGTTAAATGACCAATATTATGTATGAAGTAGACTAAAAACATTTTACTCAAACTTCAGTCATATCCTAATTGTGATAATTTTTGTTTTATATTCTAAACCAAAATATATTTGCATTCTTAAACTAACTTGTCTCAGAATTTTGCTTCATGCTTTAGGATCAGTTTAATGTCCTGTGGGTCCCATGAATATTATTGTCCCTCTTTCTGAGCTATACATCAAAACACACATAATCTTCAAAAGTCAACCCAAAACTCATTTGCCATAAAAATCAAGATACAGGCCGGGCGCGGTGGCTCAAGCCTGTAATCCCAGCACTTTGGGAGGCCGAGGTGGGTGGATCACGAGGTCAAGAGATTGAGACCATCCTGGTCAACATGGTGAAAGCCCGTCTCTACTAAAAATAAAAAAAAATTAGCTGGGCATGGTGGCGCGTGCCTGTAATTGCAGGTACTCAGGAGGCTGAGGCAGGAGAATTGCCTGAACCCAGGAGGCAGAGGTTGCGGTGAGCCGAGATCGCACCATTGCACTCCAGCCTGGGTAACAAGAGCGAACCTCCGTCTCAAAAAAAAAAAAAAAAATCAAGATACAGATGTTCTGTTTCCATAAATTCCTTGAAAAACTTTAAAGTCATCAATATGGTCTGTTTCCCTTGAAACTTAAGTTAGCTTTCTTATTGGAGTTGTTTTATTTATTTTCTATTAGTCTGAAAAGTAAAGATTTTGTTTTATGCATTTTAGTAACCTGCAACAACCAGCTCTAAGAATGATTTGGCTTGTGATGACCGTCTGTGTTTTTTGGGATTTGGAGTACGTAATCGTAATATTTACTTAATTATGTGTTTTTCTTTGTTCAAGGTATTGGCTAGTTTCATGAATTTTTTGGAAGTTTTTCTTTCATTAGTTAGAAGATTACATTTTACACTATTAAAATATGTCTATTACTTGAAATCTTTTGTTAGTAGTGTTTCTTTATAAAGAGTATTTTAGCATTTATCCAATAGACCTTTGAAGATATACCAAAGAAACCTTCCTTTAGGGACAGCCACCTATTTCAAAACTGAATTTAGGTAAAGTGTAATTGTTCACACCTGTAATTACCAGCACTTTGGGAGGCCAAGTTGAGCAGGTAGTTTGAGGCCGGGAGTTCAAATCCAGCCCAGGCAACATAGCAAGACCCTATCTCAAAAACATTTTTTTCTTGGCCAGGTGCAGTGGCTCACGCCTGTAATTCCAGCACTTTGGGAGGCCAAGGCAGGCAGATCACCTGAGGTCAAAAGTTCGAGACCAGCCTGACCAACATGGAGAAACCCTGCCTCTATTAAAAATACAAAATTAGCTGGTCATGGTGGCACATGCCTGTAATCCCAGCTACTTGGGAGGCTGAGGGAGAAGAATCACTTGAATCCAGGAGGCAAAGGTTGCGGTGAGCTGAGATTGCACCATTACACCCCAGCCTGGGCAACAAGAGTGAAACTCCATCTCAAAAAAAATGAAACCAATTTTTTTGTTGTTTTTGAGATGTGGTCTCACTATGTTGCCCAGGCTGGTCTCAGACTCCTGGGCTCAAGAGATCCTCTGACCTCAGCTACCCAAATTGCTGGGATTACAGGTGTTAGTCACTGTAACCAGTTTGCTATTCTTTTTCTAATTTCTTGTGATAGTAGATGTCTAGCTCATTTATTTTCATACTTTTTTTTTTAATGGGAAATCGCAGGGGTCAGCACATCCAGAGTACGATGGATAAGTCTCGCAATGGGAAAACCACCTTCATGATCATGGTATCTCCCCTGCCAGATAAGTTTATTTTCATACTTATTTTTTGAGACAAAGAAGTCTCACTATGTCACCCAGGCTAGAGTACAGTGAAGCAATCACGGCTCACCACAATTTTCACCTCCCGAGTTCAAGCAATTCTGCCTCAGCCTCCCAAGTAGCAAAGATTACAGGTGTGTGCCTCCACACCCAGATAATTTGTGTATTTTTAGTAGAGACCCGGTTCCACCATGTTGGCCAAGCTGGTCTCAAACTTCTGACCTCAGGTGATCCATCTCCCTCGGCCTCCCAGAGTTCTGGGATTACAAGCATGAGCCATCACGCCTGGCCTATTTTCATTCTTTTAACAAATACTTAAGGTGATACAGTTACTTCTTTTTTTTTGAGACAGAGTCTCTCACTCTTGTCGTCCAGGCTGGAGTGTAATAGTGCGATCTCGGCTCGCTGCAACCTCCGCCTTTAGAGTTCAAGCCTCCCAAGTAGCTGGGTATAGGCGCCTGCCACCACACCCAACTAATTTTTGTATTTTTAGTAGAGACATGGTTTCACTATGCTGGCCAGACTGGTTTCAAACTTCTGACCTCATGTAATCCGTCTGCCTTGGCATCCCAAAGTGCTGGAATTACAAGTATGAGCCATCACACCCGGCCCAATATATTTGTTTCTAAGTAATGTTTTTACCACTCATTCTCCTAATCCAATGTTTTTAAATATATATGTCTTTTTTTTTTTTTTAATTTCAAGAGAGACCAAGTCTCACTGTGTTGCTCAGGCTTGCCTCAAACTCCTGAGCTCAAGTGATCCTCCCACCTCAGCCTCCCAAAAGGCTGGAATTATGGAATTACAGGCCTGAGTCATTGTGCCAAGCTTTAAATATATATATATATATATTTTATATATATATATATATATATATTTTATATATATATATATATATATTTTATATATATATATATATATATATTTTATATATATATATATGAAATAATCTTATTTTCTTATTGACCAACACAATATATATATATATAAATACATATATGTATTTTTTTTTTTTTTAGAGAGACAGTGTCTCACTCTGTCACGCAGGCGGGAGTACAGTAGCACAATCATGGCTTACTACAGCCTTGACTCAAGCAATTTTACCACATCAGCCTCTCAAATAGCTGGGACTACAGGTGCACACTACCACCCTGAGCTAATTTTTGTAGAGATGTGATTTAAACATGTTGCTCAGGATGGTCTCAAACTCCTGGGCTCAAGCAATCCACCCACCCCGGCCTCCTAAAGTGCTGGGATTACAGGTGTGAGCCACCACACCTGGTCTAAAATTTTCTTCAGTTCTAAGGTTTGTGAAAAGGAACAGTGAGTAACAAGTCAAACGGAGCCTGGTAGGACCTATAGCTGAGAATAATTATACTCACAGTTGAAGAAGGTGTTTAGACTAAATAAAAGAATAAATCCCAAGTGGAAAAAATACACATTTCACTCCTTTAAAAATATTTCCCCTGAAATATTTAGGAAAAAAAGTAATGATGTAAGAGGATTTTTTTTTTTTTTTGAGACTGAGTCTTGCTCTTGCGGCCTAGGCTGGAGTGCAATGGTGCAATCTTGGCTTGCCGCAACCTCAGCCTCCTGGGTTCAAGCAATTCTCCTGCCACAGCCTCTCAAGTAGCTGGGATTACAGGCATGTACCATCATGGCCGTCTACTTTTTGTTTTGTATTTTTAGTAGAGACGGGATTTCTCCATATTGGTCAGGCTGTTCTCGAACTCTGACGTCAGGTGATCCGCCCATCTTGGCCTCCCAAAGTGCTGGGATTACAAGCCCTAGCCACCACACCCAGCTGTAAGAGATTTGAATCAGGATATTATCTTTTTTGGAGAACACTCTCAAAACCAGAGTATTATCCTCAGGTTTGCTGCCACGGTTGTCTATGGATAAATACGCAGATTTCACAATGCATAAGCAGATTCTGTCTAAAATCTTTTCCTGCATCAAACCTTTACTGGAGCTCCATAAGGTGTTCAGACTTGCACTAAGCAGCTCTTATCTAATGTAACACCACCACAGCATTTTATTGTTATTAATAAAACTTTAACAAATGTATCCATATACTTTATTGTACATACAACTAGCATTCACATTACCAGAACAGCCTTGCTGCAGGAATCAATGTTAGGAGAAAGCAAAAGCTGTGATTTGAATGTTTTGTCTCCTCCAAAGCACTTGTTAAGACTTAATCCCCAATGTGCCAATATTGAAAGGTCAGGCCTCATGAATTGACTAATGTGTTACTATCAGACTGGGACTGATGGCTTTATTAGAAGAGGAAGACAGGCTGGTCAGGCATGGTGCCTCACATCCATAATCCCAGCAGTTTGGGAGGCTGAAGTGGACAGGTCACTTGAGGTCAGGAGTTGGAGACCAACCTGGCCAACATGGTGAAATGCTGTCTCTAATAAAAATACAAAATTAGTTGGGCGTGGTGGCACCTGCCTGTAGTACCGGCTACTTGGGAGGCTGAGGCAGGAGAATCGCTTGAACCCGGGAGGTGGAGGTTGCAATGAGCCAAGGTTGCACCACTGCACTCCAGCCTGGACAACAAGATCGAGACTCCATTTCAAAAAAAAAAAAAGGAAGAGAGGGCCAAGTATGGTGGTTCAGGCCTGTAATCCCAGCACTGTGGGAGGCTGAGGAGTGGTGGGGGGATTGCTTGAGCTGAGAAGTTTGAGACTAGCCTGGGCAATATGGCAAAACCCTGTCTGCACAAAAAATACAAAAATTAGCAGGATGTGGTTGTGCATGCCTGTCGTCCCAGCTACTTGGGAGGCTGAAGTGGGAGTATCACTTGAGCCCAGGAGGCAGAGGTTGCAGTGAGTCAAGAATCATACCACTCCACTCCAGCCTGGGTAAGAGTGAGACCCTGTTCCCTACAGAAAAAGAAGAAAAGAGAACTGAGCTAACACTCTCAGCCCTCTCGACCTGTGATGCCCTCTGCCAACAGGCGCCCCCATCAGAGTCCCTGTCAGCAAGAAGACCCTCATCATATGTGTCTCATCAACCTTGGACTTTTCAGCTTCCAGAACTGTAAGAAATACATTTTTGTTTCTTTATAAATGACTGAGTTTTAGGTATTCTGTTATCAGCAACAGAAAATGGACTAACATGGAAATATTGTTGTCCATGGCTAATATATTTCATGATATATAAGCTGATTCTGTCTAAAATCTGTTTGTATGCTAAACTCAGTATCACATACAATTCTTTTTTTAATTTTAATCACCTTGTATTATATGCTAGATTTTATTCTAACTGTATTTTTGTGCCCATTAACTATCCACGTTTGCCTCCATCCCCACTACCCTCCAAGTCACTGGTAGCCATCATTCTACTGTCTTTCTCCTTGAGTTATTTAAATTTTTAACTCCCACAAATAAATGAGAACATACAAAGTTTGCCATTCCATGTCTGCCATATTTCATTTACTGTAATGACCTCCAGTTGCATCTATGTTGTTGCAAATGATAGGATCTCATTCTTTCTTACGGCCAAATAGTACTCCATCGTGTGTATGTGCCACATTTTCTTTCTTTCTTCTTTCTTTCTTTCTTTCTTTCTTTCTTTCTTTCTTTCTTCTTTCTTTTCTTTCTTTCTTTCTTTCTTTCTTTCTTTCTTTCTTTCTTTCTCTTTCTCTTTCTCTTTCTTTTCTTTTTTCTTTTTTTTTTTGAGACCGAGTTTCGCTCTTGTTACCCAGGCTGGAGTGCAATGGCGCGATCTCAGCTCACCACAGCCTCCGCCTCCTGGGTTCAGGCAATTCTGTCTCAGCCTCCTGAGTAGCTGGGACTACAGGCACGCGCCACCATGCCTAGCTAATTTTTTGTATTTTTAGTAGAGACGGGGTTTCACCATGTTGGTCAGGATGGTCTCGATCTCTTGACCTTGTGATCCACCCGCCTCAGCCTCCCAAAGTGCTGGGATTACAGGCTTGAGCCACCGCGCCCGGCCCGCCACATTTTCTTTATCCACTTGTCTGTTGATGGGCACTTAGGCAGCTTCCAAATATTGTCTCTTGTAAATAGTGCTGCAATAAACATGGAAGTGCCAATATCTCTTTGATATACTGCTTTTCTTTCTGCTGGGTATAGCCCTAGCAGTGGGATTGCTCGATCCTATCTATGGTAGCTTTATTTTTGGTTTTTAAGGAACCTCTGAAGTGTTGTACATAGTAGATATACTAACTACATTTCCACCAAGAGCGTACATGGGTTCCCTTTTTCTCTTTTTTTTTTTTCTTGAGACGTTGAGACGGAGTTTCGCTGTTGTTACCCAGGCTGAGTGCAATGACACGATCTCTGCCGCAACCTCCGCCTCCTGGGTTCAAGCAATTCTCCTGCCTCAGCCTCCCAAGTAGCTGGGACTATGGGCACGCACCACCATGCCCAGCTAATTTTTGTATTTTTAGGTAGAGACGGGGTTTTATCATGTTGACCAGGATGGTCTCAATCTCTTGACCTCGTGATCCACCTGCCTCGGCCTCCCAAAGTGCTGGGATTATAGGGGTGAGCCACTGCGCCCAGCCAAGGGTTCCCTTTTCTCTAGATTCTTGCTAGCATTCATTATTGCCTGTCTTTTAGATAAAAGCCATTTTAACTGAAGTGATATGATTCTCATTGTAGTTTTAATTTGCATTTCTCTAATGATCAATGATGAGCACTTTTTTATATACCTGTTAGCCATTTGTATGTCTTTTGAGAAATGCCTATTCAGATTTTTTTTGCCCAATTTTTTTTTTTTTTGAGATGGAGTTTTGCTCTTGTTACCCAGGCTGGAGTGCAATGGTGTAATCTCGGCTCACCGCAACCTCCGCTTCCTAGGTTCAGGCAATTCTCCTGCCTCAGTCTCCCGAGTAGCTGGGACTACAGGCACTCACCACCATGCCCAGCTAATTTTTGTATTTTCAGTAGAGATGGTGTTTCACCATGTTGACCAGGATGGCCTCGATCTCTTTTTTTTTTTTTTTGCCCATCAGTTTGAGCTTATAAGGTTGCTCAGGTTAGCCTTGAACTCATGACCTCGCCTTCGCAAGTGCCACGACCTCCGGCGGGAGCCACTTTGAGCCCCCAGCCTCGATCTCTTAAGCTCGTGATCCACCTGCCTTGGCCTCCCAAAGTGCTGGGACTACAGGCGTGAGCCACCGCGCCCGGCCTTTTTGCCCATTTTTAAAAATTATTTTGAGACTGAGTCTCACTCTGTTGCCCAGGCTGGAGTGCAGTGGCACACTATCTTGGCTCACTGCAACCTCCGTCAGCTGGGGTTCAAGCGATTCTCCTGTCTCAGCCTCCTGAGTAGCTGGGATTATAGGTGCCTGCCACCGTGCACAGCTAATTTTTGTATTTTTAGTAGAGCCAAGTTTTACCATCTTGGCTAGGCCGGCTTTGAACTCCCGACCTCGTGTCCACCTGCCTCAGCCTTCCAAAGTGCTGGGATTACAGGCGTGAGTCACAGTGCCTGCACTTTTGCCCATTTTTAATTGGATTGTTAGATTTTTTTCTACTGAGTTGTTTCAGCTCCTTATATATTCTGGTTATTATTATTGCTATTGAGATAGATTCTTGCTCTGTTGCCCAGACTAGAGTGCAGTGGCCTGATCTTGGCTCACTGCAACCTCCACCTCCTGGCCTCAAGCAATTTCCCTGCCTCAGCCTCCTGAGTAGCTGGGATTACAGGTGCAAACTATCACACTCAGTTAATTTTGTTTTTTGTTTTGTTTTGTTTTGTTTTTGTAGAGATGGGGTTTCATCATGTTGGTCAGGCTGGTCTTGAACTCCTGACCTCAAGTGATCCACCTGCTTCAGCCTCCTCAAGTGCGGGCATTACAGGTGTGAGCCACTGTGCCTGGCCTATATTCTGATTATTAATCCCTTGTCAAATGGATAGTTTGCAAATATTTTCTCACATTCTGTGGGTTGTCTCTTTACTTTGTTGATTGTTTACTTTGCTGTGCAGAAGCTTTTTAACTTGATGTGTTCCCATTTGTCCATTTTTGCTTTGGTTGCCTGTTTTAATCATTTCATAGTTTGAGGTCTTAGATTTAAATCTTTAATAGATTTTAATTTGATTTTTGTATATGGTGAGAGACAGGGGTCTAGTTTTGTTCTTATACATATGAATATACAGTCTTCCCAGCACCTTTCATTGAAGAGACTGTCTTTTCCCCAGTATGTGTTCTTGGCACCTTTGTCAAAATGAGTTCCTTGTAGATATATGGATTTATTTCTGGGTTCTCTATTCTGTTCCATTGGTCTGTGTGTCTATTTTTATGCCACTACCATACTGTTTTTGTTATTATAGCTCTATAATATAATTTGAAGTAAGAAAATGTGATTCCTCCAGTTTCGTTCTTTTTACTCAGGATAGCTTGGCTATTCTGGATCTTTTCTGGTTCCATCCATATAAATTTTAGGCTTGTTTTTTTCTATTTCTGTGAAGAATGTCATTGGCATTTTGATAATGATTGCGTTGAATCTGTAGATTGCTTTGGATAGTATGGACATCTTAACAATATTGATTCTTCCAATCCATGAACATGGAGTAACTTTTTTTTAATGTGTCCTTTTTAACTTCTTGTGTCAGTGTTTTATAGTTTTCATTCCAGAGATTTTTCACTTCTTTGGTTAAGTTTGTTCCTAGGTGTTTTATTTTATTTGTAGCTATTGTAAATGGGATTACTTTCTTGATTTCTTTTTCAGATGTTCACTGTTGGCATATAGAAATGCTGCTGCTTGGCTGGGCACGGTGGCTCACACCTGTAATCCCAAAACTTTGGGAGGCCAAGGCAGGTGGATCATGAGGCTAGGAGATCAAGACCACTATCCTGGCTAACATGGTGAAACCCTGTTTCTACTAAAACTACAAAAATTAGCTGAGTGTGGTGACATGTGCCTGTAATCCCAGTTACTTAGGAGGCTGAAGCACAAGACTTGCTTGAACCCAGGAGCCGGAGGTTGCAGTGAGCCGAACACGCCACTGCACTCCAGCTGGGTGAAAGAGCAAGACTCCATCTCAAAAAAAAAAAAAAAAGAAATGCTGCTGCTTTTTGAATGTTGATTTTGTATCCTGCAACTTTACTGATTTTGTTTATCAGTTCTAATAGTTTTTTGGTGGAGTCCTTAGGTTTTTCTAAATGTAACAGCCTATCATCTGCAAACAGAATAATATGACTTCTTCCTTTCAATTTTGGGTTCCCTTTATTTCCTTCTTTTGTCTGATTGCTATAGCTAGGACTTCCAGTACTATGTTGAATAACAGTGTTGAAAGTGGTCATGCTTGTCTTATCCTAGACCTTAGAGAAAAGGTGTTATCAAAACACCAGGGGTTAAACCAGGCACATGGTTCACAGCTATAATCCCAGAATTTTGGGAGGCCAAGGTGGGTGGATGACTTGAGCTCAGGAGTTTGAGGCCAGCCTGGCCAATATAGTGAAATGTTGTGTTTACTAAACATACAAAAATTAGCTGAGCATGGTGTTGTGTTTACTAAACATACAAAAATTAGCTGAGCTGTGGTCCCAGCTACTCAGGTGACTAAGGCAGGAGAACCACTTGAACATAGGAGGCAGGGGTTGCAGTGAGCTGATCATGCCACTGCATTCCAGCCTGGGCAACAGAGAGATAATCTGTCTCAAAACACACACACACACACACACACACACACACACACACACACACACGCCAGGGGTTTGGTCTAGGTCCTTCTGCTTGTTGCAGAAGGCCAATCACTGAGACAAGTATTGCCAAGGAAGAATGCTTTAATCAGGTTCTGCAGCCAAGGAATTGGGAGGTCAGTCTCAAATCTATCTCCCTGGCTGACGTGGTAGCTCATGCCTGTAATCCCAGCACTTTAGGAGGCTGAGGCGGTTGGATCACAAGGTCAAGAGTTTGAGACCAGCCTTGCCAACATGGTGAAACCCTGTCTCTACTAAAAAACTACTAAAATTAGCTGGGCATGGTGGCGCGTGCCTGTAATCCCAGCTACTTGGGAGGAGGAGACAGGAGAATTACTTGAACCCGAGAGGCGGAGGTTGCAGTGAGCCGAGATTTCGCCATTGCACTCCAGCCTGGGCAACAAGAGCGAAACTCTGTCTCTAAAAAAAAAAAAACAAAACTATCTCCCTGATGAAAATTAGGTGATTATACAGCAGGGAAGAAATGTAACTATATGTGGTATATGTGGGAAAACAGGAACTAGGGAGTAGTAAGGAAGCAATTATGACATATGAGGAGTCTGGCATCTCATATGGATGTGGTGATCTGGTGAGTTTCAGTTATTTGATACTTGTTTTTTTTTTTTTTTTAGACAGGGTCTCACTCTGTGAGTGGGTCACCCAGGCCAGAGTGCAGCAGTGTAATCACAGCTCACCACAGACTCACACTCCGAGGCTCAAGTGATCTTTTCAACTCAGCATCTGGAGTAGCTGTGGCTACAGGGGTACACCACCACACCTAGATAATTTTTTAAAATTTTTTTGTAGAGATAGGGTCTCCCTCTGTGGCCCAGACTGGTCTAAAAATTCTAGGCTCAAGCAGTCTGCCAACGTCAGTCTCCCAAATTGCTGGGCTTACAGATATGAGCCTACAGACACCCGCCAGTTCTTTGATACTTCTTGAGAAGCCTAAGGTTGTTTCCCTTTAAGACTAAAAGGGGGCCGGGTGCGGTGGCTCACGCCTATAATCCCAGCACTTTGGGAGGCCAAGGCAGGTGGATCACGAGGTCAAGAGATCGAGACCATCCTGGTCAACAAGGTGAAACCCCGTCTCTACTAAAAATACAAAAATTAGCTGGGCACGGTGGCGCGTGCCTGTAATCCCAGCTACTCAGGAGGCTGAGGCAGGAGAATTGCTTGAACCCGGGAGGCGGAGGTTGCAGTGAGCCGAGATCGCGCCATTGCACTCCAGCCTGGGTAACAAGAGCGAAACTCTGCCTCAAAAAAAAAAAAAAAAAAAAAAAAAAAAAGGCCGGGTGCAGTGGCTCAAGCCTGTAATCTCAGCACTTTGGGAGGCCGAGGCGGGTGGATCAAGAGGTCAAGAGATTGAGACCATCCTGGTCAACATGGTGAAACCTCATCTCTACTAAAAATACAAAAAATTAGCTGGGCACGGTGGCACGTGCCTGTAGTCCCAACTACTCAGGAGGCTGAGGCAGGAGAATTGACTGAACCCAGGAGGCGGAGGTTGCCGTGAGCCAAGATCGCGCCATTGCACTCCAGTCTGGGTAACAACAGCAAAACCCCGTCTCAAAAAAAAAAACTTTTTGTTTTCTGGATCTTTTGTATTGTTTCCTTCATTTCGAATTCATTTATTTCTGCTCTGATCCTTATTATTTTCTTTTCCTAATCGTGGGTTTAGTTTGCTCTTACTTTTCCAGTTTTTTTTTTCTGAGACAGAGTCTCACTCTGTCACCCAGGCTGGAGTGCAGTGGTGCAATCTTGGCTGACTGCAGTCTCCGCCTCTAGGTTCAAGGGATTCTCCTGCCTTGGCCTCCTGAGTAGTTGGGATTATAGGTTCTCACCACCACACCCAGCTAATTTTTGTATTTTTAGTAGAGACAAGGTATCGCCATGTTACCCAGGTTGGTCTCAACCTCCTGACCTCAGGTGATCCACCCACCTTGGCCTCCCAAAGTGCTGGGATTACAGGCCACCATGCTCAGACATTACTTTTCCAGTATTTTAAGATGTATCATGAGATTATTTACTTGAAGAAGTTTTTCTTTTCTTTTTTTTCTTTTTTTTTGATGTAGGCACTTATAGCTATAAATTTCTCTTTTAATACTGCTTGCACTGTATCCCATAGGTGTTGGTATGTTGTGTTTCCATTATCATTCGTTTCAATACATTTTTTAAATTTCCTTCTTAATTTTCGCATTGACCCACTGTCAGGAGCATATTGTTTAATTTCTGTGTGTGTGTGTGTGTGTTTGTGTATAGTTTCCAAAATTCCTGTTGTTATTGATTTCTAGTTTTATTCCAGTGTGGTTAGAGAAGATACTTGAATTTATTTCAATTTTTTGCATGTTTTGAGACTTGTTTTGTGGGGTTTTTTTTTTTTTTTTTTTTTTTTTTGAGACAGAGTCTGGCTCTTGTTAGCCAGGCTGGAGTGCAATGGTGCGATCTCGGCTCACCGCAACCTCCACCTCCTGGGTTCAGGCAATTCTCCTGCCTCAGCCTCCTGAGTAGCTGGCATTACAGGCATGTGCCACCATGCCCAGCTAATTTTTGTATTTTTAGTAGAGACGGGGTTTCACCATGTTGACCAGGATGGTCTCAATGTCTTGACCTCGTGATCCATCCGCCTTGGTCCCCCAAAGTGCTGGGATTACAGGCTTGAGCCACCACACCTGGCCTTGTTTTGTGTTCTAACCTTCTATCTTCATTCTGTCCTTCAGAATGATCCATGTGCTGAGGAGAAGCATGTGTATACTGCAGCCATTGGATGAAATGTTTTATAAATACGTCTTAGGTCCGCTTTTTCTATAGTGTATTAAGTCCAATGTTTCTTTGTTGATGTTCTGTCTGGGAGATCTGTCCAATGCTGAAAGTGGGTGTTCAAGTGTCCAGCTACTATTATATTTAGGTCTAGTTCTCTCTTTTGCTCTAATAATATTTGCTTTTTTTAATCTGGGTGCTCCTGTGTTGGGTGCATATATATTCATAATTGTTGTATCCTCTTGCTGAATTGGCACCTTTATCATTATATAATGACCTACTTTATCTCTTCTTACAGTTTTTGTCTTTAAATCTATTTTGTCTGATATAAGTGTAGCGATTCCTGTTCTCTTTTGGTTTCCATTATTATGGAATATCTTTTTCCATCCCTTTATATTAAGTCTATATGTATCTTTATAAGTTAAATGTGTCTCTTGTAGGCAAGAGATCATTGAGACTTGTTTTTTTATCGCTTCAGCCACTTTGTGTCTTTTGATTGGAGTGTTTAGTCCATTTATATTCAACGTGATTGGAAAGTAGGGACTTACTCTTACCTTTGTTTTCTGGTTGTTTGGCAGTCTTATCTTCCTTCTTTCCTATCCTCCTGTCTTCCTTTTAGTGAAGGTAATGTTCTCTAGTAGCATGCTTTAAATTCTTGCTTTTTATTTCTTGTGTATCATTATATGTTTTTCTATCTGAAGTTACTATTAGGCTTGCAAATACTCTCTTACAACCCGTTATTTAAAATTGATGACAACATTGATTGCATATGGAAACACACAAAAATAAAATAAAAACTATACACTTTCACTTTATTTCCCTGCTTTTTAATATTTTGTCTTATTGTACTATCTATGTCTTGAAAGTTGTGGTTATTCTTTTCTTTCCTTTCTTTTTTTTGAGACAGAGTCTTGCTCTGATGCCAGGCTAGAGAGCAGTTGCGTGATCTCAGCTCACTGTAACCTACTTCTCCTGGGTTCAATCGATTCTCCTGCCTCAGCCTCCTGAGTAGCTGAAACTACAGGTGCACACCACCACGCCCAGCTAATTTTTGCATTTTTAGTAAAGACAGGGTTTCACCATGTTGGCCAGATAGTCTTGATCTCCTGACTTTGTGATCAGCCCGCCTTGGCCTCTCAAAGTGCTGGGATTACAGGTGTGAGCCACTGTGCCTGGCTGCAGTTATTATTTTCGATTGGCTCCCTCCCTCCCTCCCTTCCTTCCCTTCGACAGAGTTTCACTTCTCTTACTCAAGCTGGAGTGCGATGGTGCGATATCAGCTTACTGCAACCTCCACCTCCTGGGTTCAAGTAATTTTTCCTGCCTCAGCTTCCTGCAACCTCCACCTCCCAGGTTCATGTGATTCTCCTGCCTCAGCTACTCTCCTGAGTAGATGGGATTACAGGTACCCACCACCATGCCTAGCTAATTTTTTGTATTTTTAGTGGAGACAGGTTTTCCCATGTTGGCCTGGCTGGTCTGAGACTCCTGATTTTTTGTGTGTGAGCTTACTATTACCAGTAGGTTCTGTACCTTCAGCTTTCTTTCCTTCTTCCTTTCTTTTTCTTTCTTTCCTTCCCTCCTTTCTCTTTCTCCCCCTTCCCCTTCCCTTCCTTCTTCCCTCTTTTCTTTTTTGAGACAGAGTCTCACTCTATCAACTAGGCCAGAGTGCAGTGGTACAATCTTGGCTCATTGCAACCTCTGCCTCCTGGGTTCAAGTGATTCTCCTATCTCAGCCTCCTGAGTAGCTGGGATTACAGGCACCCGCCACCACGCCCAGCTAATTTTTGTAATTTTAGTAGAGATGGGGTTTCGCCACCACGTAGGCCAGGCTGGTCTCAAACTCCTGAACTTGTGATCTGCCCACCTCGGCCTCCCAAAGTGCTGGGATTACAGGCGTGAGCCACTGTACCTGGCCCAGATGATTTCTTTTTGCTCATCAATGTCCTTTTCTTTCAGATTGAAGAGGTCCCTTTGGTATTTCTTGTAGGACAGGTCTGGTGTTGATGAAATCTCTCAGCTTTTGTTTGTCTGGGAAGGTCCTTCTTTCTTTCCAGTAGAAGCCTTATAAGCAAGGAAAGAATGGCATGACAAAGAACACTTTAAATACGTCATGCCATTCTCTCCTTGCCTATAAGGTTTCCACTGAAAAGTCTGCTGCCAGATATTGGAACTCCCTTGTATTTTTTTTTTCTTTCCCTTGTCGTTTTTAGGGCCCTTTCTTTAACCTTGACCTTTGGGAGTTTGATTTTTAGTAGTAGTCTTATTTGGATTAAATCTGCTTGGTAGGCCAGGCGCAGTGGCTCAAGCCTGTTATCCCAACACTTTGGGAGGCCAAGGCGGGTGGATAACGAGGTCAAGAGATCGAGACCATCTCGGTCAACATGGTGAAATCCCGTCTCTACTAAAAACACAAAAAAATAGCTGGGCATGGTGGTGCGTGCCTGTAATCCCAGCTACTCAGGAGGCTGAGGCAGGAGAATTGTCTGAACCCAGGAGGCGGAGGTTGCGGTGAGCCGAGATCGCGCCATTGCACTCCAGCCTGGGTAACAAGAGCGAAACTCTGTCTCAAAAAAAATAAAATAGAGACCGATCCAAGATGGCCGATCGTTAACATCTCGGGACTGCAGCTCTCAATGAAGGCGCGGAGAACTAGACGAGGCCACACTTTCCAACAAATTCTGGTCGCTCACGGAGCAGAAGATCCTCAGTGGAGGAATCACACGGGTCGCCAGCGCGACTTTCCTGGCCGACGCAGCGGTTCTGCCTGCGCCTCGCCGTGGCAGCTCTCGGAGCAGAGTAAACAGGGTCGGAGGACCCACAAGGGCCCCCAGCATGACACCAGAGCCCGGCTCAGCTGCTGTGATGGCACCTCGGCGCAGAGGCGCAGAGTAAACGGGACCGGCTCCCCTTCTGACCAAGGTTTGGAGCCCAGGAAGGCAGAGTCGCCCACTACGGACACAAGAAGGAAGCCAGACAAGAGAATCCTGGGCAGAAAAGCACCATCAGTTTTAACGAGGCTGCTCTGGCCCTGGGAACTAACAACCTGGACGCCCACTCAAGAGACCTAATCTGAAAGTTGGTAAATTCAAAGACCACAGGAGGATAAACTTACAATGACAGGAAGAAACCAGCGTAAAAAAGCTGAGAATACTCAAAGTCAGAACGCCTCTCCCTCTAAAGATGATCACAGTTCCACATCAACAACGGAACAAGGCTTGATGGAGAATGAGCGCATCCCAATGCTAGAATATCGCTTCAGGGAATGGATAATAACAAACTTCGGTGAGTTAAAAGAACATGTTATGTGGCACATATACACCATGGAATATTATGCAGCAATCAGAAATGATGAGTTCGTGTCGTTTATAGGGACATGGATGAATCTGGAGAACATCATTCTCAGCAAACTGACACAAGAACAGAAAATGAAACACCGCATATTCTCACTCATAGGCGGGTTTTGAAAAATGAGAACACATGGACACAGAGAGGGGAGTACTAAACACTGGGGTCTATAGGGGGAAAAGGGGAGGGCCAGTGGGAGGGGGAGGAGGGGAGGGATTGCCAGGGGAGAGATGCCAAATGTGGGTGAAGGGGAGAAAGCAAACAAAACACACTTCCCTGTGTGTACCTATGCAACTGTATTGCATGCTCTGCACATGTACCCCAAAACCTAAAATGCAATTAAAAAAAAAAAAAAAAAAAAAGAACATGTTGTAGCCCAACGTAAAGAAACTAGGAACTTTGAAAAAAAGTTTGATGAAATCCTATTGAGAATAGACAACTTAGAAAGGAGTATGAGTGAAATAATGGAACTGAAGAATACAATACAGGAACTCCGAGAAGTATGCATAGGTTTAAACACTCGAATTGTTCAAGCAGAATAAGGGATATCAGAGGTCAAAGTCCAACTTAATGAAATAAAACACGAAGAAAAGATTAGAGAAAAAAGGATAAAAAGGAATGAGCAAAGTCTCCAAGAAATGTGGGACTATGTGAAAAGACCAAATCTACGTTTGATAGGTGTACCTGAATGCGACGGAGAGAATGAATCCAAGCTGGAAAATACCCTTCAGGATATTATTCAGGAAAATTTTCCTAAACTAGCAAAGCAGGTCAACATTCAACCCCAGGTAATACAGAGAACACCACAGAGATATTCCTCAAGAAGAGCAACTCCAAGGCACATAATCGTTAGATTCACTAGGGTTGAAACGAAGGAGAAAATACTAAGGGCAGCCAGAGAGCAAGGTCAGGTTACCCACAAAGGCAAGCCTATCAGACTTACAGCAGATCTCTCAGCTGAAACACTACAAGCCAGAAGAGAGTTGGGGCCAATATTCAACATCCTTAAAGAACAGAACTTTCAGCCCAGAATTTCATATCCAGCCAAATTAAGCTTCACAACTGAAGGAAAAATAAAATCTTTTATGAACAAGCAAGAACTCAGAGATTTTATTACCACCAGGCCTGCTTTACAAGAGCTTCTGAAAGAAGCATTACACACAGAAAGAAACAACCAGTATCAGCCCTTCTAAAAATATACCAAAAAGTAAAGAGCACCAACATAAAGAAG
Organism: Callithrix jacchus; assembly: GCF_049354715.1. Taxonomy (NCBI): domain Eukaryota; kingdom Metazoa; phylum Chordata; class Mammalia; order Primates; family Cebidae; genus Callithrix; species Callithrix jacchus. The sequence continues at coordinate 45,898,201 of NC_133509.1, read as the reverse complement.
AATTTCCACCAACGAATGGCTAAAACAGCCAGTTAACATCAAATGGCAGTAACCCTAAATTTAAATCGACTAAATCCCCCAATCAAAAGACACAGCCAAAACCCAACCGGCATGTTACATCCAGACCTGTTTCACATGCAAGGATACACAAAGATTCAAAACAAAGGGATGGAGAAAGATTTACCAACCAAATGGAGAGCAAAAATAAATAAATAAATAAAAAGCAGGAGTTGCAATTCTCGTATCGGATAAAATAGATTTTAAAGCAACAAAGATATAGTGGTAAAAGGATCAATGCAACAATAAGAGCTAACGATCCTAACACCCAGATACATAGAGACTTAGATTCAATGAGACAGAAAATTAATAAGGATATCAAAGACTCGAACTCAGATCCGGAACAAGTAAACTTAATAAATATTTATAGAGCTCTCCACTTCAAATACACAAAATATACATTCTAGTCAATACCACATCACACGTACTCATAGGTTTAAATGAAACATTGATTGGCCATTATTAATACCCATTTTTTTTAAGAATAAAGCAATATTTCCACTCACTCTCCCTCTTTCTCTTCCTCTTTCTTCCTCTCCTTTACTCATTTTTTTCTTCTTTCCTTCACTCGAAAAAAAAAGAAATCAACTTGTAAACCTCTAGATCCAGGTCGGCAATGTCTCTCTCACTGCTTGAATCCCTCCCCTCCCCTCCCCTCCCCTCCCCTCCCCTCCCCTCCCCTCCCCTCCCCTCCCCTCCCCTCCCCTCCCCTCCCCTCCCCTCCCCTCCCCTTCCCTCCTTCCCTCCCTCCCCCCTTCCTCCCTTCCTTCATCCCTCCCTTCCTCAAAAATAAATAAATAAATAAATAAAATAAAATAATAAATTTGCTTGGTATTCTATAACCTTCTTGTACGTGAATATTTATTTATTTTTCTAGGTTTAGAAAGTTCTCTGATAACCCTTTATTTGAGTAAATTTTCTTTTTTTAACTTTTTTTTAGATAGTTCATTCTGAATATTTTTCTATCTTTATCTCTTTCTCTACCTCCTCTTTCAGGCCAAGAGTTATTGAATTCAGATTTTCCCTTTTGAGGCTATTTTGTAGAGCTCGTAGGTGTGCTTTGTTGGTTTTTCTTCTTTTTTTTTTGTCTTTTGCCTTGATTTTCTTTGAGTTTTCTCAAAAGAACTGTTTGAAATTTTGTGTCTAAAAGGTCAGAGATATATCTGGTTCCTCCAGGATTGGCCCTTGTGCCTTATTTAGTTTGTTTGGTGAGGTCATATTTTCCTAGATGGAGATGATGCTTGTAGATATTTGTCAGTGTCTGGGCACTGAAGAGTTAGATACTTTTTGTAGTTCACAGTCTCGCTTTATTTGTAGCTGTCCTTTATGGGAAGGCTTTCCAGGTATTCAAAGGGACTTGGGCCCCAAGCCCAATAGTGCTGTGGTTTTTGCAGACTCATAGAGGTACTGCCTTAGTGGTCTTGGATGAGATCTGGAAAAATACTCTAGATTACCAGGCAGAGACCCTTGTTCTTTTCCCTTACTTCTCCCAAACAAATGAAGTCTCTTTCTCTCTCTATCCTGAGCCATCTATAGCTGGCAGTGTAGTGATGCAGACACCTGTGGTCACCACCGCTGGGACTGCTTGAAACCAGCAATCACAGCACTGAGTTTTTTTTCTTTTCTTTCCTTTTCTTTTCTTTTTTTTTTTTTGAGACGGAGTTTCGCTCGTTACCTAGGCTGGAGTGCAATGGCGCGACCTCGGCTCACCGCAACCTCCGCCTCCTGGGTTCAGGCAATTCTCCTGCCTCAGCCTCCTGAGTAGCTGGGATTACAGGCACGTGCCACCGTGCCCATCTAATTTTTTGTATTTTTAGTAGAGACGGGGTGTCACCATGGTGACCAGGATGGTCTCGATCTCTTGACCTCGTGATCCACCCACCTCGGCCTCCCAAAGTGCTGGGATTACAGGCTTGAGCCACCGCACCTGGCCTCCTTTTCTTTTCTTTTCGAGATGGAGTCTCACTTTGTTGCTCAGGCTGGAGTGCAGTGGCATGATCTCAGCTCACCGCAACCTCTGCCTCCCGGGTTCAAGTGTTTCTCCTGCCTCAGCCTCCTAAATATCTGGGATTACAGGTACCCACCACCACAACCAGCTAATTTTTGTAGTTTTAGTAAAGACAAGGTTTCACCATGTTGGCCAGGCTGGTCTTGAACCCCTGACCTCAAGTGATCTGCCCGCCTCAGCCTCCTAAAGTGCTGGAATTACAGGTGTGAACCACCATGCCTGGCCAGCACTGGGTCTTGCCCAAGACCTTTCCCTTCAGGGCAGTGAAATCCCCCAGGTCCCAGGTGCATCCAGAGATGTTATCTGGGAGCCTGGGATCAGAGTAACAAATTTTAGCAGTTTACCAGATGTTCTATTCTACACAGCTAAATTAGCCCACTTCTAAGCCCAGCCTAGCACTAGGAATTGCCTACAAATTGCAGTCCTTGTGTCCTAGATTGCCTCTCAAGTTTACCTAGGACCCAAGAGAAACTCAAGTTCCAACCACTGGGATGGGCAATTCCCCTTGGCTGGGACTGGTCCAAATGTTTTTTGCATGTGTGAGTGCTGGCTGAGCCCAGCATGGCTTTATTCTCTGCCATGACGGGGTAGGACTGAGTTCAATGTAAAGTACCCCAGTCACTGTATTTTGCCACCCCATATTGCACAGTCTCTCTTCCACATGGCTGCTGCCAGGGGATGGGGTGGGGGTGACATTGGTGATTCAACACTGCCCTCCTCAATTGCCTTTTTAGTGATTTGAGTTAAAACCATGTACTAGCTCAACTGACTTTTTGGTTCTTGTTACGCTGCTTTTCTGTGTGTTGATAATTATTAAAATTTGGTGTTCCAGCAGAAAGGATAAACAGTGTCGCTTTCTATTCTGCCATCCTGCTCTGCCTTTTCACTAGTGAGTTTTGTACCTTCAGATGATTTCTTCTTGCTCATCAGTATGCTTTCTTTCAGAATAAATGTCCTTTAGGATTTTTTTTTTGAGACGGAGTTTCGCTCTTGTTACCCAGGCTGGAGTGCAATGGCGCGATCTCAGCTCACCACAACCTCCGTTTCCTGGGTTCAGGCAATTCTTCTGCCTCAGCCTCTGGAGTAGCTGGGATTACAGGCACGCGCCACCATACCCAGCTAATTTTTTTGTATTTTTAGTAGAGACAGGGTTTCACCATGTTGACCAGGATGGTCTCGATCTCTTGACCTCATGATCAACCTGCCTCGGCCTCCCAAAGTGCTGTGATTACAGGCGTGAGCCACCGCGCCCAGCCTGGATTTCTTATAAGATAGGTCTGGTGTTGATGAAATCCCTCAGCTTTTGTTTGTCTCGGAAAGTGTTTATTTCTTCTTCATGTTTGAAGGATATTTTCAGTGGACGTACTAACCTGGCATAAAAGTTTCTTCCTTCAGCACCTTCAATATGTAATGTCATTCTCTCCTTGCTTGTCAGGTTTCCACTGAGAAGTCTGCTGCCAGATGTATTAGAACGCCTTTGTATGTTGTTTCTTTTCTTTTTTTTTTTCCCTGAGACGGAGTCTCATTCTGTTGCCCAGTGCAGTGGTATGATCTTGCCTTACTGCAACCTCTGCCTCCTGGGTACAAGTGATTCTTGTGCCTCAGCCTCCTGAGTAGTTGGAGCTATAGGTATGTGCCACCACGCCTGGCTAATTTTTGTATTTGTAGTAGAGACAGGGTTTTGCCATGTTGGCCAGGCTGGTCTTGAACTCCTGACCTCAGGTGATCCGCCCACCTCAACCTCCCAAAATGCTAGGATTATAGGCATGAACCACTGGGCCTGGCCTGACTGTGTATTTTCAAATAGCCTGTCTTCAAACTTACTAATTCTTTCTTCTGCTTGATCATTTCTGCTGTTAAAAGACTCTGATGCATGCTTCAGTATATCAACTACATTTTTCAGCTCCAGAACTTCTGTTTGATTCTTTTAGATTATTTCAATTTCTTTGTTTAATATATCTGATAAGATTCTGAATTCCTTCTCCGCATTATCTTGAATTTTATTGAGCTTTCTCAAAAGATCTATTTTGAATTTTCTGTCTAAAAGGTCATATATCTCTGTTTCTCCAGGATTGGTCCTTGGTGCTTTAGTTTATTTGGTGAGATAATGTTTTCCTGGATGGAACTGATGTTTGTGGATATTCGTCAGTGTCTGGACATTGATGAGTTAGGTATTTGTTGTAGTGTTCACAATCTGGGCTCATTTGTACCTGCCCTTCTTGAAAAGGCTTTTCAGGTATTCTAAGCGGCTTATGTGTTGTGATCTAAGTATTTGGTCACTGTAGCTGTATCTGGATTAAAGGGCAGCCCAAGCTCAGTAATACTGTGGCTCTTGCAGACTCTTAGAGATACTGACTTGGTGGTCTTGGGTAAGATCTGGGAGAATTCCCTGGATTACCAGGCAGAGACTCTTGTTTTCTTCCCTTACTTTCCCCCAAACAAACAATCTCTGTTTCTCCGTGCTGAGTTGCCTGGGTCTGAGGAAGGGTTGACACAATCACTCCTGTGATCACCACCATTGAGACTGCACTGGGTCAGACCCAAAGCCAGTAGAGCACTGGGTTTCACCCAATGCCCATGGTGACCACTGCCTGGCTACTGCCTATGTTCACTTAAGGCCCAAGGGTGCTACAATCAGCAGGTGGTAAATCCAGCCAGGCTTGTGTCCTTCCCTTCAGGGCAGTGAGTTCCCCTTGGCCCCAGGTGGGTCCAGAGATGCCATCAAGGAGCCAGGGCCAGAAGTCAGGAATCTTGGGACTCTACTTGGTACTATATTGTACTACAGCTAAGCTGGCACCTAAGTTTCATGATGAAGTTCTTCCCGTTCTTCCCTCCTCTTTCCTCAAGCAGAGGAGTCTTTCCCCATGACCACTACTGCCTCAGTCCCATGATAAGTGCTCCCTGGCTACCACCAAAGTTCACTCAAGGCCCAAGGGCTCTTCAGTCAGGTCATGGTGAATGTTGCCAGACCTGGTTCTCTCCCTTTAGGGTGATGGATTCCCCTCTGGCCCAGAGCAGTTCCAGAAATGCTTTCCAGGCCAGGCCTGGAACTGGGGACCCTGCTTGTCACTGTGACTAAGCTGGTATCTGAGCTGCAAGACAAATAAAGTCCCCTTTATTCTTCCCTCTCCTTTCCTCAAGCAGAAAGAGTGTCTACCACCCATAGCCACCACAGCTGGGAATGTGCTGGGTCACACCTGAAGCCAGTGTGGCTCTGAGTCTTACCCAAGGCCTGCGGTGAGTACTGCCTAACTATTCAGGGCCCAGTGGCTCTTTGGTAAGCAAGTGATGAATGCTGCCAGGACTGGATCCTTCTCTTCAAGGCAGCAGGCTCCCTTCTAGCCCAGGATGTGTCTAGAAATGTCATCCAGCAGCAAGGGCCTGGAATGAAGCCTGAGGACTTTGCCTGGTGCCTGATTCTATGGTAGTTGAGCTGGTATCCGAGATGAAAGACAAAGTCCTTTCTTTACTCTTCCCTTTCCTCTCCTCAGTCAAGAAGAAGGAGTCTCTCCCAGAGCTGTGAGCTGCATTGCCTGGGGTTCTGGGATGGGTGATGCAAGTACTCCTTTGGCCACCCAGCTGGTATCTCACTAAGTTGTGTGCACCCCAAGTCTACTGGCTCTGAGCCTGGCACAGCAGCAGGACTTGCCCAGGAATTGCAGTCCCCATGGCCTACACTGCCTTTCAAGTTTACCTAGGCCTCCAAAGCACTTTAGCCTGTGGGGCCTGCCAGAACTCAGCTTCCAACTGCTGGAATGGACAATTCCCCTCTGGCTATGGCTGGTCTCAATGCTCCCTCTGGGTTACTGGCTGAGTTCTTCCCTGTGTTGTTTTCTGCTGTGCCAGGGGAGCACTGAGTTCAGATGCAGAGTCTCATAATCCTTGTATTCTTCCTCCCTCAGGAGCACAGATTCTCTCTTCATGCCAAATGCCCACTACCAGGGGATAAGGAGGGATGATGCTGACAATTCAAGACTGTATTTCTTACCCTCTTCAGTTCCTGTTTCCTTAATATAATAAAACCAGGTACTGTGATCACTCACCTGATTTTTTTTTTTTTTTTGAGACGGAGTTTCACTGTTGTTACCCAGACTGGAGTGCAATGGCACGATCTCGGCTCACCGCAACCTCTGCCTTCTGGGTTCAAGCAATTCTCCTGCCTCAGCCTCCTGAGTAGCTGGGACTACAGGCGTGTACCACCATGCCCAGCTAATTTTTGTATTTTTAGTAGAGACAGGGTTTCACCATGTTGACCAGGATGGTCTCGATCTCTTGACCTTGTGATCTGCTCGCCTGGGCCTCCCAAAGTGCTGGGATTATGGGTGTGAGCCACCGCCTGGCCTAGTTTGTTTTTGTTTTTTTTTCTTTGGAGACAGTCTTGCTCTGTCATCCGGCTGGAGTACAGTGGAGTGATCTTGGCTCACTGCAACCTCCAACTCCCTGGTTCAAGCAATTCTCCTGCTTAAGCCTCCTGAGCAGCTGGGATTACAGGTACATGCCACCATGCCCAGCTAATTTTTGTATTTTTAGTAGAAACAGGGTTTCACTATGTTGGCCAGGATGGTCTCCATCTCCTGACCTGTGATTCACCCACCTTGGCCTCCCAAAGTGCTGGGATTACAGGCGTGAGCCACCACACCCAGCCCAGTACTTAAAAGTTTAATGGATGTGAAATTGAATTTTAAGGAATCATAGCAAACTATATTCAGTTGAATCTTGGGGAAATATACTTGCAGAAAGATATTAATTTAGGCCAGACGTGATGGCTCACGCCTGTAATCCAAGCACTTTGGAGGCCAAGGCGGGTGGATCACCTGAGGTCAGGAGTTCAAGACCAGCCTGACCAACATGGTGAAACCCCATCTTTTAAAAAAAAAAAAAAAAAAAAATCATTTATTTACAATGCGTGTCTGCTACTCAAGGACTCTCATTTTATAAGCATACTAGTGGAGTTGAATTAGTAAGGAGCAGATTAGATCACTTGATACACATCACCTACATAATACTCTTTTTTTTTTTGAGATGGAGTTTTGCTGTTGTTACCCAGACTGGAGTGCAATGGCACGATCTCGGCTCACCACAACCTCCACCTCCTGGGTTCAAGCTATTCTCCTGCCTCAGCCTCCCGAGTAGCTGGGACTACAGGCGCGCGCCACCATGCCCAGCTAATTTTTTGTATTTTTAGTAGAGATGGGGTTTCACGTTGTTGACCAGGAGGTTCTCGATCTCTTGACCTCGTGATCCACCCGCCTCGGCCTCCCAAAGTGCTGGGATTATAGGCGTGAGCCACTGCGCCCGGCCCATTCAATTTTTTTTTTTTTTTGAGAAAGAGTCTCACTCTGTCGCCAGGCTAGAGTGTCGTGGCACAATCTTGGCTCGCTGCAACCTCCACCACCCAGGTTCAAGCAATTCTTGTCTGAGCCTCCCCAGTAGCTGAGACTACAGGCGTTGTGCCACCACGCCCAGCTAATTTTTGTATTTTTAGTAGAGATGGGGTTTCACCATGTTGGCCAGGATGATCCCCCTGCCTCAGCCTCCCAAAGTGCTTGGATTACAGGCGTGAGCCACTGTGCCCAGCCAGTTTCTCAATTTCTTAATCTTTCAGCAGATGTGTTTTCTCTGATTTGACATTCACACACACCTATCTGTGTACTTAGCCCCATAAATTCCTGAGGTCAGACTTCAATATAAAACCCAAGTTCAATTTTCCAGGAGTAGGAGTATGATTGGCTGATTTTGGGCCAGGTGAACACTGCTGGTACAACTGGTGGCCAGAAAGGTAAAAGTCACATGACTACAGTCAGGAGGAGGGTTGTAGGTCTGCAGATGCTCTAAGGGTATGTGAAGAACTGGAGGCAAAGGTGGGTAACTTCGATATGGAAGAAAGTTCACTATTATCCCAGGTACTATCTATAATCACTAAGTTAGGTTGTTTCTACATCCAGAAAGCTGCCTGAGTCTGTTCTGTCATTCCTCTAATTCAGGGGACCCCAACGCCCAGGCCACACGCCTCTGGCCTGTTAGGAACTGGGCTGCATAGCAGGAGGTGAGCCGCGGGCAAGCAAACATTACTACCTGAGCTCTGCCTCCTGTTAGATCAGGATGGCATTAAATTCTCACAGGAGCTCAAACCCTATTTTGAACTGCACCTGTGAGGAATCTAGATTGCATGCTCCTTATGGAATCTAACTGATGATTTTGCAGTGCAGCAGTTTCATCCCGTTACCATCCTCTGCCCCATAGCCATCCCCCGAACCCTGTGGAAAATTTTCCTTCACAAAACCAGTCCCTGGTGCCAAAAGGTAGAATTGGAATCTAATTCAAATCTCTTGCCTGAAATATTGCAAGAGCTTCCTTTTCGCTGTCTTCACTTTCACTCTTCTGAAATCTATCCTTCGATGCCACAAGGTAATAGTGTGAGGATTAACTAAAAACTTTGTCAACTTTAAAGTGTGACATGGTAAAAGCCCCATAAAACTGCATACCTCAACCATACCTCGGCTTTCTGTTGAAACTGCTCTCTATAACCCAAATGTGAATAAGCAATTAAGGACTGTAATTTCCACCCTACCCAAATAATGTGTAAACAAATGCTAATCTTGACTTTTGTGAACCACTTATGTAACAATCAGAATGTCAAAAAAGTCCCCTGGCGCTCGGCAGTCCAGAGCCCCTCACCCTCATCTTCGCCCAGGAATCCACTGGAATGTCTGGAGCCCCTCACCCACATCTCCGCCCAGGAGGTGATTTACAGAATCCACTGGCCCTCAGAACGTCTGAAGCCCCTCACCCCCACCCCTGCCCCTCACCCTCACTCCCGAGGTGGTTTTACGGGTATAAAAGGTCTTGGCACCCTCCTTTCGGGGCCACGGGTTGGAGAGTGAGTCCTCGGTGGCCGCAGGCAATAAAGACCCTGCAATTTAGCATACTTTTGTCTTAGTGTTGACTTTCTATGCTCAGGCCAGTACAACAAAAGCACTCCACAAATAGGAAGTAGTAATAAGGCCGTTGCAATGGCTCACACCTGTAATCGCAACACTTTGGGAGGCTCAGGTGGGAGGATCACTTGAGGCCAGGAGTTCAAGGTCAATTTGGACAACAGGGAGAGATGCTGCCTCATTAAAAAAAAAAAAAAAAAAAAAAAACAATAAATAAGACCAGGTGAGGTGGCTCCTAAAGTACTGGGATTACTGGCATGAGCCTCCGCGCCCGGCCCTACTTCAGCTTTTAAAACCGGAATCAAGAGTCAAAACTTTTTGGTAAACCACGATACTGTGTAGGTTATCAAATTCATGTCTTCTTCCTCTGAAGTCCTGCAAATCTCCAGTAAAGTACCACAAATTGACGAATATTCCAGCCATTTCTCTCTCCCGTCCGTTAGCTCCATTTCCCAATTATATCCATCTTCTCGAGCTTCTCAGCTCCTTCACCTTCATGAGGCCTGGAAAGCACCCGGCTCCAGAATGTGAGTCGGAGGCTCAGAGCGACCCTAAGTGCCAAAAGCCGACGTTCAGACACTGCCGAAAACCAACCACAAAAGAGGTAAGGCTCCGGGACGAAGGTAGGTAGCCGCGGGCCCGCCGGAGGTGCATGCCGGGAGATGCAGTCCCGAGCCGACGCATTACCTCTTGGGAGTTGTAGTCTTTGATCTGGTAAACATAAAACGGTTTCTGTAGACACCTGAGAGAGGAAAAAAAAAGTGAAAAGATAAAACGGCAACTCGGATAAGTCTTCCTCCCCCACTCCCCCAACCCCCGCCCCACCCGTGAGGGACTGGGGTGGGAGTAGGGGCGTTGCTGTGGCTGGCCTCGAACTCCTAGGCTCACTGTGGTTCTCTCGCCCCCACGTCCCGAGCAGCTGGGACTACAGGAGTGAGCCACAGCGCCCGGCATAAACTTTGAATTAGTACTCGTGCAAAAAGGGACGAGGTCGGTCCGTAACCTCGCAGGCTCATGTTCTCGCGCTCCCACCTTGCCCTGGGGCGCAGGGCGGAAGCGGTGAGAAGGCGGATCCAGGAGGCTGGAAGACGTTACGCCGACGCGGGCGTGACCCCAGGCCTAGAAGCTTTGGCGGGAATTCTGAAAGCTGCCGGCGGAGGGCAGACAGCGGCCAGAGACCGATCCCTAATGAGAGCGCAGCGCTTGCAGAGGCGCGAAGCTGGGAGCTGAAACTCGCCTGGATTGTGCGCACAAGGCTGGGGCAAGCGAACAGAGAAGTGGAGCGCAACCCAGGGGCGTTGGGGTCCGCTCAGGTCGCGCGCGTGCTAGGCCCACGGGCTGAAGTTGGAGCGCGCGGCCCGCTGGAGCGAGCAGCGCTGCGGGACGAGGTGAGTGCGTGAGGCGCAGGCCGTCCACAGCCGCGGCTCGTGCTCGCCTACCTGGGTGCGAGCCGGCTCGTTGCCCAGCGGCGGCTGGTGGGGCCTTCGCGCGCAGTGTGAAACCTGGACGTGGCAGGGCGGGTTGGCGCCCGACCGACCCTCAGCTGCTGGGGCGAAAACACAGTGGACCCCAGGCTTTAGAGCTAGGGGAGAAACAGTAGAACCGTCATTGCCAACACCCATTTTATGGGCTTGATCGAGGAGTCCGAGAGGACTGTTTAATATCACCGCCAGGGCTTCCGGATTCCTGGTCTTTCCATTACAGCAAGGTGTAATGGAAAGTTGGAGGTTGCCTTAGAAAGTACCCAAACTCCAATTGCCAAAAAAAAAAAGAAAGAAAAAATGTCGTCATTTGATGCAGAAAACCATTTACGTGACGTCTAGAGAATGTTCTGAAGTGAGGTTTGGGTTTTTGTTTTGTTTTTGTTTGTGTTTTTTGTTTTTTTTGAGATGGTGTCTCCCTCTGTCGTCCAGGCTGGGAGTGCAGTGGCCCGATCACGGCTCACTGCAACCTCCGCCTCCACGGTTCAAGCGCTTCTTCTGCCTCAGCCTCCCGAGGAGCTGGGATTGCAGGCGTGCGCCACCACGCCCGGCTAATTTTTTGTAGAGACGGGGGTTCTGTTGACCATGTTGGTCAAGTTGGTCTCGAACTGCTGACCTCAACTTACCCTTCCGCCTCAGCCTCCCAAAGTGCTGGGATTACACTGTGAGGCACTGCATACGGGTTTCTAATGCGATTATGTCGCTTGTTTTTGAATTTTATATACAAATATATCAGGAGTGTTACTTCACATGGTTGCCAATACGATATTTTTCAGTCTTATTAAATTTTAACTCTTTTGCTGGGTACACAGTAATGTCTCATGATTTTGATTTTCCTGATTACTGATTAGGTTGGGCATTTCTTCATGTGTTTTTGGCCATTTGGATATCTTCTGTGATGTGCTTGTTAAAATCTCTTGCCTCATTTTCTGTTGAACTGTCTTTTACTGATTTGAAGTTCTTTATATTCTGATTATCAGGCCTCAGTTATGTTAGTGCTAAGTGTTTTCTCTGCTGTAGTTTGACTTATTCTCTTAGTAGTGTCCTTTGATGAATAGAAGTGCTGAATGTAGTTCAGGCCAGGCGCCATGGCTCATGCCTGTAATCCCAGCACTTTTGGAGGCTGAGGGTGATAGATGATCAGGTCAGGAATTCAAGACCAAGAACCTCAGAGGTGGAGGTTGCAGTGAGCCGAGATGGAGCCACTGCACTCCAGCGTGGGCAATAGAGCCAGACTCTGTCTCAAATAAATAAATAAATAAAAAATAAATGTTCAGTTTTCAACATTTCCTCTTTGGCTAGTGAATTATATATCCAACTTCATGAACTCTTTTTCTGTCCCAAGGTTGTGAAAATATTATCTTATATTCTGAAAAGTTTAATTTATCTCTTACATTTAGATTGGGTGGAATCTATTAATAAATTGGAAATTGATTTTTGTTTGTGGTATGAGAGAGGGACAAAGTTCATTTTTCTCTCTAAGGCTATTCAATCAACCCAGCACTGCTTATTGAACAAAACCATCCTTTCCCCATTATTCTGCAGTACTGTATTCATAAATTATGAAGGGAAATATTTAAGTTGCACTGACGTGATTCTTGGCTGGGTGTAGTAGTGGCTCATGCCTGCAATACCAGCACTTTGGGAGGCCGAGGTGAGTGGGTCATCTGAGGTCAGGAGTTCGAGACCAGCCTAGCCAACATAGTGAAACCCCATCTGTATTAAAAGTACAAAAATTAGCCAGGTGTGGTGGCATGCGCCTGTAATCCTAGCTACTTGGGAGGCTGAAGCAGGAGAATAGCTTGAACCCAGGAGGTGGAGGTTGCAGTGAGCCAAGATAGCGCCATTGTACTCCAGCCTGGGTAATAAGTGGGAAATTCAATCTCTAAATAAATAAATGAGTAAGTAGCATTGAAGTGATTCTTTCTTTTTCTTTTCTTTCTTTCTTTTTTTTTTTTTTTTGAGTCAAAGTCTTGCTCTGTTGCCCAGGTTGGAGTGCAGCGGCATGATCTCAGCTTACTGCAGCCTCCACCTCTTGTGCTCAAGCAATTCTCCTGCCTCAGCCTCCCAAGTAGCTGGGACTACAGGTGTGTGCCACCAAGCTCGGCTAATTTTTTAAATTTTTAGTGGAAATCCGCCTACCTCAGCCTCCCAAAATGCTGGGATTATAGGTGTGAGCCACAGCACCAGCCAAGGTGATATTTCAGTACATACGTACATTGTATAATGAATGATCAAATCAATTCAGTTCAAACATTTGTCATTTCTCTTTGTGGTGAGAACATTCAAAATACTCTTTCTGGCTATTTTGAAGTATACATTACATTAGTGTGCATTGTAGTCACCCAACTGTGAAATAGAACACTAGAAATTATTCCTCTTGTCTAACTGAAACTTTGTGCCTGTTGACCAACCTCTCTCCTTCCCACTGCCCCTCTAACAGCTGTGTTCGCCTTAGTCTCTGGTTACCAGTCTTCTATTTGCTCCTTGTATGTGACCAACTTTTTTTTTTTTTTTTTGACACAGTCTTGCTCTGTTGCCAGGCTGGAGTGCAGTGGCACGATCTCAGCTCACTGCAATCTCCGCCTCCCAGGTTCATTCTCCTGCCTCAGCCTCCTGAGTAGCTGGGATTACAGGCTCACACCACCACACCCAGCTAATTTTTGTATTTTTAGTAGAGACAGGGTTTCACCATGTTGACTAGGATGGTCTCGATTTCCTGACCTTGTGATCTGCCCGCCTCGGCCTCCCAAAGTGCTGGGATTACAGGCATGAGCCACCGTGCCCTGCCAAGATCAACTTTTTTAGATTGTGCATATGAGTGAGATTATGCAGTATTTGTCTGCAAACAAATTTATAATGTATAATGGGGAATACAAAAATAAAAAAGACTTGGCCTCCACTCTCTTTTTTTCTTCACTATTTCCAGTAATGGCCATAAGCAAGGCCTCCATTCTCGAGGACTATAAAGCAGGAGAACAGGGAGGCATAATAAGAGAATGGCCTTGGTTCTTCCTGAAGTGTTTCTGATACAACTAGCTAGATAGAAGATGGAGAGATAGATGCACCTTATTTCTCTAGTGTTTATACTGGTAAGCATTTGTATTTTTCAGTAATGGCAATGCAGATGCAGCTTGAAGCAAATGCAGATACTTCAGTGGAAGAAGAAAGCTTTGGCCCACAACCTGTTTCACGGTTAGAGGTATGTGCTTAGTTGCTAATTTTGGAATTATATACTAGATTCTTCTACCTAGAGGAAAGTATTACAATCTTTACATAAACCATAGGTTGACTACCAAGATCAAGACCCAGATTAGACTTTTCAGAAATGTTGTCAAGAATCTTGTGGAAAAGCTGAAGATTGTTGCTAAATATGTCGGAAAAGGCGTCTTCCTTTGTTAACAATTCTCTTCCTGCTTTGTCATTTTTATTTTTGAGAGCCGGACTGTCAGCAACTAAGGCCTGGAATCCCATGGTGGAATCTCTGTGCTGTTTTTTGGTTTGTTTTTAAGAAGTGGGTCTTACTATGTTGGCCAGGTTGGTCTTGAACTCCTGGCCTCAAGCAGTCTGCCTGCTTCAGCCTCCCAAAGTGCTAGGATTACAGGCATGAGCCATCATGCCTGGCCAAAGTGTCCTGTGCTATTTGTACTAAGTATGAAAGTGCTGTGCTCACTTTGGCAGCACATATACTAACATTGGAACCATACAGAGAAGATTAGCATGGTCCCTGCGCAAGGATGACATGCAAATTCATGAAACGTTCAGTATTAAAAAAAAAAAAAAAGAAAAGAAAAGTGCTGTTCTGGGAATTACAGTGGCCTGGACCAATTGTGCATGGAAGAGAGGGGAGCACCTTCTCTCCATTGATCTAGATTGTGCTGTGAGCTGTCATTGGCAGGGAGAAGGGTATGGGGTTGTTGTAGTATAAGAGACAAGCTCCAATTCAGGATTCTGCACAAGAACATTAAGCACCAGAGCTGAGGCCTTACACCGTTTCTGCCCATTGTATAGAGAGTGCCCTGTGAGTGCAGCTGATTCGGGCTGAGATAAGTAGCGGGGAAGGCACAGAAAGACTTGATTCTTCTCTTTATGCATATTTCCCATCGCCAACTAATCTTCAAGACTCTAGAAGTTAGGAGTGCAAAAGGCTTATTTAAAAAAAAATTCAAGAAGTTCCTTAAATGGATTTGTGATAAACATTTGAAAGTTCAGAGTCATAACTTCTGGTGCCATGAACTTATATAACACATGCATATTGCTTATTGCCTAAATATTTGTAGCAGATATGGCTTCTGTTGGCAAACTTTCCTCTTGTAAATTCTCCCAAACCCCAAATACATCCACATTTCCCTACTAACTCATGTTCTCTTAGAAGTCATGCTTTTGGTGACTAATGAAACCAAAGCTGACTTGAATATAGGAAGAAAGAGGTATCTTTGGGTGGTTTGTTTTGAGAAGTGGTATAAAAGTCTCTGACAAAAAGTATTTTCCTCACTCTTAATGTCAGTTGTTAGAGCAGAGCTTTCAGTCATTGTTCAAGAAAAAGGGTATTTATTGATAGGCCAAGATAGTGCTCCTTTCAGTTCTGATTAGCCTTATCTGTTTACCTTACCATAGTGTAAAAATACCGTTTTCTATGTGTGTGTGATGTGGAAAGTGTTGGGCAACAGTGTCTTAAAATGGTCTTTTAGGGCCCAAGGTCTCAGGGTTCATTTAGGGTCACAAAAAATGGTTGGGAGTAACCAGGCATGGTGACTCATGTGTGTAATCCCAGCCTTGGCCAACATGGTGAAACCCCATCTCTACCAAAAAAAAATATATATATATATTTTTTTGAGACGGAGTTTTGCTGTTGTTACCCAGACTTGAGTGCAATGGCACGATCTCGGCTCACTGCAACCTCCGCCTTTTGGGTTCAAGCAGTTCTCCTGCCTCAGCCTCCCAAGTAGCTGGGACTACAGGCGCGCACCACCATGCCCAGCTAATTTTTGTATTTTTAGTAGAGACGGGGTTTCACCAACCGACCAGGATGGTCTCGATCTCTTGACCTCATGATCCACCCGCCTTGGCCTCCCAAAGTGCTGGGATTATAGGCATGAGCCACCATGCCCGGCCTACAAAAAATCTTTTTAAAAAATTAGCCGGATACGGTGGTCATACCCAGCTAATTAACATTTATTTTATGCCAGACAACATGACATAAAATCAACTCAGATTCAGTAGTAACCTAGAAGGTAACAACTCTGGACGTATCGCTGGACACACTGACCAATATGGACACACTGATCATCCCAAACAGTGATTGTCCCCAACAAGCCAACCTGGGATAGAAAGGCTTGCTTTACCCCCAGTACCCTGGGAGCTCCTTATTCACCCTACCCATTTTTTGCACCTGTAATCCAGCTACTCGGGAAGCTGAGGCAGGAAAATTGCTCAAACCCGGGAGGCAGAGGTTACGGTGAGCCAAGATCATGCCACTGCACTTTAGCCTGGGTGATGGAGTGAGAGACTGCCTCAAAAAAAGAAGAAAAAATGTTGGGAGTTACTTTTAAATTCCAGTTGCTAATAATAATTTTTTTTTTTTTTGAGATGGAGTCTTGCTCTGTTGCCAGGCTGGAGTGCAGTAGTACAATCCCTGCTCACTGCAATCTCCGCCTCCTGGGTTCAAGCGATTCTTCTGCCTCAGCCTCACGAGTAGCTGGGACCACAGGCACGTGCCACCACGCCTGGCTAATTTTTGTATTTTTAGTAGAGATGGGGTTTCACCGTATTGGCCAGGGTGGTCTCAAACTCTTGACCTCACGATCCACCCACCTCGGCCTCCCAAAGTGCTGGGATTATAGGCGTGAGCCACTGCACCTGGCCAAGAATTCTTTTTAATATACATGCCATAGTGCTAGTTTAAAATTATTGATTTTGATGATGAAAAGGTTGTTACTTTGTTATTTAGTACCTCATACATAGGGCTCATTTTTCAACTTTTGCATATAATACAGTAGGCTCTCTATATTCCTGGATTCTGCATCAGGAAATTCAACAAACTACATATCAAAAATTCAATCAACTGCATATCAAAAAACATCCAGGAGGATGTCCACAGGTTATATGCAGATAATATGCCATTTTATATAAGGTATTTGAGCATTCTTGGATTTTATTATTTGCTGGGGGTTCTGGAAGCAACTTCCCATCTCCCCACCCCAGGATTTTGGGACAGTTGTATTATAAGACTTCAAGCACCTCTGTGAAGTATGTAGGACACATATCATCTGTGTTAGATTAGAGAACTAAAGCTTAAATTTATTTATGGTTTTCTTCATTTTGCAGCAGTGTGGCATAAATGCCAATGATGTGAAAAAATTGGAAGAAGCTGGATTCCATACTGTGGAGGCTGTTGCCTATGCACCAAAGAAGGAGCTAATAAATATTAAGGGAATTAGTGAAGCCAAAGCTGATAAAATTCTGGTAAGTATTGCTCATTTGACCTAGGGAGGTATTAGTGGGAATAATATAAAAGGGAATGTAGTGAACGACTTCTTCCTTCCATCTCTCATTCTTCTGTTATCTTACAGGGGTGACTGTTACCTCTGTTTCTTTTTTTGTTGTGGAGACATGTTCTCGCTCTGTCATCCCGGTTGGAGTGCAGTGGTGCCATCTCAGCTCACTGCAGCCTTCGCCTCCCAAGCTCAAGAGATCCTTTCACCTCAGCCTCCCAAGTACCTGGGACTACAGGCACATGCCATCATGCTGGGCTAGTCTTGAACTCCCGAGCTCAGGCGATTCACCTGTCTCAGCCTCCCAAAGTGCTGTGATTACAGGTGTGAGCCACTGTGCCTGGCTGATTTATTTTTGTAGCGTCATGTAGTTCTTTAATATCCATAATTCCCCATGGTTACATTTTGTTTTAAGAACTTATTCCTTCAGTATTTATATAGTTATACAGTTTTACTACCTTTGCCCTTGAAGTTTTGTATAATATAAAGCAAATATTTATTTATATAATTGTATTTTTAAATATTGATTACTATTATCATTAGAGAAATTTATTGGATTACTGAAATAAATGAGTATTTGTTGAAGTGGTTGGTTAATTGAAAATAAGAGTTCTGAGTTCCTAACATAGTACTTTTGTTAAACGATTGTGATATTGATGGCTGCGTGTGGTGGCTCATGTCTGTAATCCTAGTACTTTGGAAGGCCGAGGCGGCTGGATCACAAGGTCAGGAGTTCAAGACCAGCCTAGCCAAGATGATGAAACCCCCGTCTCTACTAAAAATACCAGAGGGATAAAAAAAAAAAGATTGTGATATTGATTAGTAGGGGTCCCTAAAGTCTTTCTGTTGTCACTTTTTGGGCATCAGTTTTTGTTAATGAACAAATGCTGACAGGATCTTTACTTTTGCCTTGTGAGATCTTGGGTTCAGACATCAAGTCAGCCTTGTTGAACAAGGCTTCTATGAACACAAAAATACAAACCTAGAATATGTGGTTTGAGATGCCAAATATATAGACATGTGTCTTTACTTTTAGATATTTTATGTTCTTAGTTTCTGGTCAGTAAAGATTATGATTATATTGTTTTTTTTCCTTTTTTAAAAAATTTATTTTTTTGAGACAGAGTTTCACTCTTGTTGCCTAGGCTGGAGTGCAATGATGTGATCTCACCTCACTGCAACCTCCTCTTCCAGGTTCAAGTAATTCTCCTGCCTCAGCCTCCCAAGTAGCTGGGATTACAGGCACGCACCACCACACCCGGCTAATTTTTTTATTTCAGTAGAGATGGGATTTCTCCAGGTTGGTCAGGCTGGTCTCACTCCTGACCTCAGGTAATCTGCCTGCCTCAGCCTCCCAGAGTGCTGGGATTACAGGAGTGAGCCACTGCACCTGGCTTTTTTTTTTGGATGCAGAGTCTCGCTCTGTCACCTAGGCTGGAGTGCAATGGTGCCATCTCTGCTCAGCTCACTGCAACCTCTGACTCCCGGGTTCAGGTGATTGTCCTGCCTCAGTCTCCCAAGTAGCTGGGATTACAGGTGCCCACCACCACACCTGGCTAATTTTTGTACTTTTATTAGAGACAGGGTTTCACCATGTTCCCCATACTGGTCTCAAACTCCCGGCCTCAAGCAGTCCACCCTCCTCAGCCTCCCAAAGTGTTGAGATTACGGGTGCCAACCACTGCGCCCACCTTTAAAAAAAAAAATGTGAGAGAGACAGAGTCTGACCCTTTGCCCAGGCTAGAGTGCAATGGCATGATCATAGCTCATTGCAGCTTCAAACTGTGAAGCTCAAGGAATCCTCCTCAGCCTCTTAAGTAGTTTGGACGACAGACACACACCACTAGCCTGACCATTTCCACCACTTTTGTCTTTGCTGCTACATTGTCCTTCTGTTTTTCGCCAAAAGAAGTAGTCTATATTCCCTGAGCTCCCATGCCTATTTTGTTAATACTTATATTACCTATCACATCTACTTGTACTATAGTTATTTTGTATAGTTTATCTTCCTGATTAAAGTGTCAGCTCTGTGGAGGTAAGAATCAGCTCATCTTTTTTTCCATATCCTTCAGAGTCCCTAGGACTATGATTCATGCACAGTAAGTATCTAGTACATGTTTTTTGCATTGAATTGACAGTGAGTATATGAATCGACCAGGCTGGTCTCAAAACCCTGGCCTCAGGTAGTCCGCCCACCTCGGCCTCCCAAAGTGCTGGAATTACAGGCATTAGTCACTGCACCTGGCACTGCAATGAGTTTTTAAATGAAATATTAAGTATATAGAAAAGTTTAGAGAATAAATTTGCATTGATTTTTCAGCTGTTTGTTGATTTTTTTTCTTCATGGAAAATTTTAAAATCATAAAAGTTTAATCTTTTTTTTTTTTTTGAAACAGAGTATTGCTCTTGTTACCCAGGCTGGAGTGCAATGGCACGATCTCGGCTCACCGCAACCTCCGCCTCCTGGGTTCAAGCAATTCTCCTGCCTCAGCCTCCCGAGTAGCTGGGACTACAGGCGCGCGCCACCATGCCCAGCTAATTTTTGTATTTTTAGTAGAGACGGGGTTTCACCTTGTTGACCAGGATGGTCTCGATCTCTTGACCTTGTGATCCACCCACCTCGGCCTCCCAAAGTGCTGGGATTACAGGTGTGAGCCACCGTGCCCGGCGCCCAGCTAAAAGTTTAATCTTTTTACTTTCTATGAGTCTATTTAGATTTTCTTCTTGAGTGAGTTTTGGTAGTTTTACTTTCTATGAATTTGCTTATTTCATCTAAGTTATCTAACTTGTTGAGATCAAAGGGTTTCCTTGTACTACTTTTTATTTCCATAAGGTAGTAGTAGTGTCCCCTCTTTCATTCTTTATTTTAGTAATTTGAGTCTTCTCTTTTTTCTTGGTTAGTGCAGCTGAAAGCTTGTCAATTTTGTTGATATTTTCAAAGAACCAGCTTTTGGGTTCATTGATTTTTTGTTTGTTTGTTTTGGAGATAGAGTCTTGCTCTTTTGCCAGGCGCCAGGCTGGAGTGCAGTGGTGCAATCTTGGCTCACTGCAACCACCACCTCCCAGGTTCAAGCAATTCTCCTGCCTCAGTCTCTTGAGTAGCTGGGACTACAGGTGCACGCCACCATGCCCAGCTAATTTTTGTATTTTAGCAGAGACAGAGTTTGACCATGTTGGCCAGGATGGTCTCGATCTCTTGACCTCATGATCTGCTGGCCTTGGGCTCCCAGAGTGCTGAGCTTACAAGCGTGAGCCACCATGCCTGTCTGGGTTCATTGATTTTTCTGTATTATTCTCTCCTCTACTCAGTAGTTTCTACCCTAACCTGTATTATTTCTATTCTTCTGCTTGCTTTGTTTTGTTTGTTCTTCTTTGGAAGGTTAGGTTATGATTTATCTTTTTTGTTTTTAGAGACAGAGTTTTGTTCTGTCATCTACTTTGGGGTGCAGTGGTGTGATCATAGCTCACCACAGCCTCCCAACTCCTGGTTCAAACAAACCTTCCACTAGCCTCTCAAGTAGCTAGGACCACAGACACCCAGCACTATGCCCTTCTAATTTTAAAACATTTTTTTAGAGTCAGGGTTCTTCTTTGTTGCTCAGGCTGTCTCAAACTCGTGGCTTCCAGCAATCCAGCCACATTGACCTCCCAAAATGCTGGGATTACAGGCGTGAGCCACCACACCCAGCTTTCTTCTCTAATATAGCTATGAATTTCTCTTAAAGCACTGCTTTTGTTGGATCCCGTAAGTTTCAATATATCTTCATTTTCATTCATTGCAAAAGTATTTTCTGATTTTCCCTGTCATTTCTTAGACTTGTTAGTTATTTAGGAGTGTGTGGCTTTATTTTTGCATATTTGTGAGTGCATTTATTTTTCAACTTTAGAATCAACCTATAGTGCTATTATAGAACATTTATCTATAATTACAAAATAGGAAGTTAATGTTTTCAACCAGACAATATGAAAAAAAGGTACAGCTGATTGACGTGGGGAAGTAGTCATGGAGAGATAAAAGGGCAAATGTCCTCATTTTACAAAGTAGGAAGTTAAGAGATAGAGTCTGTTTGATGGAGCAGGAAATGAATGTGTACTGCATTGTTATTT
The DNA here is from genome assembly GCF_049354715.1 of Callithrix jacchus. Lineage (NCBI taxonomy): Eukaryota > Metazoa > Chordata > Mammalia > Primates > Cebidae > Callithrix > Callithrix jacchus. Next base: position 45,877,116 of record NC_133509.1, on the reverse strand, counting down.
TTGTTATAAATTGAACTAAACACATATATATGGATCTATAATGGTTTTTTAAACTATATTAATATATTACCTTGAATTGGCAATTAAAAAATTGATCTTCATGGAGTCTGTGAATTAGATTATCCTTTTTTATGACATTCTAACTTTCTTTTTTTTTTGAGACAGAATCTCACTCTGTTGCCCAGGCTGGACTGCAGTGGTGCTATCTTGGCTCACTGCAATCTCTGCCTCTTGTGGGAGGTTCAAGTGATTCTCCTGCCTCAGCCTCCCAAGTAGCTGGGACTATAGGCGTGTGCCACCATGCCCGGCTAATTTTTTGTATTTTAAGTAGAGACAGGGTTTCACCATCTTGGTCAGGCTGGTCTTGAACTCCAGACCTCGTGATTCACCCACCTTAGCCTCCCAAAGAGCTGGGATTACAGGCCTGAGCTACTGCGCCCAGCCATTTTTTATGATTTTCTAAAGAGAACTCGGCCTGGTATTTTTATTAGATGTTTTCTCTTCCCATTGTATACCTTATTCTTGTTTTACTAATATATATACATATTGCCCTTGAGATCACTCTGGTAAGGAATATTGTTTTGTTGATTTAACATTTCTTATTTTTCCCAGGCTGAAGCAGCCAAATTAGTTCCAATGGGTTTCACCACTGCAACTGAATTCCACCAAAGGCGGTCAGAGATCATACAGATTACTACTGGCTCTAAAGAGCTTGACAAACTACTTCAAGGTATAGTAATCCCTTATCCTATGTTGTGAACCCTAGTTAGGAAAGCTTCCAGGTTATAGACAAAAACTGAAATATTTGGGTAGCATTTACTTGTTAGGTATAATAAAGAGATAAAGGAAGGCTGGGCGAGGTGGCTCATGCCTATAATCCCAGCACTTTGGGAAGCTGACATGGGCAGATCACCTGAGGTCAGGAGTTTGAGACCAGCCTGACCAACATGGAGAAACCCGACCTCTACTAAAAAAATGAGCCAGGTGTGGTGGCACATGCCTATTATGTAATCCCAGCTACTTGGGAGGCTAAGGCAGGAGAATCACTTGAACCCGGAAGGTGGAGGTTTTGGTGAACCAAGATCATGTGGTTGCACTCCAGTATGGGCAATAAGAGTAAAAACTCTGTCTCAAAAAAAAAAGATAAAGGAAGTGTCCACATTGAAGAAGCAAGACTGCTGCAAGTTGGGACCTTATTTATGAAGTACTAAAATTATCTGCAAATTAAATAATTTAGTCTCCATTTAATGTTGCATTAAGAGAGTAAGCGCCCTTTGCTTAAGGAAGTGACTATAATTTTAACCTCTACCACAAGGTTGAAAACCTTATCAATGGTTAAAGCATTACATGTTTGAATACTACTCATTGTGTAGTACACACTAATCTTCAGGACTTTAAGGAAAACTATAAAGCTTTTGATCTCATTCTAAAAAAAATTTATTATTTATTTATTCGTTTGTTTGTTTGTTTGTTCATTTATTTATTTATTTTTGAGACAGGGTTTTACTCTGACACCCAGGCTGGAATGCAGTGGCATGGTCTCAGCTCACAGCAACCTCTGCTTCCTGGACTCAAGGGATCCTCTAGCCTCAGTCTCCTCAGGGCTAGGACTGTACTCATTTTCTACCTGGCTAATTTTCTTTTTCTTTTTTTTTTTTTTTTTTTTTTTTTTTTTTTTTTTTTTTTGAGATAGGGCTTTGCTGTGTTGCCCAGGCTGGTCTCAGAATCCTGAGCTCGAGCCATCTCCCTGCCTCAGCCTCCCAAAGTGCTGGGATTACAGGCTTGAGCCACCTCACCCAGCCCAATGTCAGTTTTCTTTTCTTTTTTTTTGTTTTTGAGATGGAGTCTTGCTTGGTCACCAGGCTGAAGTGCAGTGGCGTGATCTTGGCTCACTGCAACATCTGACTCCCTTGTTCAAGCGATTATCCTGCCTCAGCCTCCCAAGTAGCAGGAATTACAAGCGTGCACCACCAAGCCCAGCCAATTTTTGTATTTTTAGTAGAGATGGGGTTTTACCATGTTGGCCAGGATGGTCTTGATCTCCTGACCTTGTGATCTGTCTGCCTCAGCCTCCCAAAGTGCTGGGATTACAGGTGTGAACCACTGTGCTCTTCCTTCCTCCCTCCCTCCCTCCCTTTCTTTTTCTTTTTCTTTCTTCTTCCCTCCCCTTCCCTCCCCTCTCCTCTCCTCCCCTCCCCTCTATTCTCTTCTCTATTCCTCACTGTTACCAAGGCTGGAGTGCAGTGGCATGATCTCAGTACATTGCAACCTCTGCTTCTTGGGTTCAAGTGATTATTCTGCCCCAGTCTCCCAAGTAGCTGGGACTATAGGCGCATGCTACCACGCCTGGCTAATTTTTGTATTTTTAGTAGGGATGAGGTTTTACAATGTTGGCTAGGTTGATCTTGAACTCCCTCCTGACCTCAGATGATCCGCCCGCCTCAGTCTCCCAAAGTGTTGGGATTACAGGCATGAGCCACTGCACCCGGCCCCCAGTGTCAGTTTTCTAATATCAGTACTGTACCGTCATTATGCAAAATGTTAACATTGGCGAAGGCTAGGTGCATAGAACCTCCCTGTGTTACTTTTTTAATTTTTTTAACTTTTATTTTGTTGAGAAGGAGTCTCACTCTGTCACCCAGGCTGGAGTGCAGTGGCACCATCTTGGCTCACTGCAACCCCTACCTCCCAGGTTCAAGCGATTCTCCTGCCTCAGACTCCTGAGTAGTTGAGATTACAGGCGCCTATCACCACACCCAGCTAAGTTTTATATTTTTAGTAGAGACGAGGTTTCACCATGTTGTCCAGCTGGTCTCGAACTCCTAACCTCAGGTGATCTGTCTGCCTTCGCCTCCCAAAGTGCTGCTATTACAGATGTGAACCACTATCCCCGGACTTGTTTGCAACTTTCTGTAAATCTATAATAATAGTAATTATTATTTTTTAAATTTTTTAAAAATTCATTTTAAAAAAGCTTACGGCACCAGGTATTCCCAGGCAGTCTCCCATTTAAGTACTAACCAGGCCTGACCCTGCTTTGCTTCCGAGATCGACGAGATCAGGCATGTTCAGGGTGGTATGGTCGTAGACTATTATTTTTTTTGAGACAGAGTTTTACTCTTGTGTCCCAGGCTGGAGTGCAATGGTGTGATCTCAGCTCACTGCAACCTCCACTTCCTGGGAACTCAATTCTCCTGCCTCAGCCTCCCGAGTAGCTGGGATTACAGGCATGTGCCACCATGCCCAGCTAATTGTGTATTTTTAGTAGAGATGGGATTTCTCCACGTTGGTCAGGTTGGTCTCAAACTCCTGACCTCAGATGATCTGCCCGTCTTGGCCTCCCAAAGTACTGAAATTACAGGCGTGAGCCCCCATGCACAGCCAATCTATAATTATTTTAAAATACTTTTTGTTTGTTTATCTGTTTTTAGACAGCATCTCACTCTGTCACCCAGGCTGGAGTGTAATGGCACGATCTCAGCTCACTGCAGCTTCCACCTCCCAGGCTCAAGTCATCCTCCCACCTTAGCCTCCTAAGTAGCTGGTACTACAGGTACCCACCACCATGCCTGGTGAATTTTTATATTTTTGGTAGAGACAGGGCTTCACCGTGTTGCCCAGGCTTGTTTCAAACTCCTGAATTAAGGCACTCCACCCACTTCAGCTTCCTAAAGTGCTGGGATTACAGGCATGAACCACTATGGCTAGCCTCAAAATACATTTTTGAAAAATTACTGTTTGTTGGAAATTAAATTTTTAATTTATGCAAACATCTTTCTGATGAGCTCCAAGAACATTTCTGTGACTACCATTTCTAAACGTTTGTATTATGCTAAGAGGTATTTCTTATTGCTCTTTTAGGTGGAATTGAGACTGGCTCTATCACAGAAATGTTTGGAGAATTCCGAACTGGGAAGACCCAGATCTGTCATACACTGGCTGTCACCTGCCAGGTGAGCTGTTGGGGCTATAGCTAATCAAATAAGTCATCAATACTTTATTCCTGCTATTTGCAAGCATTACTTAGGATGGCCATAAAAGGTACTTTCTCTGTCCTCAAGAATCTTATAGCTGTTATTAGTTATAAGATAGACTCCTACTGCAAAATTCTTGCATGTCAAAACTCTTCCAGATTATTGATCTTCTTTTAGAGACATTGATTTCAAATACTTTTCTACTACTAGGCCTTTCCTGTCTTACTTGCTACCTTCTTTATTGTTGTTGTTTTGAGGCAGAGTCTGACTCTGTCACCCAGGCTGGAGTGCAGTGGCATGATCTTGGCTCATTCCAACCTGCACCTCCCTGGTTCAAGTGATTTTCCTTCATCAGCCTCCCGAGTAGCTGGGATTACAGGTGCCCACCACCATGCCCGGCTAATTTTTGTATTTTTAGTAGAGATGGAGTTTCATCATGTTAGGTAGTCTGGTTTCAAACTCCTGGCCTCAATTGATCTGCCTGCCTTAGCCTCTCAAAGTGCTGGGATTACAGGCATGAGCCACAGCCTCCATCTTCTTTATTAGTCTAGATTTTATGATTCATCAGTAAAGTAATTCTCTTGCAGATAGCCTCGGTTTACATACCCACTTGAGATCCCAATCTTAGATGAAATTCATCTGTCTTCTTAGTGTCTGTACTCAAACAGCTGATTTTTCTGGAGAAAAATGATACCATAAAGCTGACTGACTTCACTTTAAATTCAAGATGACAGGCTGGGTGTGGTGGCTTATGCCTGTGATCCCAGCACTTTGGTAGGCTGAGGTGGGTGGATTACCTGAGGTCAGGAGTTTGAGACCAGCCTGGCCAACATGGTAAAACCCTGACGGCACTAAAAATAAAAATAATTAGCCAGGTGTGCTGGCACATGTCTGTAATCCCAGCTACTTGGAAGGCTGAGGCAAGAGAAATGCTTAAACCTGGGAGGTGGAGGTTGCAGTGAGCCGAGATAGAGCTATTGCACTCCAGCCTGGGCAAAGAGGCAGCACTCTGTTTAAAAAAAAAAAATTCAAGACGACAAACTTTAGATTAACATTCAAGACTTCTTGACAAGTCTACTTTCTCCATTTAAGTGTAGTTTCCCCACTTAGGTATTTCATACTTTGTCTTCTCTTATCAGAACTTTATGCTCCTCTTCAACTCTCATTCTTAGCTAATAGCCTAACCTCCTCTTGGCATCAAATCTAAATCCACTTACATTTGTGTCCATCTTTTCTTATCTTAGGTTACAATGGAGAAAGTGACCCTTTTCTTCTTAAAGGCTCATTCTATCAATATAATTTGGTTACCATCTGCTGCCACCTTCTCAAGGACTCGACTCTTTCCATTTTCTGTTGTGCCTGTCTATGAAATTATCCTCATCAGTATACAAATATGCCTAGTGTCTCCTCCATTAGGAAAAAACTTTCCCTGGACACCCCTTCAGTTTCATTTTCCTTTATGCTCCCATTCATGGGTGGATTTGGAAACAGACACAGTGGGTTAAATATTTGCCCAATACATTGTATTTAATTAGTAAATAGTGGAATCACACCAGACTTTAGAGATGGTGCTCTTAAAACTTCATAAGAGACCAGGCATGGTAGTTCATGCCTGTAATCCCAGCACTTTGGGAAGCCAAAGTGGGAGGATCGCTTGAGGCCAGGAGTTTGACACCAGCCTGGGCAACATAGTGAGACCCCGTTTCAATATTTTTAAAAATTTGAAAATATTAACCTAGCGTGATGGTGTGCACCTGTGGTCCTAGCTACTCAAGACACTGAGGGGGGAAAATCTCTTGAACCCAGGAGGTCAGGCATCCCAGTGACTGGGGTCATGCCACTGCATGTTTTCTGTTGTATTGCTAGTGCTTAAGACAGTGCTAGGCACTCAGTAAACAATAAAATGCTTGAATGAGTGGAGATAATAGATGTTCGGAAACATGCCTGATATATAAATAAATGGTATAGAGGAAATGGGTTAGCTGTTTAAGGAAGAAAAGGGTAACTTCACCGTAGAGTTACCATGAAATACTTTATGGAGAAAAGATATTGGACCAGACTTCCAAAGAATGCTAAATTTTGGAAGGAAGGAAATTAAAAGCATTTAACTGTACAGAATGGGATGGACAGAGGATGGGAAGGCATAAGTTATAAGGAAAAGACAATAAATAAGCAAGCTCATTTACATGGTTCAGGGTATGTGTAGAAAAGTTTAGGAGATGACCTTTAAAAAGATGCATCAAGCTGGATATGATAGCTCATAACTGTAATCCCAGCACTTTGGGAGGCCAAGGTGGGGGGATTGTTTGAGTTCATGAGTTCAAGACCAGCCTGGGCAACATGGTAAAACTCCTTCTCTACAAATAATATAAAAATTAGCCAGTTGTGGTGGCCTGTGCCTATAGTGCCAGCTACTTGGGAGGTAGAGGTGGGAGGATTGCTTGAGCTCAGGAGGCCAAGGTTGCCGTAAGCCAAGATTGCACCACCATTCTCCAGCCTGGGCAACAGAGCGAGACTCAGTCTCTGTCTCAAAAAAAAAAAAAAATTATCAAGACCCTATTTCAGAAAGTTTTGAGTATGGCAAGAAGTGTAAGCTTGATTTTGTGGAGAGTAAGTATTAACTGGTCAAGACTAAACTAGGATAGTGAAACTAAAGAGATGTAAGGAAAAGATATTGTAAAGGACAGCACTTAATGACTGACAATAAAAAATACAACTCAGCCCAAGAATATGTTACAATAATTTAGTAAACCTAAAAAGTGTTTGGCAGAAGAAAACAGTTTTGTTGGAAACATGAGTTCAGGTTTAGAGACGGCAGGTTTGAGGTGACAAACTCCAAGCAAAAATTTTTAGCAGGATTGAGAAATGTGGAACTAAGTCACACAGAGAAGTAACAATGGAATCTGGAAATGAAAGATACATGAAAAAAGGAGGGAGTAGGGTATAGAAAAGAAAGCTAACAAATTTTCATCTTGTCTGCAACTTCAGAGATAGGGGGAGCCCTTTTTCCTTGTCTAAGTAGGTCCTAATATTTTCTGGCTTTAAGGATGTGCTGCATGAGTCGCCAATTCACAAAGTACCCTGGAACCTGGCCTATGCCTGTGGACCAACTCTTCTGTTATAATCTTTTGAAGCTTTATTATAAATTGAGTTATTTTGAAGAACATGGCATTTTTTTTTTTTATTGCATTTTAGGTTTTGGGGCACATGTGCAGAACATGCAAGAGAGTTGCATCGGTACACATATGGCAGTGTGTTTTGCTTGCTTTCTCCCCTTCACCCACATTTGGCATTTCTCCCCAGGCTATCCTTCCCCACCTCCTCCTCCCACTGGCCCTCCCCTTTTCCCCCCAATAGACCCCAGTGTTTAGTACTCCACTTTCTGTGTCCATGTGTTCTCATTTTTCATCACCCGCCTATGAGTGAGAATATGCGGTGTTTCATTTTCTGTTCTTGTGTCAGTTTGCTGAGAATGATGTTCTCCAGATTCATCCAACATGGCATTATTTTAATCTAAATAGATTAGACCCACTTCTACCATGAACACAACTTACTGTTGGAGTTCAAGAACGGGGAAACAAAAACTGACTTATATTAGTATTATAGAAGAGGCTTCCTAGTGTTTTTCTATCCTCAGGACTTTCTTGAGTATTTTTGTTTGTTTGTTTGTTTTTGAGACGGAATCTCACTCTGTCATCCAGTCTGGAGTGCAATGGTGTGATCTCAGCTCACTGCAACCTCCGCCTCCCAGGTTCAAGCAATTCTTTTGCCTCAGCCTCCCAAATACCTAGGATTATAGGCACCTGCCACCATGCCTAACAAATTTTTGTATTTTTAGTAGACATGGGGTTTTGTCATGTTGACCAGGCTGGTCTCAAACTCCTGACCTCAGGTGATCCACCGGCCCCAGCCTCCCAAAGTCCTGGGATTACAGGCTGAAGCTATCATGCCTGGCCCGAGTACTTATCCTCTCAGAAAAATAGCAGTAGTTTTTGAAACTCAGTTATAGATTTAGAAGTTCAATATAAATTATTTTCTTTTGTGTTTTTTCTTATAAATCAAGTTAAGAACTATCCTTCATAATTTACTCTGAATTTTTTTTCTACTATTTTGATCGAGTTATAATACTCTGAATTTATTTATTTATTGAGATGGAACCTCACTCTGCAACTCCACCTCCTTGGTTCAAGCAATTCTCCTGCCTTAGCCTCCTAAATAGCTGGGATTATAGGCGCCTGCCACCACATAAGGCTAATTTTCTTTGTATTTTTAGTGGAGGCGGGGTTTCACCATGTTTTCCAGGCTGGTTTCCAACTCCTCACCTCAACTGATCTGCCTGCCTTGGCCTCCCAAAGTGCTAGGATTACAGGCGTGAACCACTTTGCCTGGCCAGTTTACTCTGAATTTAAATTATACTTTATTAAAAATGTTTATTATATTGATGTAATGCTGTGTTATAGTTAAAGATGGTGTCATTAAAAACATGGATTTTGAAGGCCATGTATAGTGGCTCAAGTTTATAATCCGAGTACTTTGGGAGGCCAGGGTGGCTCAAGTTTATAATCCGAGTACTTTGGGAGGCCAGGGCGGTCAGATCGCTTGAGCCCAGGAGTTTGAGACCAGCCTGAGCAACACAGCAAACCTAATCTCTATAAATAATTTTTTAAAAATTAGCCAGGTGTGGTGGCTTGAGCCTGGGAGGTTCAGGCTGCAGTGAGCTGATTATGCCATTACACTCCAGCCTAGGCAACAGAGCCAGACCCTATTCTAAAAAAAAAAAGGAAAAAGTTGCAGATTTTATTGGGGCCCTGTGTCCTGCATGGTAAACCATATGCAAGAAATGAGAAAATCAGCCTTATCATATTAGTCTCTGCAGAGACTAATTTTTTTTTTTTTTTTTTAAGTTGGAGTTTCGATTTGTTGTACAGGCTGGAGTGCAGTGGTGTGATCTAGGCTCACTTGCAGCCTCCGCCTCCTGGGTTCAAGCAGTTCTCATGTCTCAGCCTCCTGAGTAGCTGGGACTACAGGTGCACACCACTACACCTAGCTAATTTTTGTATTTTTAGTAGAGAGGGATTTCACCATATTGATCAGGCTGGTCTCAACCTGATGACCTTAGGTCATCCACCCACCTTGGCCTCCCAAAGTGCTAGGATTACAGGAGTCAGTCACTGTGCCTGACTTTTTGATGTCATTTTAATTGTTTCTTTCTTTGATAGCTTCACTAATATTTTCTTCGCAGACCAAAATGTTACCAAATGTTTTATGAGACAGCCAAGTTAGTATTTCAGTATTCAGCAGACCTAATCCATTGTTAACTTTCCTCAGAAATAAATTCTTGTTTTGAGATGAGGTCTCACTATGTTGACCACGCTGTTCTAGAACTCCTGAGCACAGGCAGTCCTCCCACCCAGTTTCTCACTTAGCTGGGATTACAGGCACATGCCTCTGCACCCATCTCCTTATAATAATTAGAAAGAGTTTGTGTGGAGGGATGTGGGAGGGTGCTTAGGAGACCTTTTATGATAATAAGGGAGGGACATTGGGAAGAGGAAGAGGAAGTTATAGAAGCTATAGCTATTGCCTGAGCTCCATTAGAAATTTGATAGCCGGGCGCAGTGGCTCAAGCCTGTAATCCCAGCACTTTGGGAGGCCGAGGTGGGTGGATCACGAGGTCAAGAGATCGAGACCATCCTGGTCAACATGGTGAAACCCTGTCTCTACTAAAAATATTTTTTAAAAATTTGCTGGGCATGGTGGCGTGTGCCTGTAATCCCAGCTACTCGGGGCGGAGCAGGGGTGGGGTGGGGGCTGAGGCAAGAGAATTGCCTGAACTGAGGAGGCAGTGGTTGTGGTGAGCTGAGATCACGCCATTGCACTCCAGCCTGGGTAACAAGAGCGAAACTCCGTCTCAAAAAAAAAAAAAAAAGAAATTTGATAGCTAAAGGGAAATAGAACTGTTTAAAATATCACTCTTACTTAGGTCATTTAACATGATGTGTGACCTTTTTAAATAGAAATATTTTCCCATGTTGTTTCAACAGGGACTCATGTAGAATAAATATTTAAACTGTAGTACACAATATCCATAGTTGCCATGGCAACTCAGCATAGCATGCTGATGCTCCAAAGTTGTACAAATAGAATCCTAGCCTGAGAATGTTTATTAAGTAGTCAGATAACATCTGTCAACAATAAACTAAAGCAAAATTCTCAAGTAAACATAGCTTGTCTGTTAAAATAACATTTGCAGATGGCTAAACAACTGATCGTTAATTTCTTAAAGAAAAATGCTAATTAAGTAATAATAGAAAAGATTGCATTTATCAGCCTAAGAGCTAGAACCAGGGATATAGAGAGGATATTAGACTATCACTTAAATGTTAACATTTTCTACTCTCATTTGTTCAGATTTTCTCAATTTAATAAAGTGAAACCCTGCTATGTGTTAGATCGCTGTATAATGGAAAAGTTATGAAGTTGAGAGCTACAGTTAGGTTACAAAATGAATAACCCATGCTTATTCAAAGTACTACAGTAATTTTAGAATTCTGGGCCAGGCATGGTGGCTCACTCTTGTAAATCCAGAATTTTAGAGGCTGAAGCCGGAGAATTTCTTGAACCCAGGAGTTCCAGATGAGACTGGGCAATATGGCAAAACCCCATCTCAATTTAAAAAAAATAGAAAAAAAATTCTGAGAAGACAATTTAACATAAGTACCAATTTTAAAAACATATGCCCTTTGACAGAAAATTTGTCTCACGGAACATTTCACATAAACGCAAAGATAAATGTACAAAGAATTTATACTAAAGCATCATTAAAATGGAAAGTCAGAAACAAACTGCATCACTATGAAATGGGAAGAAGTGTTAAATTATGGTCCTAAGCAGTTACTATGAACAGCTAACCTGGTAGTATCTCAGTCCAATAACAGAAGATGGCTATGATGGCTCTGAGAGGGCAAGGTGGAAAGGGCCAAATCAACTAGAGAACAGAGCATGCAGTCCATCACCCTGAGCTTACCCTGGGAGCTTGTCCACTATCCTGTTGTCAGTCTACCTACCTATGCCCAATCATCTGTGGCCTTTCTTTTGCCAAGGAAATCTATTCAATTGGAAAAGAATTCCCTGTCATGGTAGCATTTAATATTAGCCAGAGGTGGGAGAAAGAGGAACTTCATTTATCTTATTTCCTGGTGACTTAGCCCCCAGAGTGTTAATATATCCTCCTTCCCAAGAAACTGAGGCAGCTTATGCTCTATGTCTTCTTGGCCACTGGTTCCGATTCTTTCTTTACTTCAAGACCCTCTTTTATTGTATATGTGTCCTTTGCTCCTTCCATGGATTCCTCTGATGTGAAATATTTTACCTGCCAAATAATAACATAATTTTTTTCTTACAAAATTAGCAAAGCCTTCCATAACTGTATACACTAAAGTCAGTGCCCTAAAGGTTGAGGAAATCATGCCTTCAGAGTGTACTGTGCTAAACACTTTACATGAATTATTTCATTTAGGTTTTAAAACAGTCCCATAAGGTCGGTTTGGTCAGTTTTTATTTACATTTTACGGAAAAGGAAACAATATTCTCAGAGTCCCATAGTAAGTAGAAGAACTACTTACATAAAAGAAGTGTATGAAAATGCATAGCAAATAACCTAGGAGATTACTTCTGGGAGCTGGAGAGTGATGAAGAGCTTTCAGGGGTTTTTTGTTTTTTTCAAGAGACGGGGTCTCACTATGTTGCCCAGGCTGGAGTGCAGTGGCTATTCACAGATGCGATCCCACTACTGATCAGCACAGGAGTTTTGACCTGCTCCTATTTCCGACCTGGGCAGGTTCACCCCTCCTTAGGCAACCTGTGGTCCCCTGCTCCCGGGAGGTAACCATATTGATGACAAACTTAGTGCGGACACCGATTGGCATAGTACACTACAGCCCAGAACTCCTGGACTCAAGTGATCCTCCAGCCTCAGCCTCCTAAGTAGCTGGGACTATAGGCACGCACCACCGGGCCCGGCAAGCTTTCAGTTTTTACTCTACTTTTTTTTTTTTTTGAGATAGAGCCTCATCTGTCGCCCAAGCTGGAATGCAGTGGCGAGATCTTGGCTCACTGCAACCTCTGACTTCTGGGTTCAAGCAATTCCCCTGCCTCACCTTCCTGAGTATCTAGGTTTACAGTGCACACCGCCACACTTGTCTAATTTTTGTATTTTTAGTAGAGATGGGGTTTCACCATGTTGGCCAGGCTGGTCTTGAACTCCTGACTTTAAGGGATCCACTTGCCTTGGCCTTCCAACGTGTTGGGATTACAGGTATGAGCCACCACACCTGGCCCTCTACTTTTATATTGTTTGGAGTTTTAATATAAGCACATAGTTATTTTGTAATTTTGAAAAAAAATTCTCAAAAAAGAAATTTGGTTCTCCTAGGCCTTTAATGTAAAATATTCTAAGGGATTTTCCTCAGAATTTAAAGGTGAATTTTGACTCCAAAGTAGATTTCTAGAGTGGAAATTACCCTTTAGCATCAGTCACTTAAAATTTGTAGAAAAATTCAAAGGTGTCTGGTATAGGATGGGTAGCCTAAAGCAGAGGTTTTCCTTGAGAGGCTCATGAGTCAGGTTTCGTGGCATTTGATTTACTTCTTTTTTTTTCCTTTTTAAAATTGTTTGTGCTACTTATTTTTCTGTTTTTCCAATCGTTCACTTTCAATATCTGTATGTATTATTAGAGTAATTGTGTTTTTCTTCTTTCTTGTTCACACTTTAAATTTGCTGTGGATACTCCAAGGGCATTGACAAGCCCCTTTAGTACCCCTGAAGAATGATCTGCTCAATACAGTGAAGTATAAGTTTGACCTAGACATGCTAAAATTAACTGGTCTTTGGATCATGGCCCTTTATTGATTACAGCTAAGGTAAATGGTCTTCCAAATTTTTGTATTCTTGAATTAGCAGTCTTCTTTTGGTATGTAGTTATAGAATTTTATTACTGGCCAGGTGTGGTGGCTTACTCCTGTAATCCCAGCACTTTGGGAGGCCAAGGCAGGTGGATCACCTGGGGGTGAGGAGTTCAAGATCAGCCTAGCCAACTTGGTGAAATCCTGTCTGTACTAAAACTACAAAAATTAGCTGGGAGTGGTGGCACACACCTTTAATCTCAGCTCTTCTGGATGCTGGGCCAGGAGAATTGCTTGAACCTGGGAGGCAGTTGTAGTTAACCATAGTGCCAGTGCACTCCAGTCTGGGCTACAGAGTGAGACTCCATCACAAGAAAAAAGAAAATCATTTTATTACCTAGTTTGGGCTATACTTCTAAGCAGTTCAGTTCCAACAAGACTAACTGTATGTACTGAGACACAATCAGCATTACATTTTTTTTCTAGCTATATTTCTATTAATATCAGAAGAGAATGCCTCCTCCTTACTTACCACTGTCATTTTTTAGTGTTTTTCCCTTTGACTTGGAGTAATGATAATGATGTCATGAGGAATTCGGTCAGCTATAGCAGAAATAAAATGTCCATTTCCTCTGTTGTTTTTGTTTTCTATAGCTTCCCATTGACCGGGGCGGAGGTGAAGGAAAGGCCATGTACATTGACACCGAGGGTACCTTTAGGCCAGAACGGCTGCTAGCAGTGGCTGAGAGGTAGGTTACTGTTCAGATAAGAGAGAATATGGCTACACTTGTTACTGTAGTGATTGCCAGGGTTTGGCTGAAGAATGTCTGTTCTGTAACCCCACATCCCAAAGTTACATATGTGATTCAAAAGAATGAATTCCTTAATAGAAAAAGGCATTGATTTTTTTTTTTTTTGAGACGGAGTCTCCTTTTTGTCACCCAGGCTAGAGTGCAATGGTGTGATCTCAGTTCACTGCAACCTCCACCTCCCGGATTCAAGCAATTCTTCCACCTCAGCCTCCCTAGTAGCTGTGATTACAGGCGCCTGCCACCACACCAGCTTACTTTTTGTATTTTTAGTAGAGACAAGGTTTCGCCATGTTGGCCAGTCTGGCCTTAAACTCCTGATCTCAGGTGATCCAGCTGCCTTGGCCTCCCAAAGTGCTGGGGTTATAGGCATGTGCCACTGTGCCCAGCCAAAACAAGGCATTCTTTAGTTAACAATCTATGAGATGCTCAGACTGGATTAAATAAAAAATCCAACTGTATGTTTTCTTTCGGAGAAACCCTTTAGAAAGTAAAAGAATAGGGACGGGCGCGGTGGCTCAAGCCTGTAATCCCAGCACTTTGGGAGGCCGAGGCTGGTGGATCACGAGGTCAAGAGATCGAGACCATCCTGGTCACCATGGTGAAACCCCATCTCTACTAAAAGTATAAAAAATTAGCTGGGCACGGTGGTGTGTGCCTGTAATCCCAGCTACTCAGGAGGCTGAGGCAGGAGAATTGCCTGAACCCAGGAGGTGGAGGTTGCGGTGAGCCCAGATCGTGCCATTGCACTCCAGCCTGTGTAACAAGAGCGAAACTCAGTCTCAAAAAAAAAAAAAAAAAAAGAAAGAAAGAAAGTAAAAGAATATAAAAAGATACTACATGCAAATAGTAACCATAAGACAGCGTGAGTGGCTATACTAATATAAGACAAAATACACTTTAAGACAAACACATATGCGAAGAAGAACATTTTATAATTAAAAGGTCTCAGTTTGTCAGAATGTTATAATAGTTGTAAACATATACACATGCCTAACAACAAAGCCATAAAATACATGAAACAAAAAGTGAATTAAAGGGGAAAATAGGCAACTCAACAATAATAGTAGGGGACCAGTTTCTCATTTTCACTAATGGATAGAGCCTTAAATATCTCACTCTCAATAATAAATGTAACATCTGTGAAAAACCTACATGTAGCATCATACTTAATGGTGAATACCCCCTTTTTTTTTTGAGGCAAGGTCTTGTTCTGTTGCCCAGGCTGGAGTGCAGTGTCTTGAACTCAGCTCACTTGCAACTTCCACCTCTCGGGTTCAAGTGACGTGACTCTCCTGCCTCAGCCTCCTGAGTAGCTGGGACTACAGGCGTGGGACACCATGCCTGGCTACTTTTTGTATTTTTAATAGAGATGGGGTTTCTCCATGTTGGCCAGGCTGGTCTCAAACTCCTGACCTCAAGTGATCTGCCCACCTTGGCCTCCAAAAGTGCTGGGATTACAGGTGTGAGCCACTGTTCCCGGCCTTAATGGTGAAATTCTGAATGCTTTCCCCCTAAATCACTAACAAGGCAAGGATGCCCACTTTCACTATTTACATTCAACAATGTACTTAAGATCATGGACAGCGTAGTCAGGCAAGAAAATGAAATAAACGCATCCAGATTGCAATGGAGGAAGGAAAACTATTTGCTGATTACATGGTGCTTTATATAGAAAATCCTAAGGAATACACACACAAGAAAAACCAGAACTAAATAAACTAGTTCAGCAAAATTGCAGAATACAGTATCAAAATACAAATATCCATTATATTTCTATATACTAGAAAATAACAATTCAAAAGTAAAACTTAAAAAACTTCATAGTAGCATGAAAAAGAATAAAATACTTAGGAATAAATTTAACAAAAGAAGTGTAAGATTTGTACAGCAAAAACTCTAAAACATTGCTGAGAAAAATTGAAGATTTACATAAAGAGAGACATTCCACATCATGGATTGGAAGACTCAATATTAAAATGACGTTCTTTGTCAGGCGCAGTGGCTCACACCTGTAATCCCAACACTTTGGGAGGCCAAGGTGGGCAGATCACCTGAGGTCAGGAGTTCAAGACCAGCTTGGCCAGCATGATGAAATCTTGTCTCTACTAAAAATACAAAAATTAGCTGGGTCTGGTGGCACACTGCCTGTAGTCCGTGCTACTTGGGAGGGTAAGACAGGAGAATCATTTGAACCTGGAAGGCAGAGGTTATAGTGAGCTGAGATCGCGCCACTGCACTCTAGCCTGGGCAACAGAGTGAGACTGTCTCCAAAAAAGGCAGTTCTCCTCAAATTGATCTATGGATTCAACACAATCCTTATCAAAATTCCAGCAAGCTTTTTTTTTTTTTTTTTCCCCAGAAATTCACAAACTAATTATAACATTTATGGAACATAACATATGGAAATGTAAAGGACCAAGAATAGCCCAGTCTGGAAAAAAAAGAAAATTTGAGGTCTTAGAGTTTTCAGTTAAAAAATTTATTGTGAAGCTATAGTAACCAAGACAATATGGTGATGGCATAAGGATAAACATGGAGAGTTCAGAAATGAAACCTGTATGGTCATTTGATTTTTGACAAAGGTAACAAGGCAATTTTTTTTTTTTAATTTAAAATTTTTTACAAATACAGGTGGTCTCACTGTGTTGCCCAGGCTGGTCTTGAACTCCTGGCCTCAGGTGATCATCCCACCTCAGCCTCCCAAAGTGTTAGGATTACAGATGTAAGCCACCAAGCCTGGCTGACAAGGTAATTTAATGAGGGAAAGAATGGTCTTTTCAATAAATCGTGCTGATGTAGCTGAATTTCCGAATGCAAAACAATGAATTTAGAACTTTACTATACACCATACATAAAAATTAAAGTAGATAACAGGTGTGGTCATTCCTCAAAAAATTAAACACAGAGTGATCATGTGATCCAGCAACTGTTTCCGGCTATATATTCAAAAGAATTGAAAGCAGAGGCCAGGCGTGGTGGCTCACACCTGTAATCCCAGCACTTTGGGAGGCCGAGGCAGGTGGATCACTAGAGGTCAGGAGTTTGAGACCAGCCTGGCCACATGGTGAAACCTTTTAACTACTAAAAATACAAAATATTAGCCGGGCATGGTGGTATATACCTGTAATCCCAGCTACTCCAGAGGCTGAGGCAGGAGAATCATTTGAACCTGAGAGGTGGAGGTTGGAATGCACCGAGATCCTGTGATTGCACTCCAGCCTGGGCAACAAGAGCAAAACTCTGGCACAGGTTAAAAAAAAAAAAACAGGGAGGGGGCAAAAATTTTATGATTCCACTAATATGTGGTATTTCAAAATCAAACAGAAAGTAGAATGGTGGTTTTCTCAGGGTAGGGAGAATGGGGAGTTACTGTTTAACGGTACAGTTTCAGTTTGGTTCCAATGATGAAAAAGCTCTGGAGATGAGTAGTGGTGATGGTTGCACAGCAGCATGAATGTCCTTAATGCGCCTGAACTGTATACTTTAAAATAGTTAAAATGCTCAATTTAATGTTATATGTTTTACTATACTGTTTTTAGAAGGGTGATAGTCAAGGTCAGGCATGGTGGCTCACGCCTGTAATCCCAGAACTTGGGAGGCCAAGATGGGTAGATCATGAGGTCAGGAGATCAAGACCCTCCTGGCTAACACAGTGAAACCCCATCTCTACTAAAACAATACAAAAAAATTAGCCGGGCATGGTGGTGGGCGCCTGTAGTCCCAGCTACTCGGGAGGGTGAGGCAGGAGAATTGCTTGAACCCGGGAGGCAGAGGTTGCAGTGAGCTGAGAACATGCCACTGTACTTCAGCCTGAGACAAAGCAAGACTCCATCTCACAAAAAGAATAGAAAAAGGTGATGGTCCTAATTAAGTGCCTAATAAAGTATAATTTTTCAGAGAGAACATGGGAGAAAATCTCAGTGACCTTGGGTAGGCAAAGTTTTATTAGCTACAACACCAAACGCACAGTCCATGAAAGAATAAATTGATGATAGAGTGAGTTTTCATTTCATCAAAGTTAAAAACTTTTGTGCTTCAAAGGACACTGAAGAAATGAAAAGATAGCCCAAAGAATGTGAGAAAATATTTGCAAATCATGTATCTGATAAGAGTCTAGGATCCAGAATATATAAAGAACTATTATAACCCAACAATGAAAAGATAACCCAGTTTTTTAAACGGGGAAAGGATTTGAATAGACATCTCTCCAAAGGGGATATACAAATGGCTGGTAAGCATATAAAAAGATGCTCAACATCGTTAGTCATTAGGAAAATGTAAATTGAAACCACAGTGAATTACCACTTCACACCCACTATGAAGGCTGTAATAAAAAAGATGATAAATGTTGGGAGGATGTAGAGAAACTGGAAACCTCACATACTGCTGATGACAGTATACAATGATGGTCTCTTTGGAAAATAGGCAGTTTCTTAAAAAGTTAAATATAAATTTACCATATTATGCAGCAGTTTCACTCTAGTTATATATCCCAGCCCAGGAATTTGTTTTCTATCAGGTGTTCCAGGTTATTCTTATCTTTAGGGAAGTACAAGAGACACTATGAAAGAGGATGCTATTTCCAGCCAACCTTTTCCAAGCTGTGGGAATTCCATGTCCTGCTTCTGGAGCCTAAGCACAGAGGTTCTGTAGTCTTTCTTTTGCGAGTGCTGCTGAGAGAAAAGCTAGGATAACTCTTTTTTGTGGTAAACCTTCTCTGTTTTTATAGTAAATAGATAATCTTCTCCCTTCCTTTTTTAATTTTTAAAAATTTTATAGAGACAGGGTTTTTTCATGTTGCCCAGGCTGGTCTTGATCTCCTGAGCACAAGCAATTCTCCTGCCTCAGCCCCTCAGAAGTGCTTGGAATACAAGTGTGAGCCACCATGCCTAGCCTGTTCACTGTTTCTGATAGATTATATCCATGTATTGTTTTTCTTTTTTCTTTTTCTTTTTCTTTTCTTTTCTTTTCTTTTTTTTTTTTTGAGACAGAATCTTGCTCTGTCACCCAGGCTGGAGTGCAGTGGGGTAATCTTGGCTCCCAGGTTGAAGCAATTCTCCTGCCTTAGCCTCCCGAGTAGCTGGGAAGCAGGGATTACAGGTGCGTGCCATCACACTCAGCTACATTTTGTATTTTTTGTAGAGATGGTGTTTCACCATGTTGGTCAGGCTGGTCTCAAATTTTTGACCTCAAGTCATCCGCCCATCTCAGCCTCCGCAGGTGCTCGGATTATAGATGTGATCTACCACATTGGGCCATATCAGTGTTTCTTGAGGCAGAACTAGAAGACTTGTATAGTAAAGTACTTAGGCCTGTTATATCTTGTTTTTTACCATACATTCATGATCTAAACAGAGAAATGTATTATCTCTTCATTCTTGTTTCATTTGGTCAGGACTGTAAGGTGTAACTCTAACCTCATGCCATCTGTTTATCCTTATGATAGAATCATGAACCTAGAGCATAATTATAGAACACTGGGTTTTATTTAAACATTCTCTTTTGGGGGCCGGACACAGTGGCTCAGGCCTGTAATCCCAGCACTTTGGGAGGCTGAGGTGAGTGGATCATGAGGTCAAGACATTGAGACCATCCTGGCCAACATGGTGAAACCCTGTCTCTAAAAAAATTAGCTGGGTGTGGTGTTACAGGCCTGTACTCCCAGCTACTCGGGAGGCCGAGGCAGAAGAATCGCTTGAACTTGGGAGGCAGAGGGTTGCAGTGAACCCAGATTGAGCCACTGTACTCCAGCCTGGGTGACAGAGCGAGACTCCCGTCTAAAAAAAATTCTCTTTTGAACTTTTTTTTTTTTTTTTAAGATGGAGTCTCACTCCATTGCCCAGGTTGGAGTGCAGTGGCGCCATCTCGGCTCACTGCAACCTCCATCTCTCAGGTTAAGCGATTCTCCTGCCTCAGCTTCTTGAGTAGCTGGAATTACAGCCAGGTAACACCATGTCCAGCTAATTTTTTGTATTTTGAGTAGAGACCGGGGTTTCACCATGTTGGCCAGGCTGGTTTTGATTTCCCGACCTCGTGATTCACCTGCCTCGGCCTCCCAAAGTGCTGGAATTATAGGCATGAGCTACTGTGCTTAGCCACATTTTTATCTTTATATTTTTATTTTATTTTATTTCAATTTTTTTCCCTATCATCAATATTTATTGAGCATTTACAGTGAACTAGGCACAATAGAACATACAGAAGACATTGTCCCTGCTCTTGAGGAGCTTACATTCTAAAAGAAAAAATACACCTCTTTTTTTTTTTTTTTTTTTTTTGGAGACGGAGTTTCGCTCTTGTTACACAGGCTGGAGTGCAATAGCGCGATCTCGGCTCACAGCAACCTCCACCTTCTGGGTTCAGGCAATTCTCCTGCCTCAGCCTCCTGAGTAGCTGGGATTACAGGCACACGCTACCATGCCCAGCTAATTTTTTGTATTTTTGGTAGAGACGGGGTTTCACCATGTTGACCAGGATGATCTCGATCTCTTGACCTTGTGATCCACCTGCCTTGGCCTCCCAAAGTGGTGGGATTACAGGCTTGAGCCACCGCGCCCGGCCAAAACACCTCTTTTAAAATGGCATTTTTGTTTGGTGTTTTCTCCAAAGTACTGAGGAAATATTTTTTAAAGTGAGCTTTGGGTGTAACTTAGCCCCATCATTATTTAGAGAATAGAGGAAGAGAAAAATGAAGGATTTTAAAGGCAGACAATGACATTCAGGATAGGTAGGGTTTTAAAGGGAGATAAACACAATCTCATCAACTAAGGAGAGATTTGCTGCAGTAAATAGGATGAAGGGAAATAGTTTGTGGGATGCAAGCAAAGGAAGCAGGGTATCTCAGACATTGAGTGGAGCCAGAAAGATCATGCGGCCTTTTTCCAAGTACACGGCCACCAAGTAGGAATGGTTGGTGTCAAGACAGAAGGCTAAAAAAGGAAGGTAATCTTGTGACAAATAGAAAGAATAAAGGACCAAAGTCGAAGGCAGGCTATAAGATTATCAAGAAATTCCTAAAAACCGAAAAGTGATTTGGAAGCACAAAACTTAGAGCTAATGCTACCCAGTATCATGATAGGCCAAGAACATTGTGGCTTCCTAAGTTAGAAAATGCCATATACCAAAATCTTAAATGGAACATATTACTTTTTTTTTTTTCTCCAATCAATCTCCCCCTCTCCCAGAAAAAAATAGGAACTCATTTTTTTCAGGGTGGGGAGGAAGAGAGGGGATCATGGGACACAGTTGGAAACAGTAGTTATAGTAGTAGCATTTTTGTTGTTGTTATGATAAACTTTGTGTTTAAACTTGGTAAAAGCCCATTAGCTGCCAAAAGGGAATAAGGAATAAATTTCCAAAAATGTACAATTTCCTTTAAAGAAGTTTCAGAACCAAAAGACTAATTTACATGAAAATCTGTAGAGAAAGTAGTTGAAAAGTCCATTCATAAAACTTTTATTCCACTTACATGAATTTAATACACATTTCTTAACAATTATGCTTGGATTGTTCATGAAAATTTCATAAGACATTAAACAAAACTAGCCATCATCTCAAGTTATTTCCCTGTTAACTGTTTTTACAGCACATGCATGTTAGGCAAGTATCAAAAAAAAAAAAATCACAAAAGCAAAAAACCTAAAAAAAAGTTAAACATATGGGTTTTTGTTTTACTACTGTGCTTGATATACACAAAGTAATGAATACCAAGCAATTCATTTTTACTGCATCTTTACTTGTACATTTGTTCTTAGGTTGCCTAAAACATTTAAATACAAATAAAATGAGTGTAGCAAAAATAATGAAAGCTAACAGCAGGTAACTTTACAAATAATGGAATGTGAACCGTTTCTGCCCTTATCTAGAGTAAAATGGTTCACAACTTTGTCTAAAGGAACACTTCTGCAGCTGTAGTCAAAGGTGTGAATATTGAGATTGAGTATTCCACAGATAAACATGGTTTAACATATGGTATCCATGGGATATTTGTTTCTACCATAGCCTTGTAAGTGCTCAAACCTTAAAGTACCCACAGTTAGTACACCTGTTACTGGAACCAATGATCCCTTTTATCCCCCACCAGGACAAACCAATATATATGCAGTTTTCTTTGCTTAGACGTGGAAGCAGTTTTAACACTGGCCGTTGTGAAGCCACAATGTACCAAAAGTACTATGCCAAACATTTATAACTTGTATAAAAATTCCACATCCCCATATTTGCCACCTCAAGATGAGAACAGATTAATTCCCTAAATGTTAACTGGCTCTACTCCCCTAATATTAAACATAAAAACCACATGGGAAATACAGAAATTCAAATAGAAGTAACATAAACCTGTCATAAATCGTAAACAAAAACTATTTGTGGGACAGCATGGATGACAAATGGTCTAAAATTTACTGTGTAAATTTTAGAATGAGGCAGACAAAAGTTGCAAGGCCAGTTAATTTTCCCCTCCTCCTCCTGCTTCAGCTTCTCCGATGTCCACAGTGTTAAGTTGTCTCTCAGTAATTGCATTATTATCGTGCTGTCTTTGTATGACTCTTCACTTAAGGTATCAAGTTCAGCAATGGCTTCATCAAAAGCTGTCTTTGCAAGAGAGCAGGCTTTCTCTGGGGAGTTCAGAATCTCATAATAGAACACAGAGAAGTTACGGGCCAGACCCAGTCTGATAGGATGTGTTGGTTGCATTTCCTTTTTGCTGATTTCAAAAGCTTCTTGGTATGCTTGTTGTGACTGATCCACAATCCCTTTCTGGTCATCACCAGCGGCAACCTCAGCCAAATAATGGTAGTAATCTCCTTTCATTTTCAAATAGAAGACTTTGCTCTCTGCTTGTGAAGCATTGGGGATCAAGAACTTTTCCAAGAGAGACAGTACATCATTGCAGATATCTCTTAGCTCCGTCTCAATTTTCTCTCTGTATTCTCTGAGCCATCTGCTGTTTTTTTCTCAGCACCTTCCATCTTTTGTTCAATACTTGAGACGACCCTCCAAGATGACCTATGGGCTCCTATAACATTTTTATAAGCAACTGAGAGAAGATTCCTCTTCTCATTGGATAATTCAGCTCTTTGCTCAGTTACAGACTTCATGCAGGCTGCCATGTCATCATACTGCTCAGCCTGCTTGGCCAGTTTGGCCTTCTGAACCAGCTCATTTTTATCCATAACTGAATGTTCTGTATCCAGAGTGGGTGATGGTGGTGGACGGACAGGGGCTCAACAGTCTCTGGGCAGCGGCACCAGCAGCAGCGGCAAGGCTGAGACTCTGTCCCTGGATCTCACTGCTCACAGGCTACAGCTGCTCCGCAGACACGGGGTTTCCTCCAGTCACCAGCCCCGGCATCAGGGGTGCCACACGCATGATGACGTCAAATGCTGCTCTAAGCCTGTGGGAAGGCAGCTGTCTCCCTAACCCTGTTTCATATTTTTATTTTTATTTATTTTTTTTTAGCCTAATGTCATTATTTATTTATTTTTCAAAAAAAATTTTTTTTTTAATTGCATTTTAGGTTTTGGGGTACATGTGAAGAACATGCAAGATTGTTGCATAAGTCCACACATGGCAGTGTGATGTGCTGCCTTCCTCCCCATCACCTATATCTGGCATTTCTCCCCATGCTATCTCTCCTCTCTGCCCCCGCTGTCACTCCCCTACTTCCCCCCTACAAACCCCAGACTGTGATGCTCCCCTCCCTGTGTCCATGTGTTCTCATTGTTCAACACCCTCCTATGAGTGAGAACACGCAGTGTTTTATTTTCTGTTCTTGTGTCAGTTTGCTGAGAATGATGGTTTCTAGGTTCATCCATGTCCCTACAAAGGACACGAACTCTTTTTTTTTTTTTTTTTTTTTTTAAAGATGGAATTTCACCACGATGGCCAGACTGGTCTTGAACTCCTGACCTCAGGTGATTCACCTACCTCACCCTCCCAAAGTTCTGGGATTACAGGCGTGAGCCACCATGCCCAGCGAACTCATTATTTTTTATGGCTGCATGGTATTCCATGGTGTATATGTGCCACATTTTCCCTGTCCAGTCTATCATTGATGGGCATTTGGGTTGGTTCCAGGTCTTTCCTATTGTAAACAGTGCTGCAATGAACATTCGTGTGCATGTGTCCTTATAGTAGAACGATCTATAATCCTTTGGATATATACCCAGTAATGGGATTGCTGGGTCAAATGGAATTTCTATTTCTAGATCCTTCAGGAATCACCACACTGTCTCCACAATGGTTAAACTAATTTACACTCCCACCAACAGTGTAAAAATGTTCCTATTTCTCCACATCCCCTCCAGCATCTGTTGTCTCCAGATTTTTTAAGGATCGCCTTTCTAACTGGCGTGAGGTGGTATCTCAATGTAGTTTTGATTTGCATTTCTCTAATGACCAGTGATGATGAGCATTTTTTCATATGTTTGTTGGCCTCGTGTATGTCTTCTTTTGTAAAGTGTCTGTTCATGTCCTTTGCCCACTTTTGAATGGGCTTGATATTTTTCTTGTAAATCTGTTTTAGTTCTTTTTAGATTCTGGATATCAGCCCTTTGTCAGATGTGTAGACTGTAAAAATTTTTTCCCATTCTGTTGGTTGTGATTCACTCTAATGACTGTTTCTTTTGCTGTGCAGAAGTTGTGGAGTTTGATTAGGTCTCATTTGTCTATTTTGGCTTTTGTTGCCAATGCTTTTGGTGTTTTGGTCATGAAGTCCTTGCCTACGCCTATGTCCTGAATGGTTTTACCTAGGTTTTCTTCTAGGGTTTTTATGGTACCAGGTCTTATGTTTAAGTCTTTAATCCATCTGGAGTTAATTTTAGTGTAAGGTGTCAGGAAGGGGTCCAGTTTCTGCTTTCTGCACATGGCTAGCCAGTTTTCCCAACAACATTTATTAAACAGGGACTCCTTTTCCCATTGCTTGTTTTCGTCAGGTTTGTCAAAGATGGGATGGTTGTAGATGTGTGGCATTGCCTCCGAGGCCTCTGTTCTGTTCCATTGGTCTATATCTCTGTTTTAGTACCAGTACTATGCTCTGTACTGATTACTATAGCCCTGTAGTATAGTTTGAAGTCTGGTAGCCTCCTGCTTTGTTGTTGTTGTTGTTTTTTGCTTAGAATTGATTTGGCTATGCAGGCTCTCTTTTGGTTCCATATGAAGTTTAAGGTAGTTTTTTCCAGTTCTGTGAAGAAGGTCATTGGTAGCTCGATGGGGATAGCATTGAATCCGTAAATTACTTTGGGCAGTTTCACGATATTGATTCTTCCTAACCATGAACATGGAATGTTTCTCCATCTGTTTGTGTCCTCTCTTATTTCATTGAGCAGTCGTTTGTAGTTCTCCTTGAAGAGGTCCTTTACATCCTTTGTTAGTTGTATTCTCAGGTATTTTATTCTCTTTGTAGCAATTGTGAATGGCATTTCATTCTTGATGTGGCTGTTTAAGTCTGTTATTGGTGATTTTTGCACATTGATTTTGTATCCGGAGACTTTGCTGAAGTTGCTTATCAGTTTCAGGAGATTTTGGGCTGAGACGATGGGGTCTTCTAGATATACAATCATGTTATCTGCAAATAGAGACAATTTGACTTCCTCCTTTCCTATTTGAATACCCTTTATTTCTTTTTCTTGCCTAATTGCTCTGGCTAGAACTTCCAATAGTATATTGAATAGGAGTGGTGAGAGAGGGCATCCTTGTCTAGTGTCAGATTTCAAAGGGAATGCTTCCAGTTTTTGCCCATTCAGTATGATATCGGCTGTTGGTTTGTTGTAAATAGCTTTTATTATTTTGTGATACGTTCCATCAATATCTAGTTTATTGAGTGTTTTTAGCATATAGGGCTATTGAATTTTGTCAAAGGCCTTCTCTGCATCAATTGAGATGATCATGTGGTTTTTGTCTTTGGTGCTATTTATGTGGTGAATTACGTTTATAGACTTGCATATGTTGAACCAGCCTTGCATCTCCGGGATAAAGCCTACTTGATCATGGTGGATAAGCTTTTTGATGTGTTGTTGCAATTGGTTTGCCTGTATTTTGCTGAAGATTTTTGCATCTATGTTCATCATGGATATTGGCCTGAAGTTTTCTTTTCTTGTTGAGTCTCTGCCGGGTTTTGGTATCAGGATGATGTTGGTCTCATAAAATGATTTGGGAAGGATTCCATCTTTTTGGATTGTTTGGAATAGTTTTAGAAGGAATGGTACCAGCTCCTCTATGTCTGGTAGAATTCGGCTGTGAACCCATCTGGACCTGGGCTTTTTTTGGGTGGTAGGCTCTTAATTGCTGCCTCAACTTCAGACGTTGTTATTGGTCTATTCAGGGTTTCAGCTTCTTCCTGGTTTAGGCTTGGGAGGAGGCAATTGTCCAGGAATTTATCCATTTCTTCCACGTTTACTAGTTTATGTGCATAGAGATGTTTGTAATAATCTCTGATGATGGTTTGTATTTCTGAGGAATCTGTGGTGATATCCCCTTCATCATTTTTTTATTGCATCTATTTGATTATTCTCTCTTCTTTTTTATTAATCTGGCTAGTGGTCTATTTTGTTGATCTTTTCGAAAAACCAGCTCCTGGATTTATTGATTTTTTTTGAAGGGTTTTTTGTGTCTCTGTCTCCTTTAGTTCTGCTCTGATCTTAGTTATTTCTTGTCTTCTGCTAGGTTTTGAGGTTTTTTTTTTGGTCTTGCTCCTCTAGCTCTTTCAATTTTGAGGATAGGGTGTCGATTTTAGATCTTTCCTTGCTTCTCCTGAGGGCATTTATTGCTATATATTTTCCTCTAGACACTGCTTTAAATGTGTCCCAGAGATTCTGGTATGTTGTGTCTTCGTTCTCATTGGTTTCGAAGAACATCTTTATTTCTGCCTTCATTTCATTGTTTATCCAGTCAACATTCAAGAGCCAGTTGTTCAGTTTCCATGAAGCTGTGTGGTTCTGAGTTAGTTTCTGAATTTTGAGTTCTAACTTGATTGCACTGTGGTCTGAGAGACTGTTTGTTATAATTTCCATTCTTTTCCATTTGCTGAGGAGTGATTTACTTCCAATTATGTGGTCAGTTTTAGAGTAGGTGTGATGTGGTGCTGAGAAGAATGTATATTCTGTGGATTTGGGGTGGAGAGTTCTGTAAATGTCTATTAGGTTTGCTTCGTCCGTGTCTGAGTTCAAGTCCTGGATATCCTTGTTAATTTTGTGTCTCATTGATCTGTCTAATATTGACAATGGGGTGTTAAAGTCTCCCACTATTATTGTGTGGGAGTCTGAGTCTCTTTGTAAGTCATTAAGAACTTGCTTTATGTATCTGGGTGCTCCTGTATTGGGTGCATATATATTTAGGATCATTAGCTCTTCTTGTTGCATTGATGCTTTTAACCTTATGTAATTAATGTCCTTCTTTGTCTCTCTTGATCTTTGTTGGTTTAAAAAGTCTATTTTATCTGAGATGAGAATTGCAACTCCTGCTTTCTTTTTTGCTCTTCATTTTCTTGGTAAATCTTCCTCCATCCCTTTATTTTGAGCCTTTATGTATCCTTGCATGTGAGATGGGTTTCCTGGATACAGCACACTGATGGGTTTTGGCTTTTTATCCAATTTGCCAGTCTGTGTCTTTTGATTGGGGCATTTAGCCCATTTACATTTAGGGTTAATATCATTATGTGTGAATTTGATCCTGCCATTTTGATGCTAGCTGGCTGTTTTGCCTGTTAGTTCATGCAGTTTCTTCATTGTGTTGGTGTTCTTTACCATTTGGTATGTTTTTGGAGTGGCTGATACTGGGTGTTCCTTTCTATGTTTAGTGCCTCTCTCAGGAGCTCTTGTAAAGCAGGCCTGGTGGTGATGAAATGTCTGAGTACTTGCTTGTTTGTAAAGGATTTTATTTTTCCTTCACTTATGAAGCTTAATTTGGCCGGATATGAAATTCTGGGTTGAAAATTCTTTTCCTTAAGGATGTTGAATATTGGCCCCTACTCTCTTCTGGCTTGTAGGGTTTCTGCTGAGAGATCTGCTGTGAGTCTGATGGGCTTCCCTTTGTTGGTAACCTGACCTTTCTCTCTGGCTGCCCTTAACCTTTTCTCCTTCATTTCAACCCTGGTGAATCTGATGATCATATCTTTGTGGTGTTCTCTGTATTTCCTGGACTTGAATATTGGCCTGCCTTGCTAGGTTGGGGAAGTTTTCCTGGATAATATCCTGAAGAGTATTTTTCAGGTTGGATTGATTCTCTCCGTCACATTTAGGTACACCTATCAAATGTAGTCTAGGTCTTTTCACATAGTCCCATATTTCTTGGAGACTTTGTTCATTCCGTTTTACCCCTTTTTCTCTAATCTTGCCTTCTCATTTTATTTCATTGAGTTGATCTTCAACCTCTGATATCCTTTCTTCTGCTTGGTCAGTTCGGCTGTTGAAACTTGTGTATGCTTTGCAAAGTTCTCGTGTTGTGTTTTTCAGCTCCATTAATTCACTTATATTCCTCTCTAAGTTGTCTATTTTCGTTAGCATTTCCTCAAATCTTTCTTCAATTCTTAGTTTCTTTGCATTGGGTTAGAACAGGTTCTTTTAGCTCAGAGAAGTTTCTTATTATCCAGCTTCTGAAGCCTGATTCTGTCAATTCATTACACTCATTCTCCATCCAGCCTTGTTCCCTTGCTGGTGAGGAGTTGTGATCCCCTGTAGGAGGAGAGGTGTTCTGATTTCAGGTGTTTTCATCCTTTTTGTGCGGGTTTCTTCCCATCTTTGTGGATTTATCCACCTGTCGTCTTTGTAGTTCTTGACTTTCAGATTGGGTCTCTGAGTGGATGTCCAGTTCGTTGATGATGAAGTTATTTCTTTCTGTTTCTTAGTTTTCCTTCTACCAGTCAGGCCCCTCTGCTGTAGGACTGCCGAGGTTCACTCCAGATCCTGCTTGCCTGGGGATCACCTGCAGCGGCTGCAGAACAGTGAGGGTTGCTGCCAGTTTCTTCTGTTATCTTTGTCCCTGAAGGGTACCTGCCTGATGTCAGTCTGAGCTCTCCTTTATGAGGTGACTCCTTAGATATACGGGGGCCAGGGAGCTGCTTGAGGAGACAGTCTGTCCTTTATAGGAACTCAACTGCTGAGTTGTGAGCTCTGTTGTTCATTCAGAGTTGCTGGGCAGGTATGTTTAAGTCTGCTGCAGCTGAACTCATAAACCCCCCCTTTTTTCCCCCAGGTGCTCTGTCCCAGGGATTTAGGGCTTTATTTATGAGTTTCTGTTGTGTTGCTGGCTTTTTTCAGGGCTGCCCTGCCCAGCGAGGAGGCAGCCTAGTCACCATCTGCCTGCAGAGGCTTTGCTGAGCTACTGTGGGCTCCGCCCAGCTGCCGTGTGAACTTCCCTGCAGTCCTGTTTATACGGGTGTAGTTAGAACTGCCTTGGCAATGGCGGCCCACCTCTGTAATAGTGGACTCTCTCTGTAATGGCGGGCTGCCTCAATAATGGCAGACTACCTCCGTAGTGGCGTGCCTCAGTAATGGTGGACGCCCCTCCCCCACAGAGCTGGACCGTCCTGGGTTCAGCTGTGCTTACTGTGAAACTCAATCCAGAGTGTATCAGATTGCTGTTTTTTTTGTGTGGGTGGAACCAGCTGAGCCTGATCACCTGGCTCCCTGCCTCAGGGCTTTTTTTTTGTCTCCCAGGTGTTCCAGTCGCCTGTTGAAAAGGTGCTGGGATCTGCGTGATTTCCCGCACAGTGACCCACTGCGGCGGCTGAGATTCATGGCACTTTTTTGCCCAGGAATCTCCTGGCCTGGCTCCCTGTTTCAGTCCCCTTTTCTATCAGTTGAATGGGCGACTCTGTCTTCCCCGAGCTCCAATCGCCAGCTAAAACAGTGCCTGGACCTGTGTATTTTGTACGGAGAACAGCTGCGCCAGCCAAAACAGCCATGCTGGTGACCCGTGGGGCTCCTCCGCCTGGGAATCTCCTGGTTTGTGGGCAATAAAAATTTGTCTGGAAATGCAGCATCCACTCACCCTCCATGCTTTTGCTGAGAGCTGCAATCTTGAGCTGCTCCTAATCGGCCATCTTGGATCTGTCCTTATGTTTTTATTTTTATTTTTTGAGACGGAGTCTTGCTCTCTTGTCCAGTCTGGAGTGCAATGGGGTGATCTCGGCTCACCGCAACCACCGCCTCCTGGGTTCAATGATTTTCCTGCCTTAGCTTCCTGAGTAGCTGAGATTACAGGTGCATACCGCCACCACGTCCAGCTAATTTTTATAATTTTAGTAGAGACTGAGTTTTGCTATGTTGTCCAGGCTGGTCTCAAACTCCTGACCTCAGGTGATCCACCTGCCTCGGCCTCCCAAAGTGCTTGGATTATAGGCATGAGCCAAGGCACCTGGCCCTCAAAGAACAGATTTGATTTATCCTGAAGACTTGCCAGATAGAGCTCCAGAGTAATTGGATGCTATCATCTTTCTGCTTTTAGTTTGCCTGAACTTAACAGAAAGGGAATTACATTCTTTAACCCTGAAACTACTGTCAGTACCACTTCTTCCCTCCCTGTTCAGGTAATTTAAGTGTCAGAGATGAATTGTTCATCTGCCTGAGTTCTGTGTGCAGACTGTAAGTGTTTTCTCCTCTCCTATAGGTATGGTCTGTCTGGCAGTGATGTCCTGGATAATGTAGCATATGCTCGAGCATTCAACACAGACCACCAGACCCAGCTCCTTTATCAAGCATCAGCCATGATGGTAGAATCTAGGTATGTGGTCAGTATAAGACACCAAATATGTTCTTAGAGTCCTTACCTGGATCTTGTAATGGCTATTTGGCCAGATAGATAGTAGCTTTAATTATAAATGAGGAGGTTTAAGTTTAATTCCTGTTTTTACACTCTTGCTTTGTAGTTTAGGTCAAGCCACTATTAAAAATGAAACCATAATCTACCTGAATTTTGTGGAAATCTTGTTAAACGGTGTCTCAATTGTTAGTGCTGTGCAAATATTTTAATAAAACATCTATATACAAGAAAAATTATGAATATCATTTTAGGGTGGTAAGGAAGGGGAGAGAATCTGCCTGACACAGGCCAGAAAGAGGCTTCAGAGAATCCTTGTTTCCTGTAGGTATGCACTGCTTATTGTAGACAGTGCCACCGCCCTTTACAGAACAGACTACTCGGGTCGAGGTGAGCTTTCAGCCAGGCAGATGCACTTGGCCAGGTTTCTGCGGATGCTTCTGCGACTTGCTGATGAGGTAAGTTTTGGGATAGGGACGGAGAATGCCTACTTTCAGTGGCTGTGAATTCCAGGAGCCTTGCTAGGAGGCCAAGACATCAGTGCCTGAGATGATCAAGCTCTATTAGAAAAGGAGGGGGCGCGGTGGCTCAAGCCTGTAATCCCAGCACTTTGGGAGGCCGAGGCGGGTGGATCACGAGGTCAAGAGATCGAGACCATCCTGGTCAACATGGTGAAACCCCGTCTCTACTAAAAATACAAAAAATTAGCTGGGCACGGTGGTGCGTGCCTGTAATCCCAGCTACTCAGGAGGCTGAGGCAGGAGAATTGCCTGAACCCAGGAGGCAGAGGTTGCGGTGAGCCGTGATCACGCCATTGCACTCCAGCCTGGGTAACAAGAGCGAAACTCCATCTCAAAAAAAAAAAAAAAAAAAAAAAAGGAGGAAGAGGACCGGCCAGGCGTGGTGGCTCACGCCTGTAATCCAAGCACTTTGGAGGCTAAGACAGGCGGATCACCTGAGGTCAGGAGTTCAAGACCAGCCTGACCAACATGGTGAAACCCTGTCTTTAAAAAAAGAGAAAGAAAGAAAAGGAGGAAGAGAAACATTAGTCATTTGTTGCCTTGTGGGGTTAAGTGGTGGCAGCATTAAGGCTCTTGGAATGTCTGTAGCCACAAAATTGACATTTATCCTTTCTCCATCAGTTTGGTGTAGCAGTGGTAATCACTAATCAGGTGGTAGCCCAGGTGGATGGAGCAGCCATGTTTGCGGCCGATCCCAAAAAACCTATTGGAGGAAACATCATCGCCCATGCATCAACAACCAGGTAAGGTGAGGGACTGATTCTTCTTTTCAGAATGTCATGTTAACTGTGAAGGAGACATGAAGATAAAACATTTTCATTTAAGCCCTGTTAAAGCTTCTGTTGTATAGACACTTGGGAACTCTTGCTAATCTAATGGACATGCTTTGGTTGGTATAGATGTTTGCTCATATAAGAATTAAAAACCCACAAATGTGTAAGAATGAATTTGAATAATTGATATGCCTCTCCCTGGTTATTAAAAAAATGGGCTGGGCACAGTAGCTCACAGTGGTAATCCCAACACTTTGGGAGGCCAAGGTGAGAGGATAGCTTGAGGCCAGAAATTCCAGACTAGTGAGGGCAACATAGTGAGGCCAATAGCTCTACAAAATAAACTAGCAGGTGTGGTGGTGTGTGCCTGTAGTCTTAACTACCCAGGAGAGTGAGGCGGGAGGATCAGTTGAGCGCAGGAATTCAAGGCTGCATTGAGCTATGATCACATCCCACTGCACTCCAGCCTGGGCCAAAGAACGGGATACTGTCTTTAAAAAAATTTTTTCTTTTTTTAATGTTTGTTTCAGTATGGACAGTCCACTTAAGAGGGGCCAGGGCAAAAATGGATTCTGCCAGGTTGGAAATGCATTAAGGAAAATAGTACAGAAACATCCCCAGTGTTCTTCTAGGACAAATATATGTCTAAAAAATTTTCAGCTCTTTTATAGGAATGTAATTCTTTAATTATAATAACTTGATGCTTTGGTCTGTGTCTTTGAGTCAGATTGTATCTGAGGAAAGGAAGAGGGGAAACCAGAATCTGCAAAATCTACGACTCTCCCTGTCTTCCTGAAGCTGAAGCTATGTTTGCCATCAATGCAGATGGAGTGGGAGATGCCAAAGACTGAATCATTCGGGTTTTTTTCTGTTAAAAACCTTAAGTGCTGTAGCCTAATGGGAGTGCACTGCACTGCTCCCTGGTGTTCTCCACAAGCCTCTTCCTGTTTTGACTACCAGGAAAAGGCTTCTGGGAAAACAGCTATTGTATCAGCTTTTCTGATGGTGTAAACAGGAGACAGCTAAGTAGTCACAAACTAATCTAAACCGTGTATTCCTCTGGAGTGTATTAATCTCTGTATTTTCTTTTGTTTTGGAGGAGGGGTACGGAGTATCTTTGACATGGTGCCTTGGGAATGACTTGGGTATTTATAAGCTGTCTACTGGACAATCTTATGTTTCTAAGATAACTAAAGCTGGAGAGACTCGACCCTTCTGTCACTTCTGAATTAATAGTAAAATAAAATGCCTGAGCTATGTAGCAAAGGGAATGGGTCTCTGCACAGATTCTTTTTTTCTATCAGTAAAACTTTCCCCTCAAGCAGGTTTTTAAGTTGTATGTCTGAATGATCTTGTGTAAGGTTTTGGTTATGGAGTCTTGTGCCAAGCGTAGTGGGCCGTTAGCCCTTCACCTTCTACCTGCTTGGTCTTTATTGCTAAGACTAACTCAAGATAATTCTGGAGTTTTAAGCATTTCAGGCCAGGTATGGTGTCTCACGCCTGTAGCCCTAGCTACTTGAGAGCCTGAGGTGGGAGAATCACTTAAGCCTAGAAGGTAGAGGTTGCAGTGAGCTGAGACTATACCACCGTACTCCAGCCTGGGTGACAGAGTGAGACCATGTTATAAAAAAAGCATTTCAGAAGGTAAGTAAACAGATTGTGAGCCTTCTAATAAAGTAGTTAATAGTAGTGAATGTGCCGTTTATAGCAGATTGGGTCTCCATAATCTTTTTGGCACTGCGTAGGAGTGATTAGTTTCTATTCCTTTAAGATTTGAAACCAGAAAGGGAAGTCCCGTTTGCAGATGATTTGGCTTGTTCTTTAACCTAATGGAAAATAAAAGAAAGATATACCATGGCTTGCCTTGTGGCCTTTGTTTTTGTTTTTTGTTGAGGCAAAGTTTTGCTCTTGTTGCCCAGGTTGGAGTGCAATGGTGCGATCTCAACTCATGCACCCTCCACCTCCCAGGTTCCAGTGATTGTCCTGTCTGAGCCTCCTGAGTAGCTGGGATTACAGGCGGCTGCCACTAGGCCCGGCTAATTTTTGTTATTTTTTTTTTTTTTTAGTAGAGACAGGGTTTCATCATGTTGGCCAGGCTGGTCTTAAGCTCCTGACCTCAGGTGATCCCCCTGCCTTGACCTCCCAAAGTGCTGGGATTACAGGTGTGAGCCACCGCACCTGGCTGTGGCCTTTGTTTCTATCCCGTAAGTCTGTGGTTGCGCAGATCTGGTACTTGCCTGGATTATTTTACTTCAGGGTTTGGGGATACTTCTTTTCCTCTCCTTCAGACTTCTATGTGGAATTTTAACTAGCTCTTCTAATTTCAAAGGGACTCTCAGCTAGTATTGAGAGAAGAGGCAGTTGAAATCTCTGCTGCTGCCCGTTGGTCCCACTGCCTGTAGGGACATAGAAAGACTTGACTCAAATTAATGTTGCATTGTTTCTGGGGTTTTTTGTTGTTTTTTGAGACGGAGCTTTGCTCTTGTCACCCAGGGAGTGCAATGGCGTGATCTTGGCTTACTGCAGCCTCCACCTGCTGGATTCATGGAATTCTCCTGCCTTAACCTCTGGAGTAGCTGGAATTACAGGCACCCACCACCATGCCCTGCTAATTTTTGTATTTTTGGTAGAGACAGGGTTTCACCATGTTGGCCAGACTGGTTTCAAACTCCTGATCTCAAGTGATCTGCCTGCCTCAGGCTTCCCAACATGCTAGAATTACAGGTGTGAGCCACCATGCCCAGCCCTACAATGCTTTGTTTTAAAAGCAGTTCTAGCCGGGCACAATGGTCCATGCCTATAATCCCTGCACTTTGGAAAGCCGAGGCGGATAGATTATGAGGTCAGGAGATTGAGACGATCCTGGCCAATATGGTGAAACCCTGTCTCTACTAAAATACAAAAAATTAGCCAGGCATGGGGGTGCACGCGTGTAGTCCCAGCTACTCAGGAGGCTGAGGCAGGGGAGTCGCCTTAACCCGGGAAGTGGAGATTGCTGTGAGCTGAGATGATGCCACTGGACTCCAGCCTGGCGACAGAGCAAGACTCCATGTCAAAAACAAAACAAAACAAAGCAGTTCTGGTCTCTTTTTTTCTTTTTGTCTTGAGATGGAGTTTCCCTCTGTTGCCCAGTGTGGAATGCAGTGGCACAACTCACTGGAACAGCAATTCTCCTGCGTTAGCCTCCTGAATAGCTAGGATTACAGGTGTGTACCATCACGCCCGACTACTTTTTGTATTTTTAGTAGAGACATTTCTCATTGTTCTGACCAGGCTGATCTCAAACTCCTGACCTAAGGTAATTCGCCTACTATGACTTCCCAAAGTTCTGGGATCACAGGTGTAAGCCACCACGCCCAGCCTCTCTCTTTAAAGAGTAAGAAGAATCAGGGACTGGGCTGGGCGTGCTGGCTCACATCTGTAATCCCAACACTTTGGGAAGCCAAAGTGGGTGGATCACTTGAGGCCAGCCTGTGCAACATGGTGAAACCCTGTCTGTACAAAAAAATTTAAAAATCAAAGTTATTTGGGCATGGTGGCACATGCCTATAGTACCCAGCTACTCTGGTGGCTAAGGTGGGAAGGTCATTTCAGCCTGGGAGGTGGTGGTTGTAGTGAGCCCTGATCACACCATGGCACGGCAGCATGGATGACAAAGCAAGACCCTGTCTTAAA
The DNA here is from genome assembly GCF_049354715.1 of Callithrix jacchus. Classification (NCBI taxonomy): domain Eukaryota; kingdom Metazoa; phylum Chordata; class Mammalia; order Primates; family Cebidae; genus Callithrix; species Callithrix jacchus. Next base: position 45,841,703 of record NC_133509.1, on the reverse strand, counting down.
AAAAGTCAAAGATTGAAAACTAGCATTGTCAATGTCCCTGAAGCCAGAGGCCAAATGGAGATTATGGGACTCTTTTCCCTTTACCTCATTTCACTAGTTAGGACTTCTAACCCAGATCCTACCCAAAGTGCTCAGTGATCATCCAAAATGTTTTCCTGTTTTTAAAGTAAACGTAGTGTATGTTTAAGATATACAACATGATGTTATGAGATATTAATACATATAAGGAGGCCGTGCATGTGATGGTTCATGCTTGTGACCCCACCATTTTGGGAGGCCAAGGTGGGTAGATCACCTTAAGTCAGGGTAAGTCCAGCCTGGCCAACATGGTAAAACCCTATCTCTACTAAAAATACAAAAATTAGCCAGGTGTTGTGGCAGGCACCTGTAATCCCAGCTCCTTGGGAGGCTGAGGCAGGGGAATCGCTTGAACCCTGGAGACAGAGGTTACAGTGAACTGAGACCATGCCACTATACTCCAGACTCCATCTCAAAATATATGTGTGTGTGTGTGTGTATGTATGTGTATATATATATAAATAAAATAAAAGTCTTAAGTGTCCTATGACACTGATTTCCCTGCCAAGAAGAGTAAGGTCCTCAGCCTGGTCTGGCTCAAGTACCTTTTCCTCTGAATGTGCGTTATTGGTGGCTGGGCCAAACCCTGTTTGTTTTCCGCACAGAACAGACAGGGTTCCTAAAAATAAAAAACATTTAAAACCTCTTAAATGATAGCAGGTCTCACCTGAGCTGACTAGAAATAAAAGCTACAGCCTTGTTGGAAAGCCCTCTCAGTGCCACTGTGTAAGATGTCATCCAGAGCTTCCTAAAGGTACTGAGGTGGATAGGGGGTACGGGTGACAGAAACACCAGAGCAATTTTGCTTTTCCCTAAGGACATTTTTGAGACCCTAATTAGGAGGGGTTTCTGGTAGGGGCAATTTTGTGTTTGCCTGTTCCTTGGGAAAATCACTGGAGAAAGATGGATTCCCAGATCCACCGAATCTAGGTTTTAGACCAAAAAATATTATTAGAATTAAGTATGTCTCAGGTCCTCTTTGATTACTATACCACAAAATAAATCTGAGGTGGTATAATAAAGACAGTGATATTCTGGAGTAAGAGGTTGGTTCTTAAATAAAAGCATCTCGTTGTTGAGACATAGTTTCACTCTTGTTGCCCAGGCTAGAATGCAATGGTGCAATCTCGGTTCACTGCAACCTCTATCTCCCAGGTTCAAGCAATTCTGCCTCAGCCTCCTAAACTGGGATTGCAGGCCTGTGCCACCATACCCAGCTGTGGGTTTTTTTTTTTTTTAAGTAGAGATGGCGTTTCACTATGTTGGCCAGACTGGTCTCAAACTCTTGGCCTCAAGTGCTTCAACTACTTCGGCCTCCCAGAATTCTGGAATTACAAGCATGGGCTAGCTACCACAACCAGCCTAAGCATTTCAGTCTTAAATACCTTATAAAAGTGAATCTGACCTAAAAAGCTGTCTTACTTTTTCTTCTAGGTGGAATTAGGGGTTTGTGCTGGTGGCTGTAAGAATGAACATGAGACGGGCAAGGGAGTACCTGCTTAGTTGCAGTAGGCCTTGTTTAGGCTAAAAAATAAGCTCAATACCAGCTGGACACAGTGGCTCATGCCTGTAATCCCAGCACTTTGGGAGGCCAAGGTGGGCAGGTCCCCTGAGGTCAAGAGTTTGAGAGTAGCCTGACCAACATGGTGAAACCCTGACTACTAAAAATACAAAATTAGCTGGGTGTGGTGGCGCATGCCTGTAATCCCAGCTGCTTGGGAGGCTGAGGCAGAATTGCTTAAACCCAGGAGGTGGAGGTTGCAGTGAGCTGAGATCATGTCATTACACTCCAGCCTGGGCAACAAGAGTGAAACTCCATCTCAAAAAATAAAATAAGCTCAATACCTGCATTTTACATACTATAAAGAGCATTAACCATAACCTGCCTGCAGTAGCCTCTGTAGTCAGAAACAATTATGAAGGTGTCAAGCAAGACTAAAGAGCTGGATAACATCAAATTTGTTTTATTTCAAATTTGTAACAAAATATATTCTGGGCAACTTTTCAGACATCATTTTATAGAATCATCATAAACCCTGTACTGCTAAAACTCTGGAAGTCATCAAGTGGTCCAGCCCTTCAGCCCAGGAATACAGGTAGAATTCACATGATAGGTGATAAGAAAGCAATGTCCCTGGGACACTCTGATCCCTCCTTTTTACCCTGGTAGTTAAGGTATGATCTTAGGACTATATATATTTGTGTGTGTTGAATATTAGTCAGTGAAAAAGTTAAAGTGACAAGTTCTATGCTTTGTTCTCGTGGCTCTTTGAAGTTATCCACCTCACCAGCAGTTGGAAGGTCTCAGGTCTAGCAGCCTCTACCCATGTGTAATCCTGAGGCAGGTGTGCATCTTGATTTTTTTTTCCCCAAGAGATCACTCAAGGGCGAGAACAACAGAAACCCAGGCCACTAGTACTTCCCCAATTTTAGATGAGGTAAGAGGTTAGAATAAATTAACTGATGGGAAATGGTAGTGGGTAGCAGTCAGACCCAGGAGTCAGATTGGAGTAGTTGCCTGATCTCAAGAAGGTTTAAGGAAAAAAAGCTTTGACTTTTTTTTCCCTCTTAAATAGTGGCATGAAGGCCAGTGAAATGTGATTAGTCTCCTAAAATGACTTCTAATTCTTCCAGGTCCTTCTGGAGAGTCAAATCCTAGGGAAACAAAGAACAAATTTAGGACTCAAAATTTAAACCAGCATTTTCCCAAACCAGTGCAATCTGAGAACAGGGGCCCTCCGCTTCCTTCCTGAGCTCTGTTACATTCTTTTTCCTACTTTCTCAGGATAGCTTGGAGCCCATGAAATCTGTCTCGTCCCCTAGAGGTAGACTGTGTTTCCTTCCTTAGGAAAGATTTTTTTCTAAAAAATGTCACATGATGTTTCAGTGAAGATAGGCAGTTTTTCCTTTTTTTTTTTTTTGAGACATTGTTGCCCTGGCTGCTGGAGTACAATCTCGGCTCACTGCAACCTCTGCCTCCCAGATTCAAGCGATTGTCCTGCCTCAGTCTCCGGAGTAGCTGGGATTAAGGCATGCAACACTATACCCATCCACTTTTGTATTTTTAATAGAGACACGGTTTCTTCATGTTGATCAGGCTTGTCTCAAACTCCCAACCTAAGGTGATCCACCCAGACAGGGAGTATTTAAAAAGCATTACCTCCTTAGTGACATCTGGCAGCTCCAGGGCCAACTTCATCCACCATCTAGCTTCAGAGTTTTTCCCTAGTTCTCTGTAGCACTGAAAACAGACAACAGTGAAACCTGAGAGAAATAATATCAGGAGACTAGAAGGGGATGAGTATGTGTGCTTTCAGGAGTTCCCAGAACTATGTAGACAAGTGAGTTTACCTTGGAAATATATACCCTTCCTGCTTTGGAAAATCCCGGCCGTAGTTCTTCAGCCTGGGAAAAGGGACAAAGATATTTCAGTAAGAGGCTCCTATATTCTAATCAGGCTGAATGAAGTTCATTAGAGATTTCCAGTCCCCAACCATGTGGCTGATTCAGTGGGTCTGAAGAAGAAATCTGTATTTTTGATAAAGTGTGCAAGTGATTCTGATTTTCCCACAGAACAAGCAAACACAAAATTGCCACCTCCCAGGAAAAAACAAGGTTACCCTGGTGTTTTTGCCTGCCACCCACCCCTCTCTGATACCTTTAGGAAACTCTGGAGGGCATCTTCCACAGTGGCACTGAGAGGGCTTTCAAGCAAGGCTGTAGCAGTTTTTTTTTCTAGCCAGCTCAGGTGAGAGACCTGCCACCAAAAGATCAAGGTGTGAATATGAGGTTTTAAAGGTTTTCTTAATCTTTAAAAATGTACTGAAGACAGGGTCAAAAGGGGCTGGGTCCAACCACCAGTAATGAGCATTCAGAGGAAAGGGCAGCTGAGCCAGAGCAGACCAAAGATCTTGTTCTTTATGGCAAAGAAATCAGTGCCAGAAGGCATTTAGGACCATTATGTCAAGCCCTGAAATGCAGCTTACCTGATAGCACCACCTGCCAAGAAGAAAATGAGCCATAGGATTTTCTGGCTGGAGAGCAATGGCTTTGTCCACATGCTCCTAAGGGGAAAACGTAAACTAACATCAGACACGAGAGTTGCTAAAAAAGCAGCGAGGGCCGGACACAGTGGCTCATGCCTGTAATCCCTGTACTTCGGGAGGCCAACGCAGGTGGATCACCTGAGGTCAGGAGTTCGAAACCAGTCGTCATAGTCCTAGCCAACCTGGTGAAACCCTGTCTCTACTAAAAATGCAAAAATTAGCTGGGCATGGTGGTACATGCCTATAATCCCAGCTACTTGGGAGGGTGAGGCAAGAGAATTGCTTGAACCCAGGAGGAGGTTGCAGTGAGCCAAGATCACACCATTGCAGTCCAGCCTGGACAAGAGAGTGAGATGCCTCAAAAAAAAAAAAAAAAAAAAAAGAGAAAGGCAAGCCACTGAGGCTGTAGAAAAGCCTTTGGCAGGGAGCCAGAAAGGAGCAGGGAGTCTGGGATAGGCCAGTACAAGGAAGAAACCTGTCCTCACCTTGAAGCTAAAGCCACTCTGGATGCGCCTCTGGATGCTCTCATGCTCAGCCAGCTGACCACAAAGCACTGCATACCTAGGGGGAAGCAGCAAGCTCAGGGACAAGGACTAAGCAGCATCACTGCAAGGAATGATGTCCCACCAACAGCCTAATGGCATTGTCCCCTGTCCCTCTACCCTCAACTAGAGCTGAAAATGCCTAATTTTAATCTGTATGTAATCCCCTCTCTTCACAGACCTCTGGCCCTAATTAGTATTCTTTAGTAGATCATGGTAGGCTTAAAAGTCTCCAAAGTATTCTAGGTATAAAAAAGCTGGGACTACCACAGTAAATATCTTACACTTAAGAATATTTAGGCAAGTTCTCAGTCAAAATTTCCCCTCATAAAGAGTCCTGCCAAAGGCATTTATAAAAATTTAAAAAGCAGCCGGACGCGGTGGCTCAAGCCTGTAATCCCAGCACTTTGGGAGGCCGAGACGGGCGGATCATGAGGCCAAGAGATCGAGACCATCCTGGTCAACATGGTGAAACCCCGTCTCTACTAGAAATACAAAAAATTAGCTGGGCATGGTGGCGCGTGCCTGTAGTCCCAGCCACTCAGGAGGCTGAGGCAGGAGAATTGCCTGAACCCAGGAGGCAGAGGTTGTGGTGAGCCAAGATTGCGCCATTGCACTCCAGCCTGGGTAACAAGAGCGAAACTCCATCTCCCAAAAAAAAAAAAAAAAAAAATTAAAAAGCATCAAATAATAACCAGCATAAAAGTATAAGAGACCTGAGTATATTGCTTATCTTCTGAGCAGACAAAAAAGTGAGTCTCAATAGCCTTTAAGCATACAGATGGGACTTGGAAAGCAATTTCTTAGGACAGTCACATTGGGAGGGGATGTTCTAGAAATTTCTAACGTTAACCTGGGGACCATCAACCAGAGGAAGAAAGACTTATGTTTGCCCTCTTCCCCCACATCCCCCTTCCCAAGGGGAACCAACTAGCCAGCTTCCCATCTTCTGTCCTCAGAAACAAACTCTTACTCCCCCATCCCCCTAGCTATTACAAGCAGCACAGTTGACATTAGATGAGTAAACCAGCCCAAGTTGCTTTTTCATATATGCTAAGTATCTGTGGGATATCGGACACTTCTGGAGGCTCATTTCCATGTTTAATGCAAACATCTGTTCCTCAGGAATAGCTAAGAAAGTGTGGGGCCAGTTTTCATCCTTGGAAGCCCAGAGAAGCAATGACACACAAAAAACAATTCCCTGGCCTCTGAAAAGAATCCCTGCAGAGACAAGTTTCAGCAACAGATAGAGAAAGACAGCCTCTCACTTAGCTCACAATCTGAGGGTGGAGATATAGAAAGCAAGGGTGGCGGTGGGAAAGGAACATTTTCACTACAACTCAGGTGCTGGAACCAGACCCCAGGACCTAAGTTTGCTCTGACCCAGGTAAAATGACCAAACTTTCCGTCACATGAGACCACAAAAAGGGATAATTTTTTTTTAACCTAATAAGCTGACCATTGAACTCCCAAGAGTTGAGCTCACATCTACTTTTCCTCATGCAAATCAAGCAAAGAAGCCAAAGTACCACCAGCCAGGGATCACACACAGGGGCAAGAAGAGTTGTGCGGGATAGAGCAGCTGCAGGTTGTCCCAGCCTCCTGAGAGCCAAGAACTTCAGTTTTTTAGCTAGGATGACTCTTAAAAAGCTGTTCATTTCTCCAAGTTCCATCAGAAAAAGCTTGCACTCCCCGACCCTGCCTCATTCCCAAGTCACCTCCCCCACCAGAAACTTCCCTTGTCTCTGACTAGGGCTAGACTAGGGTATGTAGAAATACAAGCCAGAGCTCCCTCTCCTGGATCCTTTGGAAAATGCCTCTGTGGCCCAGGCTTTGCCATAGCCCTCGCTGGCTCTTCCCAGAACACTGCAGGGTGTTATTACCACATGTGACAGTCAGCACTCTCCTCCCCCTTCTCTAGAGCAGCCTCTGCTTCTTCTTTTCCTGTAGGACAAAATAGATCCAGGGTTGACATGAGCTCTTACGCACATTTTCATACGAAGCCTTGTGGGAAGAATAACTGCTTTAGCTCTCACCAGTCCCTACCCAACTTGGACTTGCTTGGAAATAGTTGTGAACTTAAGCAGAATGAAAGGCTGCAAACAGGCCAGGCATGGTGGCTCATGCGTGTAATCCCAGCACTTTGGGAGGCCGAGGTGGGTGGATCACCTGAGGTCAGGAGTTTGAGACCAGCCTGGCCAACACGGTAAAACCCTGTCTCTACTAAAAATATAAAAATTAGCTGGGCATGGTGATGAGCACCTACAGTCCCAGCTACTCAGGAGGCCAAGGCAGGAGAATCGCTTGAACCTGGGTGGTGGAGGTTGCAGTGAGCTGTGATCACACCACTGCACTCCAGACTGGGTAACAGAAGGAGACTGTCTAAAAATAAAAACAAAAAACCACAAACAGCTTCTAATAGATGACTTCTGCTTCACCTTGTCTTCCCCATCCATCATTAGAAACCCCAGTTACCTTCTTTTTATAACATACACCTCATGTGCTTGAAACAGAGTAAAATTTTATCACAGCTTTGATTAAAATTCTCTAAAGGGGCTGGGTACATTGGCTCACACCTATAATCCTAACACTTTGGGAGGCTGAGGCAGGCAGATCACGAGGTCGAGATGAAGACCATCCTGGCCAAAATGGTAAAACGTTGTTTCTACTAAAAATAGAAAAATGAGGCCAGGCATGGTGACAACGTCTGTAATTCCAACACTTTGGGAGGCCGAGGCGGGTGGATCACCTGAGGTCAGGAGTTCGAGACCAGCCTCGTCAACATAATGAAACCCCCTTCTCTATTAAAAATACAAAAATGAGATGGGCATGGTGTGGGTGTCTGTAATCCCAGCTACTCTGGAGGTTGGGGCAGGACAATCACTTGAACCCCACAGGATGAGGTTGCAGTGAGCCGAGATTGTGGTATTATGCTCCACCCTGGGCAACAAGAGCAAAACTGTCACACACACACACACACACACACACAAAATTGGGTGTGGTGGCGCATACCTGTAGTCCCAGCTCTCGGGAGGCTGAGGCAGGAGAATCGCCTGGACCCAGGAGGCAGAGGTTGCAGTGAGCAAAGATTACGCCACTGCACTCCATCCTGGCAACAGAGCGAGACTCCGTCTCAAAAAAGAAAAGTATAAAAGGATCCAGCCAGGCATGGTGGCTTATGCCTGTAATCCTAGCACTTTGGGAGGCTGAGGCTGGTGGATCACCTGAGGTCAGGAGTTTGAGACCAGCCTGGGCAACATGGTAAAACCCTGTCTCCACTAAAAATACAAAAATTAGCTGGACATGGTGGTGTGTGTCCACCATGATTCTGCTGCCTCAGCTACTCAGGAAGCTGAGGCAGGAGAATCACTTGAACCTGGGAAGTGGCAGTTGACACGAGCCAAGATTCGACCACTGCACTCCAGCCTGGACAACAGAGTGAGACTCCACCTCCCCCCCCAACTCAAGAAAAGGATCCAACACAATCAGAAACTGTCCCCAACACATCTTACTCTGGAGGGACAGTGTCTATGAATCTCAAGTTATATAAAATTTTACTTAATTGGGGAGATGGTTCACAGCTTTGATAAAATTCTCTAAAGGGGATAGGTACATTGGCTCACACCAAGAGCTTTGAGAGGCCAAGGAGAGAGCATAGCTTGAGACCAAAATTTCAACACCAATCTGGGAAACATAGCCAGACTCCTGTCTCTTTAAAAAAAAAAAAAAAAATCCTCAAAAGGATCCATGATCCAAGAATATTAATAAGCTCTAGGCCAAAACTCTTTCATAAGAACCACGTGGATTAAGGTCTGACCAGAGATGACTTTCACTTAGTCTTACCCACGTTTTCTAGGTTAGTGTTCTAACAAAAGAAAGCCGAGACACATGAAGTTATGACAAGCGTCACCAATATCGAGGCTTGAGCCTAGGACCTCCAGATAAGGACCATTATGCCTACGCACTGGAGAAGACACTGCAAAATAGGATTTTTTTCTTTAAAGAGTTAGGGTCTCACTCTGTCACCCAGGATGGAATGCAGTGCTGCAATCATGGCTCACTGCAGTCTTGAACTCCTAGTTCAAGCAATCCTCTGGCCTCAGCTTCCCAAGTAGCTAGGACTATAGATGTGCACCACCACACCCAGTTAATTTTTCTTACAAGGTGAGGTCTATCTTGCCCAGGCTGGCTTTGAACTCCTGGCTTGATGCCATCTTCCCAGCTCAGCCTCCCAAAGTGCTGGGGTTACAGGCATGAGCCACTGTACCTGGCCAAGACTTCTTTGAAGAAAACAGATGGCTTGGAAGGGAACATGGAGAAATGGAACAAATGTAAATTGGCTAATCTGAAATGTCCCCCCCCCCCCCGCTTTTTTTTTTTTGAGGCAGTGTCTTGTTCTGTCACCCAATTTAGAGTGCAATGGCAAAATCTAAGCTCACTGCAATCTCTGCTTCCTGGGCTGAAACAATCCTCCTGCTGGCATGTTCCACCATGCCTGGCAAATTTTTTTTAAGGTTTTTGTTTTTTGTTGTATGTAGAGAAGGTCTCACTGTGTTACCCAGGTTGGTCTCCAACAACTGGGCACAAGCAATCCTCTTGCCTTGGCCTCCCAAAGTGGTGGGATTACAAGCATGAACCACCACGCCTGGCCACAAATCCATTTTTAAGACAACTGGCTGGGCATGGTGGCTCACGCCTGTAATCCCAGCACTTTGGGAGGCCAAGGTGGACAGATTATAAGGTCAGGAGTTCAAGACCAATCTAGCTAACACGGTGAAACCCCATCTCTACTAACAAAACAAAAATTAGCAGGGCATGGTGGTACGCGCCTGTAATCCCAGCTATTCAGGTTGAGGCAGGAGAATTGCTTGAAACCAGGAGGCAGAACTTGCAGTGAGCCGAGATCATGCCACTGCGTCCCCGTCTGGGTGACAGAGTGAGAGTCCATCTCAGAAAAAAGAAAAAAAAAAAAAGACAACTGATGCTGTAAAGGACTCTAAACCCCTTCCCAAATGGAAGGGTCACATGGCCCCACCAATGAGGGATGCTGCCTCTTTGGGATTTCTCTCTGCCCTCTTTAAAGTACTGTCTCACTAGGAAAATAACAGCAAAGAATGTTCCTGCCAAGCTAGACAGACTGTTATAGACATTACCTGAGACCCCACAGAATGACTACCTCCTGGTGGTCTAGCTTCTAGAGATACAATGAAATAAACGTTATACCCATTAAGGATGATTGGTAAAGGCTGTGATCTCAGAGCAGAACCTTCAAAGACATTCCATTGTCATCTGACCAGGAGGTAAAGATTTGCCCATGGGTGCTAAGCTCAGGAGGTCCGACCAACCAAGTGCTGCCCCTCTAACCACTGCCTCCACTTCTGCCTTTGGGGTTCATGCTGGCTACTAGCATTAATAAGAGATGATCAATGATCAAGAGGGAAAGGAAAGGTTGTTGACATGAGGAGTCCAAAAATCAGCCCAAAAGCTGATTGAGAATCCTCACCTGAAATTCAGGAGAGAAAATAGAAACTTGAAGAGAAAGTAATTGTAATTAAGCATCTTTTGTTAAAACTTCCAGGAATTTTTTGAGGAGCTTCAGAGACATCCTACTCAACTGGTCTGTTCTTTCTCCATCGACAGAATTCTACAAATGTTTAGAATGTTAACCTTGAGCTATTGTTAGAGTCTACATTATCGACGATTCAGTATTTGTAAGGCTGTACTTATAATAATAGAAAGGTGGACAAATCTGTTTCAGATAGTTAACTGAACCTGCTGGGTACAGTGGCTTATGCCTATTATCCCAGCACTCTGGGAGGCCTAGGCGGGCCGATCACTTGAGGCCAGGAGTTCAAGACCAGCATGGCGAACATGGTGAAACTGTTTTTACTAAAAATACAAAAATTAGCTGGGCATGGTGGCACACGTTTGTAATCCCAGGTACTGGGTTGGCTGAGGCAGGAGAATTGCTTGAGCCTGGGAGGTGGAGGTTGCAGTTAGCTGAGATCTTAGCACTGAACTCCAGCCTGGGTGACAGAGTAAGACTGCTTTTTAATTAAAAAAAAAAAAAAAAAAAAAGAGGGCCGGGCAAGGTGGCTCAAGCCTGTAATCCCAGCACTTTGGGAGGCCGAGATGGGTGGATCACGAGGTCAACAGATCAAGACCATCCTGGTCAACAAGGTGAAACCCCGGCTCTATTAAAAATACAAAAAAATTAGCTGGGCATGGTGGCGCGTGCCTGTAATCCCAGCTACTCAGGAGGCTGAGAGAGGAGAATTGCCTGAACCCAGGAGGCGGACGTTGTGGTGAGCCAAGATTGCGCCATTGCACTCCAGGCTGGGTAACAAGAGTGAAACTCCGTCTCCAAAAAAAAAAGAAAGAAAGAAAGATTTTGCCCTCTGTGGCTAGACAGTGAGAAAAATAACTGATAGGATACAACTAGTCCTAAAAATATATGCACCTGTGTTACTAATCAGCATGATAGAGAAGCAAGGACTGCTCTCTTCCTCCAGAGGAGAAAGCAAGGGTCTTCGGGAGCCAGAGTTTGTCCCTAATGGGTAACTCAGCCACAACTGCTCTGACAGCATCTTGGTGGTTCCCTAGGGCCCCAGGCCCACCCCTGAATCAGTTAGACACCTTCCCACAGGAAGCTGTCAGTGTGCAGCACTTACCAGCTAAGGCATATGACTTCTTCTCGCTCACCTCCTCAGTGAGCTCACACATGTCACTGTAGGCCCGGGCGAGGCGCCAGAGAAAGTCCTGCTGGCTTCCATACTGCAGACCAGACAGACACAGGTGAGGCCCCTTTCTCCTCAGCTGTGGAGAATGGGGGCCCTGGCCTTCCCCCACATCCTGAATTTGAATTTGCAAGCTAATATGTTACAATCACCAGCACTGGGCCTGCTCCTATGTGCAGTCATCCCCCCCAGTCATCCCTTCCCACGTGCAGTTAATGTATGACACATTCTCTGTCTAGCCAGTGGGTTGCACAATCACAGGGTTAGGGCATTCTGGCCTCCTCAAACTGCCAGGAGGAAAGGTCAATTCTAAGAAGATGTCATAAGGGATGAGAGGCCTTTTGCTGACACATGAAGAAAGTGTGAAAGGAAAAGGGAGACTTTTAACTTCCAGTGGGCGGGCGGGGGTTGGTTATACCTGGGTGGGCATAACTTTTGTCAGTGAACCTGAGAAGAGAATTGTGGTTGAGTGACCTACATAGTGGTCACTTGGGGCTGGCAGCCTGAACTCTGCATCAAGGGAAAAGAGGAGAAAAAAATTCCAATTCTTTCCACATTTCCCCCTAGAGGTAAGAGGTAGAGCTCTTTCTGCAGTAGCTCTACAGGAGGCAGAGGACTGTTCTCCCACCACCCCCTCAGCTCTGGAGCAAACAGTACACTGGCCCTAGGGTCTACAATGGGCCTCATCGGAAGAGGATACGCTACCTGGGCAACAGATACAGAACCAGCTGTCTTACCCTCATTTCTTCCCCCATGTCACCTTGCGGGGGCAGTAACTACATGGGCTTTCATTCCCCAGGGTTCAGGAGCAGAGAGGGATGGAGGGAGGGAAGGAGAATCAGGCAGGCAGCTGGAGCCTCACCGCCAGCTTGTTGTTGAGCAGCAGCTGGAAGCCCTCCCGCTTGCCCTGCTCATCACCCTGGTGCATCTCATCCGCCTGCTGCAGGAGGGGCAGCATATCCTCCAAGCCTGAGGAAGCTCCAGTCTCCAGGGCACTGGGCACCAGACCTGAAGCTGCCTCCACCTCCAGATCCAGAGAATCCTTTCTCCCCATCTTCACAGTCTCACAACTTGCTTCATCTTCCCCATCCTCACTCTCTTTGTCAGAGTCCCGTTCATTGTCAGACTCTGCATTGGCTGTTGTGTAACTGGAACAGAAATGTAAGGGACAATAAGGAAGATGATTATTCAGCTCAGAGCCCCTAGGATCTATCCCTTACCCCCAAAGTAGTACTCTACATGGCATTGTCCAAAGCACCAAATCGTAATCATTCCTACCTCTTTTTTTTTTTCCAGACAGTCTCGTTCTGTTGCCAGGTGCCAGGCTGGAGTGCAGTGGCACAATCTCGGCTCACTGCAACCTCCATCTCCCGGGTTCAAGCAATTCTCCTGCCTCAGCCTCCCGAGTAGCTGGGACTACAGGCGCGTGCCACCATGCCCAGCTAATTTTTATATTTTTAGTAGAGACGGGGTTTCACCATGTTGGCCACAATGGTCTCGATCTCTTGACCTCATGATCTGCCCGCCTTGGCCTCCCAAAGTGCTAGGATTACAGACGTGAGCCACTGCACCTGGACAATCATTCCTACCTCTTTTTTTTTTTTAAGATGGGGTTTCTGCATGATGGCCAGGCTGGTCTTGAACTCCTGACCTCAGGTGATCCACCCACCTCGGCCTCCCAAAGTGCTAGGATTACAGGCATGAGCCACCATGCCCGGCCATTCCTACCTCTTAAAGGAAGAATTTTTTTTTTTTGTGAGGCGGAGTTTCACTTATTACCCAGGCTGTAGTGCAATGGCGTAATCTCGGCTCACCACAACCTCCGCCTCCTGGGTTCAGGCAATTCTCCTGCCTCAGCCTCCTGATTAGCTGGGCTTACAGGCACGCGCCACCATGCCCAGCTAATTTTTTGTATTTTTAGTAGAGACAGGGTTTCACCATGTTGAGCAGGATGGTCTCGATCTCTTGACCTCGTGATCCACCCACCTTGGCCTCCCAAAGTGCTGGGATTACAGGCTTGAGCCACCGCACCTGGCAGGAAGAATTTTTTTAAAAATTTTGAGACAGAGTCTCACTGTCACCCAGGCTGGAGTGCAGTGGCTCTATCTTGGTTCACTGCAACCTCCACCTCCTGGGCTCAAGCAATTCTCCCACGTAACTTTTTGTATTTTTAGTAGAGATGGGGTTTTGCCATGCTGCCCAGACTGGTCTCAAACCCTGGCTTCAAGTGATCCACCAACATGAGCCACTCAAAGTGCTGGAATTACAGGTATAAGCCACCATGGCCAGCAGAAATCATTTGAGAAAAAGCTTCCTATGAGAAGAACTAAGGGCTGGGAAGGTGAACCGGGTAGGAAAGAATAGCCAACCAACTGGGCCCTGTGACAGTCAAGGGAAATGTGAGAAGCCCCTGCTTGTTTTGCCTTATCAGTCAAAGACACTTGCCAGAACCAACGTGTGGGTGCAGCCTCAGGCCATGGGCAGCCACACACATCCACAGTCTCTTTCACAAACGCATAACCTCTGGCCCGAGTCAAAAACCAAACCTAAACCCCAACAGGAGTAGACCTTGGTAACCTCTGGAACTTAAGGTGTGGGGAGAAGTGACAGGAACCACTTTGCAGCTGGAAGCAAGAAGGGGAAAACAGGCCGGGTACAGTGACTTACGCCTGTATGGGAGGCCTAGGTGGGTAGATGATCTAAGGTCAGGAGTTTGAGAACAGCCTGGCCAACATGGTGAAACCCCATCTCTATTAAAAATATAAAAATTAGCCAGGTGTGGTGGCGAGCACCTGTAATCCTAGCTACTAGGGAGGCTGAGGCACGAGAATCGCTTGAACCTGGGAGGAGGAAGTTGTAGTAAGCGGAGATCCAGCCCGGGCAAGAGTGAGACTTTGTTTCAGAAAAAAAAAGGCAAAACTATGCAAGCCACCCCCTGAAAAGGTGTTTGGGGGGCTGCCAAATGCCAGGTGGCTCCCAAGAGCCCCAACCCTGATGTACCGACTAACGAGGAAGCCAAGTTTCTCTTGGATCTCAGCCACCAGCAGCCAATTAGGGTGTTTTCCCTGAGTGCCTAAAATAAATCAGGTAAGGACTGAGCAGGGGAAAATGTAGGACTTCCAGAGGTCAGAAGCAGACTCGAAAAAGCCCTCTAGACTCAGGGAAAAATGCAAGGGCTGTCAGAGCCAGAAGGCCCGGAAGCATAGGGGAGATGGTCTGGTCATCTCATGATAAGCCTTGCTCCATCTGGAAAAAACGTTAAGAGTAGGCTCCCTGAGGGCCGGGCGCGGTGGCTCAAGCCTGTAATTCCAGCACTTTGGGAGGCCAAGGCAGGTGGATCACAAGGTCAAGAGATTGAGACCATCCTGCTCAACATGGTGAAACCCCATCTCTACTAAAAATACAAAAAAAAAAATTAGCTGGGCACGGTGGCGCATGCCTGTAATCCCAGCTACTCAGGAGGCTGACGCAGGAGAATTGCCTGAACCCAGGAGGCAGAGGTTGCAAGCCGAGATTGCGCCATTGCACTCCAGCCTGGGTAACAAGAGCGAAACTCCGTCTCAAAAAAAAAGGAAGAGTAGGCTCCCTGAGGCTGGAGCAAAACAGCTGAAGGAGAAATGAGACACACACCTACAAATAAAATCAACACATGACATGACAGCCTAACATCAGGGCGGAAGTGCTGTCCTCCTTGTCCAGAAAACCAGAAACCACAGAGGCTCTAGAACTGAGCAGCCAGACCGGATGCCAATCTGGTGCGACTGCATCCTTACAGAGGAGCTTTGGCCTCAACTGAAAAGGAGGCCCCAGACACATCTACAAGGACTTGTAAGGTATTAAAAACCTTTCTTAGCTGCACCTTGTTTTTCAAGAGGTTATCCAAGTGTCTTTCCCCGTTAGTTATTTGCAGGAGAAAAAAAAAAAAAAAACAACTTTAGAAATTAAAGGGACAAGGATAAGTGTCATCAAAGTTCATAATCGACCTGGGTACTGATAAGCGAGACCACCCACAGGTAATCAATAGAAACTGAAACTCCCAGTGGCACCTGCCACAAACTGAGAAAAATCAAACCACAATTTCCTCTGCCCAGCCAGGCCCAAAGGCAAAATGGGTAAATGGTTTATCTGGAATGGAAAGCTGGAATCTCGTCTTCTCCCTTTGCTAGAAAGAGGAGGAGACCCTATTTCCTGCTGGATTGAGGGCTGCCTCAACCAATCAGGAGTCCAAACAGGAGTCTCTCTGCCTCCAGTTCTCCCAGGGAGGGACCTAGTCCTGCTAGAGCCCAGGCATCAGCACAGAATCTCCTGGGACCGGAGCTGCAACACTGCTATCCCTCTGGATCCTAAAGGCCCAGCTCACAAAGCCAAGGAGAGGTCACGGGGCCTTGCTGCCACAGAGTGAGAGCCAGCAGAGCCCCATGAGGCAGGGAGGCTCCAGGGAAGCTGGCACACAGAGGGGACTTAAACTGCACCTCAGCCCCACTTTAAGGAGCTCTCCTCATCAATATGAAGGCCAACTGCCTGACATCAGCTTCTGGGGCCTCAGATGAATCACATGCCAACAGCTACTACATTGATGCCATTATCTCTCACCTTCCACCTCAGACTAACCCAGCCAGCCCTTGGAGAAATCCACCAGGGGGGTGACCCTTTTTACATACCCTGAGGCTTCTGAGATCTGCCAGGGATGAGCAGGGACCTTTGAAAAGCCCCTTTAGTCCTGTCCACTCCAGAGGACAGGAGTTCCCACAGTGGGCCAGAGACCCAAGGCTCCCTCTGAGCAAGCAGACTGCCACTCTACTCTTCAGCAGAGGCCACAGTAAGTAATGACGGACTCAGTTACACACATCTCCCCTCCTGGCAATTAAGTTTCTCTTAACTCCACTTAAACCAGGCTGAGTATGAGACCTTCAAAAATGACCAAGCACATGGGCCCTGACCCTGAGATAGGACCCAACTTAATGAGGTCATAAATGCCAAGAAGGAGTCTTCAAGATGAGGCTGTAGGCAATCTCTCTTGGCTGAGATGCCTGGGAAGGCTTGCTGGAGGAGCTGGTGTTTAAAGGCAGTTGAGTTTTAACAGAGGTTGGAACTCAAGCTGTGTTTGGTACAATGCCTGGGGAACAAGCTCACAGAGCTGCACAGTGATTCGACCTCTGCCACCCTCAACCTCCTGAGACCTCAAAGTTTTAATTTTATACAGAAGAAAGAAGGAATACAGCTTTCAGTGAAATTGAGCAGCCCATCAAATTTCAGCCCTTCATCCCCCAAAGCAGCTCTCCTTGCCCCAAGACCCACAAGTTCAAAGCCATTTCAGAGTTTGTAGACTCCTAGAGCTCCCCCTTGACCTACATGACAATGACTGGCACAAAGAATCAATCACCACAGCCACTACCCTAGATAGCAACTGGCTCAACCACAGAGTGTTGCGCCATCACCTGCTCCCATGCCACGGGACTAGGCATGGGACAGAGCCTGATGGAACTATAATTAAGAAAGCTGCCCTTTCCCTTGCCCCATCACAGATGGCTGGCAGCCCTGGCCTGCTCCTTGTGGCCTTGGGAGTCCCAGTGAGCACCCTAAGCAGTGAAGCACCCACAAGTATCCCTCCTTAACTGCTCTGCCTCTCAATGACCCTAGAAGCTTATACAACTTCCTTATTTTCTTCAGAGGCAGTCTTTCTCTGTTGCCTGGACTGGAGTGCAGTGGTGCAATCTCGGCTCACTGCAACCTCTACCTCCCAGGTTCAAGTGATTCTCCTGCCTCAGCTTCCTGAACAACTGGAATTACAAGAGCACACCATCATGTCCAGCTAATTTTTGTATTTTTAGTGAGACACAGTTTCGTCATGTTGGCCAGGCTGGTCTCAAACTCCTGATCTCAAGTAATCCACCTGCCTCGGCCTCCCAAAGTGCTAGGATTATAGGCATGCCACCATGCTTGGCCTCAAGTACAACTTTATTTTTTTTGGAGATATTCCTGCTCTATTGCCCAGGCTGGAGTAGAGTGGCAGCCTCTTGGCTCACTGCAGCCTCCATCTCCTGGGTTTAAGTGATTCTTCTGAATCTGCCTCTCGAGTAGCAGGGATTACAGGTGTCTGCCAACACGCCTGGCTAATTTTTATATTTTTAGTAGAGACGGGGTTTCACCATGTGGACCAGTCTGCTCTTGAACTCCTGACCTCAGGTAATCCATCCTCCTCGGCCTCCCAAAGTGCTGGAATTACAGGCACAAGCCACCATGCCCAGCCTAGTACAACTTATTTAAATCATCACAAAGTGGATCAGTTGCCATGGGTCATGCCTGTAATCTCAGCATTTGGAGGCTGATGTGGGAGAAGTGCTTGAGGCCAGGAGTTCAAGACCAGCCTGGGCAACACAGGGAGACCCCATCTTGACAAAAAAATAAATAAAATTGTCTGGGCATGGTGGTACATGCCTGAAATCCCAGCTATTCAGAAAGAAGGCTGAGGCAGGAGGATCACTTGAGCCTAAGAGGTTGATGGCACCACTGAACTCCAGCCTGGGCAACAGAGTGAAAGCCTGTCTTAAAAAAAGGCTGTGAAAAGCCTCAAGTTTTGTTTGATCTTGGGCAGAGCTGTGACCTCTCCTGTTCTTACCTCCTTACAGAGTTCAAACATCAATTCCCCACCCAAGTAGCCTGCTTCCTTAGGTTCTAGAGACATATTCTTTACGTCTCAGTGGCCACTATCAACTACTTCCTCCATCTCTCTCTTCGATTCAGATCTATCAAATATTAATTTCACTTTGCCCCCTCTTTAACACAACTTCTGGAAGCATCTCTTAGCCCAGAGCCATTCATGTAAATTGAATTTTAAAAAGCCACTTCTGCTTGCCCTTGAGAATACAGGTAACAGGGATCTGACAACCTAGACAACAGCAGTGCCCCATGGAGGAGCAGCGCTCTTTACCACCACTCCACAGGTTTTGGGAGCCCCTGAGCAGTCATTAAATCCAGCGTTGGTGATAACATTTCAGTCAACAGTGGACTGTACATACAACAGTGAGTGCATAAGATGATAATGGAGCTGAAAAATTCCTACCATCTAGTATTTACTTAACATTGTTTTTCTCCTTTTTTTTTTTTGAGGCAGGTTCTCACTCTATCACCCAGGCTGGAGTGCAGTGGCACAATTATGGCTCACTGCAGCCTCAAACTCCCAGCCTCCCAAGTACCTGGGACTATAGGCACATGCTACCATGCCCGGCTAGCTTTTTTGTGTGTTTTTTAGTTGAAGTCTCACTCTGTCTCCCAGGCGGGAGTGCCATGGCTCGATCTTGGCTCACTACAACCTCTGCCTCCTGAGTTCAAGCAATTCTCCTACGTCAGCCTCTTGAGTAGCTGGGATGAAGTGATGCACCACCATGCCTGGTGTAATTTTTTTATTTTTAGTACAGACGGAGTTTCACCATGTTGGCCAGGCTGGTCTTGAACTCCTGACCTCAGGTGATCTGCCTGCCTTCGCCACTGCCAGCTACTTTATGTAGAGACATGGTCTCACTGCCTCGCCCAGGCTGGTCTCAGACTCCTGGACTCAGGCAATCCTCCTGCCTTGGCCTCCCAAAGTGCTGGGATTACCCATGAGCCACCACCACTCTTGGCCTGATTTTAACTTCTAGTTTCCATGTGCCCACTTATAGCTAATTCCTCTGATCCACCATAAAACTTGACTGTTCTTTGCACCAGTCTTTTCCTTGAGAAGAAGAAAGGCTGGATAAGGAGAAATCAGCCTCTAGGCTTCACACAGGCTACCTGAATGACTGGAGCTAGAAGCAGACAAGGGCAGATGCTGCCACTGACAATATCAGACTCTAGCCTTGGGACCAAAGTTTCAAAGTGGTGCTAGTGGTTTAAACTCAAAAAGCCCTTAGCATGACCAGATTTGGAGAAGGCTGTCCACCAGAACCCTGCCAGCTGCCCTGCCTCACAGAAAGGTCTATTGTCATTCCTCCTGGGCCACTGAGATCTCAGAACAGCCACCTGCCACCTGTAAAGATTCAAGGGATCATAGGCAAGGCTCCTCTGTGGGAAGAGGGGGAATCCCAGGAAGAAGGAGCATGCTTTGTGCTTAGAGATCTCTATACACCGGCTTAGCCACCCAAGGAAAGGAACAAAGCCAAACAATGTTATAAAGTCTCCGTGATAACACAGAAAAATGCCCAAATAATGTATCATAACTATGTAATAAACTGACTCAGAAAACAGCAGATGTAAGCAATAAGTGCTATTAACATCTACAGTTGTCTGAATGACATAAATAGGATGGGTTTGTTTCAACTGTTCTGTATTTATTATACACTTATCTGTTCCAAAAGTTATTTACAGCAGCTTGGTTTGGATTTTACATTGATAATAGTTTTATGAAACACAACCTGGCTGTAGCCACAACTGCCTCCAGGAAAGACAACTCACCCCCCTTCACTCTCGGCATCTGTAAACGTAGCTCCCGAGGAAGCCGTGAAATAGACAGAGCTGGAGCCAGTGGAGTCACTCCTCTCCCGGACAAAAGGAAACCTTCGCCGCCGAGCCACTCTCTGGTTCTCTTCCATGTGGGATCTGAAAAGCAAGCCCCCTCCCAGAGGGTACCATTAGGCCCCATCCAGTCTGTCTTTCCACTCACCATGGGGTGCCTCTTACTACCGCTTCTCATTAAAGGGCCAAGAACAGAAAAAACCCTACGTCTCTACCCACAGGAGGGTTAGCAAGGGAGCTCCCTGGCCCCAGCTGACACAGAGTAGGCTAGGCAGAACAGAGCGCTTCGGCTGCAGAGCTGCAGATGAACCATGAGAGTCCAGAAGCAGCAAGGAGCATGTGTAAGGCAGGGTACCAAATGTACAGCTTCTACCAGATTAGGCCAGAAGCTATAAAACTGGTTTCTTCCTTAGAGACAGAGAGCAAAGGCCAGAACACACCCCAGCTGAAAAAGCTACAGGGAGGGATACAGCAGGAAAGGAAGCTGCATTACTCACCGGACCTCCCCAACGATCTCCCCTGCAAGCCCTCTCAGGCTGCTCCTCAATTCCTCCACCTCCTGCCGCAGTGCCACAAGGCTGGTCAGCACAAAGTCCAGGCGGTCCAGCACCTTCTCCTGACCTTCCCGTGGAAGGCTGGGCAGCACCGCGGCATCTCCAGCCCCACCAGGGACAGCCCGCAGCAGCATCACTGAAGGGGGAGAATAGGAAGCAGTGACACCCAGGAATATAGTGAGGAAGAGATCTCACACCTAGCATTCAAGAACACCTGCTTCTCATTGGAAAAGAAGGCCCAGTGAGGCTCAGATAGGACACACATTCACAGCCAAGACATGGTAACAAGTCCCAAGTAACCACCCAGGGATCTCTAAACAAGAGCCCTCTGCTCCAACAACCTTCCATACCAGGGCCCTTCAGGAATGCTGCACACCACGACAGATAATGTAAAATGCTTGCCAGAGTGGAACCTGAAGGAGAACAGTTGTCCTGCTTGAGTAAAAGAAAAACCTTCCCCTCACCATATAGTGCCCAATACCAGGGAATCAATACCAACCACACAGCAAAACTAAAATGGAGCTCCCTCAAATTCTGATCTCTCACTTCACAAAGAATAGCAGGGAAAACCTGGAGCTTCTCCCAGAACTTAGTAACTGCCCCCCACTAAGAGAAAGGGGCCAGTTGCTAAAAGAAAAGGTATACCAGAAAAAGCCCATTCAAACCATCTCATAAAGACACCATTACTAAGCCCCATGGACCCAACCCTAAATCTCACTCTGAGTAAATTCCAGCAGTGAAATGCTACCAAAGTGAGAGCCACCTATGGTAACTGGACTGGAAAACACAAAAACAAGAAAGAAACCAGAGAGGCAGGATCCACATACATCAAGCAAAATCCCTTCTTAAAGGAAATCTGGTAAACTAGGCCAGGCCACAACACACAGCCAATAATGTTCAAGAATGCAGAGCAAGAAAGAATCCTGTGAATGTGGCCACTCTCTTCTCATCTCGGAAGACTATAGCTGGGCAATTGCAAACAAACGACAAGGAAACGGAAGGAAGCACACTTGCAATACTAGATTATCACCAGGTTAGAAAATGCTGCTAATCAATTGCAATCTAAGGTGATAGCTCGTTGAGACTCTTCCAAACTACCTTTTCCAAACAAGCTAACATTGGTAATCAGAGAAAACACTCATTTCCAATTAGCATGGGGGTGAGATAATCTAAACACTCCCCCGGCCAGGCCCGGTGGCCCACACTTGTAATCCCAGCACTTTGGGAGGCCAAGGCCAGTGCATCACTTCAGGTCAGGAGTTTGAGACCAGCCTCGCCAATATGGCGAAATCCATCTTTACTAAAAATACAAAAATCAGCTGGGCATGGTGATGCATGCCTGTGATCCCAG
Organism: Callithrix jacchus; assembly: GCF_049354715.1. NCBI lineage: Eukaryota > Metazoa > Chordata > Mammalia > Primates > Cebidae > Callithrix > Callithrix jacchus. The sequence continues at coordinate 45,819,902 of NC_133509.1, read as the reverse complement.
CTACTTGGGAGGCTGAGGCAGGAGAATCGCTTGAACCTGGGAGGTGGAGGTTGTAGTGAGCCAAGATCATGCCACTGCACTCCAGCCTGGGCAACAGAGCGAGAGACTGTCTCAAAAAACAGAAAAAGAAAAAAGAAACACTCCTCTCAAACAAAGACGGTAGTAGTGTGAACCAGCCCTAGATACTTTGCTCAAACAAGGAAAGTTCTGCAAATCTGAAAGAACTACTCATTTCAGCTCTGCAGGCTGCCAGCCACACTCAGCTTCAACTTCATGACGCGTGCTCCTAGCCCTATGCCGTACAAAGTCCACTGGACCAGGTGACCAAGCCCAACCTTTCCACTTAATCTGTGACCGCCTCAGGAAAGTTACACAATCTTTTTGAATCTCGGTTTCCTCATAGGACAGATAAAAAAAAAAAAAACTTGAATGAGATAGTTTCCAAGTTGCCTTCAAATTCTAATATACGATTTAATACATAAGCCTCAAGACTTTTAATTCCTACAAGACTCTTTTTGCCCTCTTTTGGACTCTTCCTCTACTTACTACACACCTCACACAACACTAATCAAGTGCCTTTAATATCCGCATAGCACTATTGTGGCCAGAACTAAAAGTGAAAGCTAAGCAGACTTTTTGAAATATATTTTCTTGGTAATAGAGGGGAAAAAGTACAGAAAACGACGACTGCCTTTTCTTTTTTGAGACTGAGTCCCACTCTATCGCCCAGGCCGGAGTGCAGTGGTGCAATCTGCAGGCTCAATTATCACCAGGTTAGAAAATGCTGACAATCAACTGCAATCTAAGGTGATTGCTCGTTGAGACTTCCAAACTACCGTTTCCAAACAAGAGTCCCACTCTATCGCCCAGGCCGGAGTGCAGTGGTGCAATCTGCTCATCGCAACCTCCGCCTACCGGGTTCGAGCAATTCTCGTGCCTAAGCCTCGCCAGTAGCTAGGATGACAGGCCATGCCACCACGCCCGCTCATTTTCGTATTTTTAGTAAAGACAGGATTTCACCATGTTGAAATCTGGTTGAATGTTAGCCAGGCTGGTCTCGAACTCCTGACCTCAGGTGATCCGCCCGCCTCGACCTCCCAAAGTGATGGGATTACAGCGGTGAGCCACCGCGCCCAGCCTGACGACTGATTTTTCAACAAGCTTCCAGAACAGTGAAACCCTAAGGCACCTCCCTCCGTTGCCCAGTCCCACGGCCTCCACCAAAAGCAGCCCGGACCCCAGGCCCATTAGTCTGCAGTGACTGCGGTCTCGGGATGGGCTCCTACCCTGGCGTCCGGGCTCTAAAGTGTGCGTATAGTCCAGGGAGTTGGGCAGGCTCTGGTTGCGGCCACGGCGCCGGGTCCGTTTCCATCGCTTGCTGTAAAGGACGCACAGGAATCCAAGGCCGGCGGCGGTACCCAGCAACAGTCCCAGCCCGGCACGGACACCGCCCAGGGCCCCCAGTCTAGACATGCTGTACCTGCGGCCCGCAGAAGCCACCGGGAGCAGGCAGGCAGGCAGGCGCCCAGGTGGGCGGGCAGGGGTAGGAAGAGAGAGATTCGTGAGCCTGGCAAAGCCTCCCCCAGGCCGAACCCCAGCAGACATCCCCTTGCCCAAACCCTGAGCTCCCGACTCCCTGCACCCCAGTGTGAACCCTAAAGCTTCCTCCAGCCCCCAGGGCCCCACTGCCGCTCCCCTCACCCAACCTGGACGTAACAGCCGCTTCAGCATACCCCTCGACCCGGCTCAGAGTCCGGCTCCTGGGCCTTCGACCCCCACCTCGGCCTCACGACACTGCAGACCACAAACCCGCCGCCCTAGCTGCAAACTCCTGGTATTCCCCCGCAGCCCCCGAAGGAGCTCTGGCCTGGCAAGAGATCAATTCAGACCCTTACCCGGCAGCCAGCAACCATGGCAGCAGCCGCCGCGGACTCACGCTATCCGTGACTGTGACGTCAGGCAGACGGCGCCAGCATCTAGACGCGCCGCGGGAAGGCGCAGGGAGATGACAATAACGACCCCGCCTCCTTTCCCCTAGGGGCGGGGCGATGAGTGACGCCAGAGGGGCGGAGTCAGCACAGAGCGCGAAAGGGAAGAGGAAAGGGGCAGAAGGCTTGGGAAAAGCGGGAAAGCAGGAGACTTCTTGGTTGGACGCTCACGCAGTCACCATCGGTGTCCGGCAGCCAGAGCTGCAGTTCCCTCCGGTCACACCGGCTTACTTGCTGCTCCCGGAATACGCTCAGCATATTCACACTTTCTACCTGTGCTTCTGCCTGGACCTCCCCTTCTGGAAAACGTCACCCTCTCCCCACATTTTATTTTTATTTTGTAGAGACTGGGTCCTGGTATCCCGGTCTCAAGCGATCCGCCCGCCTTGGCCTCTCAAAGTGCTTGAGCCACCGCACCCGGCCATAAATCTTAAACATAACGTGCCATCTAATAATTCCATTTTACTCTTGTATGCGACTTCTTAGAATGTTGGCAACTAAAAACGCCGATTTTATGAACTGTGATAACAATTTTATTGTGAACATTTCTTCAGTTTAGTGAAAGAAGAAATATCTAGGCCAGTCCTCCCAATACACTTGACTAGATCTTATGTTTATTTACCCTTTAATTGTGAGACACTGTATACATACAAGAATGCAGGAGGCCTGCGGTTGTGGCATGTGATTAGTCCCAGATACTCTAGGGGCTGGGGTGGGAGGATCACTTGAGCCCAGGGGGTAGAGGCTGCAGTGAACCATGAACACCCTCGGCTCTGGGCAACAGAGTGAGACCCCTGTCTCTCTCTCATTTATTTATTTATTTTTTTTGGGACGGAGTCTTGCTTTGTCACCCGGGCTGGAGTGCAGTGTGGCGCAATCTCAGCTCACTGCAACCTCCGCCGGGTCCCGGGTTCAAACGATTCTCCTGCCTTAGCCTCCAAAGTAGCTGGGACTACAGGCGCCCGCCATTATGTCCAGCTAATTTTTTAAATTTATTTTTATTTTTAGTAGAGATGAGGTTTCACCATGTTGGCCAGGCTGGTCTCGAACTCCTGACCTCGTGATTCGCCCATCTCGGCCTCCCAAAGTGCCAGGATTACAGGCGTTAGCCACTGCACCTGGTGAGACCCTGTCTCTTAATTAATTAAAAAAAAATACATTTAAAGTATACATACATTGTTAAGAAGCACTGTAAAATACTGAGGTACCCACGTCACAGTTTAAGGAATAAAACTTCACCGATACCTCCTACTCAATTTTTAAGATTCAGTTCAATTAATGCCTTTTGAGATACGCTAAGGGATTAACAATGATTGTTTTGGTGGAGAGAAACAAATTTTTTTTTAATTATTACTATTATTGGTTATTTTTAATAACTCGGTTCCAATGAAATGAATGTTTTTAATATCCCTTCTCAGTATTCTCATTTTTCTGTAATTGCACGTATCATCTCCGTAATAAAAAATATTTACTTGGCCGCGTGTGGTGGCACACGTCAGTGATCCCAGCATTTTGGAATGCCGAGGTGGGTAGATCACAATGTCAAGAGATGGAGACCAACCTGGCCAACATGATGAAAACCTGTCTCTAGTAAAAATACAAAAATTAGCTGGGCGTGGTAGCCCATGCCTGTAGTCCTAACTACAGGAGACTGAGGCAGGAGAATCACTTGAACCCGGGAGGCAGAGGTTGCAGTGAGCTGAGATTGTGCCACTGCACTCCAACCTGGTGACAAAGGCAGACTCCGTCCCCTCCCTACCAAAAAAAAAATTTACTTAAGGCTGGGTGCGGTGGCTCACCCCTGTAATCCTAGCACTTTGGGAGGCCAAGGTGGGTGGATCACCTGAGGTCAGGAATTCAAGACCAACCTGGCCAACATGGCGAAACACTGTCTCTGCTAAAAATACAAAAATTAGCCTGGCATGGTGGCATGTGCCTGTAATCCCAGTTACTCTGGAGGCCGAGGCAGGAAAATTGCTTGCACCCAGGAGGCAGAGGTTGCAGTGAGCTGACATGGCCCCACTGTACTCCAGCCTGGGCAATGGTAAATATATAACTTTAGAGGTCAGGCACAGCAGCTCATGCCTGTAATCCTAGAATTTTGGGAGGCCGAAGTGGGTAGATCAGTTGAAGTCAGGATTTCAAGGCCACCCTGGCCAACTTGGTAAAACCCATCTCTACTAAAAGTACAAAAATTAGCCGGGCATGGTGGTGTGCCCCTGTAATCCCAGCTACTTGGGAGGCTGAGGCAGGAGAACCCCTTGAACCTGGGAAGCAGAGGTTCCAGTGAGCTGAGATCTCACCACTATACTCCAGCCTGAGCGACAGATATATATATAATTTATATATGTACACATAAAATATATAATTTATATAATACACATATAATTTATACACACACACACACACACAGACTTTATTGTGCAGGAAATAAAAATTCATTTCCTCTGGAAACCTTCCCAGACCACCACATTGGTGGAATTAAGTTTTTCACCCTGCTTTTCTCCTGTGGCTCCATTGCCTCCATTATACTTTTTTTTTCCCCAGAAAGTCTTGCTCTGTCACCCACGCTGGAGTGCACTGGCGCCATCTCAGTTCACTGCAACCTCCAACTCCCAGGTTCAAGCAACTCTTGTGTCTCAGCCTCCCAAATAGCTGGAATTCTGGAATTACAGGCATGCGCCATGACGGCTGGCTACTTTTTTTTTTTTTGAGACGGAGTTTCGCTCTTGTTACCCAGGCTGGAGTGCAATGGTGCGATCTCGGCTCACTGCAACCTCTGCCTCCTGGGTTCAGGCAATTCTCTTGCCTCAGCTTCCTGAGTAGCTGTGATTACAGGCACACGCCACCATGCCCAGCTAATTTTTTGTATTTTTAGTAGAGACGGGGTTTCACCATGTTGACCAGGATGATCTCGATCTCGATCCACCTGCCTCGGCCTCCCAAAGTGCTGGGATTACAGGCGTGAGCCACCACACCCGGTCCTTTTTTTTTTTTGAGTTGGCGTTTCACTCTTATTGCCCAAGCTGGAGTTGCAATGGCTCGATCTTGGCTCACCACAACCTCCACCTCCTGGATTCAAGCAATTCTCTGGCTACTCTCCAAGTAGCTGGGATCACAGGCATGCACCATGCCTAGCTAATTTTGTATTTTTAGTACAGATGGAGTTTCTTCATGTTGGTCAAGCTGGTGTTGAACTCCCAACCTCAGGTGATCCGCCTGCCTCAGCCTCCCAAAGTGCTGGAATTACAGATGTGAGCCACTGTGCCCAGCCTACTTTTTGTATTTTTAGTAGAGATGGGAGTCTCCATGCTGGCCAGACTGGTTTTGAACTTCCAACCTCAAGTAATCCACCCACCTCAGTCTCCCAAAGTGTTGGGATTACAGGTGTGAGCCACCACCCCAGGCCCATTACACTGTATTCTGTGATTATTTGCTTTCTAGTCTGTCTACACCACTGGACTGCCCACTATTCCAGAATGGGGTTCATTCCTGATTCATCCCAGGTTTCATGGGCCCTGGCACAGCTCTAATGCAAAAGCCATCCATAAAAGTGAATGGAGGAAGGAAGAAAAGAAGGCATGACCAGCATCACGCCCTGCCATGTGTGTTCTTAGCAGTGGCAGAAAGCTCAGTGGCAGAAGAATAATTTCTCTTCTCAGTATTGGGGGAGGCAGCTCTGCTAGATAAACTGATTGTGATGAGAGGCTAGGCCAAATGGGCAGACCAAGCGGGGGAATTCATTTCCCTCTGGATATTAAAGATGTTATCCAGCAGGCGGGTGTCTGCCAGAGCAATCAGCAGTGTGGCGGGTGGTTCTGGACAGAGCTCTTTATCTTATGCTGCATCTGCAGACCAGTTTTGCAAATGTAACAGAGGCCTGGCTGCCTAAGATATGCACTGCCCACCTTCCCACCCCCTCCACAGTCCAGCATGAAAAGAGAGCAGAGCAGATTCCAAACACTTGTCCTGCCCTCCGCCCAGAACATCTGCCTCATCTACCCAGCTCTTCCAAAAGAGATGACAACGCCTGTAGTCCCAGCACTTTGGGAGGCCAAGGTGGGTGGATCATGAGGTCAAGAGATCCAGACCATCCTGGTCAACATGATGAAACCCCGTCTCTACTAAAAATGCAAAAAATTAGCTGGGCATGGTGGCACATGCCTGTAGTCCCAGCTACTCAGGAGGCTGACGCAGGAGAATTGCCTGAACCCAGGAGGCGGAGGTTGCAGTGAGCCGAGATCGCACCATTGCACTCCAGCCTGGGTAACAAGAGCGAAACTCCATCTCAAAAAAAAAGAATGCATTTATAAGCTCTTGCACCCAGCACCTAGTGTAACAAAGAGAATATGACATGCCCTGCCTGTACCCCTCCTCATATCTCCTTCCCGCTTCTCTCAGAGGTAACTGATCCCTGAATATTACATTTATATTTATGATTCCCTTACTTTTCTTTATAATTTGACCACATTATTATTCCCACCCAAAATTCTTAATTCTGCATGTCTGTGCGCTCTGTGTAAATAGTATTCTATACATTTTTTCAAGACTTGCGTTTTCACTCAGCATTTTCATTGCCGCAGTTTCCATGTGTGACTCTTCCAGAAACTTTTTTTCTTTCTTTTTTTTTTTTGAGACAGAGTCTGGCTTCTCTCCCAGGCTGGAGTACAGTGACATGATCTCAGCTCACTGCAACCTCCGCCTTCTAGGCTCAAAGGATCCTCCCACCTCAATCTCCTGAGCAGCTGGGACTACAGGCACATTCCGCCATGCTTGCCTAATTTTAAAATGTTTTTGTAAAGAGGGTCTCACTGTATTGCCCAGACTGGTCCTAAACTCCTGGTCTCGGGCAATCCTCCTGCCTCGGCCTCCTGAAACGCTGGAATTACAGGCATGAGCCACTGTGCCAGCCCTTTTAGAAATAAATACTTTTTTTTTTTTTAAACAGGGTCTTGCTCTGTCATCTAGGCTGGAGTGCTGTGGCACAGTCACCACTCACTGTAGCTTCGAACTCCTGGGCTCAAGCTATCTTCCTACCGCAGCCTCCCGAGGAGCTGAGACTACTGGTGTGTGCCACCATGCACCACTAATTTTTTAGTAGACACAAAGTCTCACTACGTTGTCCAAACTGATCTCAAACTCCATTTTTATTATTTTTTTTCTAATCTGTGAAGCACCATCTCATTGCAGATTTAAAATGTAGCTTAGTCTGGGCATGGTGGCTCATGCCTGTAATCCCAGTACTTTGGGAGGTTAAGGTAGGAGGATTGTTTGAGGTTGAGAATTGGAGACCAACCTGGGCAACATAGAGAGACTGTCTCTAAAAAAATTAAAAAAAAAAAAAATGGGGCCGGGCATGGTGGCTTACACCTATAATCCCAGCACTTTGGGAGGCCGAGACGGGTGGATCACGAGGTCAAGGGACCGAGACCATCCTGGTCAACAAGGTGAAACCCTGTCTCTACTAAAAATACAAAAATTAGCTGGGCTTGGTGGTGCGCACCTGTAGTCCCAGCTGCTCGGGAGGCTGAGGCAGGAGAATTGCTTGAACCCAGAAGGCGGAGGTTGCTGTCAGCCGAGATTGTGCCATTGCACTCCAGTCTGGGTAACAACAGCGAAACTCCATCTCAAAAAAAAAAAAAAAAAGAAATCGGGCATGGTGGCATGTGGGAGGCTGAGGTAGGGGATGCCTCAAGTTCAGGAGCTTATGGTTACAGTGAGCTTTGATTACACCACTGCACTCCAGCCTGGGTGACAGAGCAAGACCCTGTCTCTATTAAAAGAAAAAAAAAAAGCCCTGGCGCAGTGGCTCACACCTGTAATCCCAGCACTTTGGGAGGCTGAGGTGGGTGGATCACCTGAGGTCAGGAGTTTGAGACCAGCCTGACCAACATGGTGAAACCCAGTATCCACCAAAAATGCAAAATTAGCGGGGCATGGTGGTGCATGCCTGTAATCCCAGCTACTCGGGAGGCTGAGGCAGGAGAATTGCTTGAACCCAGGAGGCAGAGGTGGCAGTGAGCCAACATCGTGCCATTGTACTTCAGCCTGGACAATAAGAGTGAAACTCTGTCTCAAAAAAAGAAGTAATTTAGTCTTCTCACTCCTGGTATTGCTTATTACTTATTTGATGTGGACCTGGTACTGTTACCACAGCATGACCTCAATTTTTTCTTCTTTTATTTTTTTGTTTTTTAAAGATGGGGTTTCACCATGTTGGTCAGGCTGGTCTTGAACGCCCGACCTCAGGTGATCCACCTGCCTTGGCCTCCAAAGTGCTTGGATTACAGGCGTGAGCCACTACGCCCGGCCTTTTTTTTTTCTTCTTGAGACGCAGTCTCACTCTGTCACCCAGGCTGGAGTGCGTAGTGTGATCTGTCACTGTAACCTCTGCCTCCTGGGTTCAACTGATTCTGTTAGCCTCCCAGGTAGCTAGGACTACAGGCACACATAACCAGGCCTGGCTAATTTTTCTATTTTTATTTTATTTTATTCTTTTCAGATGGAGTTTTGCTTTGTCACCTTGGCTGGAGTGCAGTAGTGAGATCTTGGCTCACCGCAATCTCTGCCTCGCAGGTTCAAGTGATTCTCGTGCCTTAGCCTTTCAAGTAGGGGACATTACAGGTGTCCACCATCACGGGCTAATTTTTTTTTTTTTTTTTTGAGAAGGAGTTCCACTCTTGCACTCCCAGCTGGAGTGCAATGATGCAATCTTGGCTCACCACAACCTCTGCCTCCCAGGTTCAAGTGATTGTCCTCCCTTAGCCTCCCAAGTAGCTACAGGCATACACCACCATGCTCAGATGATTTTTGTATTTTTAGTAGAGACAGAGTTTCTCCATGTTGGTCAGGCTGGTCTGGAACTTCTGACCTCAAGTGATCCACCTGCCTCGGCCTCCCAAAGTGCTGGGATTACAGGCGTGAGCCACTGTGCCCAGTCAAATTTTGTATTTTTAGTAGAGACGGGGCTTCACCATGTTTTCCAGGTGAGCTCTTACCTCTCAACCTCAGGTGATCTGCATGCCTTGGCCTCCCAAAGTGCTGAGATTACAGGTGTGGGCCAATGCTCTGGCCCTCAATTTTTTTTTTTTGAAACAGAGTCTCACTCTGTCACTCAGGCTGCAGTGCAGTGGCGCGATCTCGGCTCACTGCAAGCTCCACCTTCCGGGTTCAAGTGATTCTTCTGCCTCAGCCTCCCAAGTAACTGGGTTTACAGGCATCAGTCACTACGCCTGGCTAATTTTTTTGTATTTTTAGTAGAGAGAGTTTTCCCATGTTGGCCAGGCTGGTCTCAAACTCCTGGACCTCATGATTTACCCGCCTCAGCCTCCCAAAGTGCTGGGATTACAGGTGTGAGCCACTGTGCCCGGCAGCTGGCCCTCAGTTCTTTCAGGAAATCCCAAGACCTGCAAAATTAACCATCCTTCCAGCTGTGCTTGCTTACAGAAACAAAGGCCAGTGAATTGAACTCAGCACTGCTGTCTTGACCTGAATTCTTGTTTCACTGCTATACTAAAATCTCCACCCAGTGGGGAGAAATGTACCTTGCTAATCACAGTGCCATGTGCAAAAAGAATCTACACATTCCAGCTGCTCCTGGAAGAACCCACCTTTTTCCAGGAACCCCTATGCCAGTCTTCACATACCTGCCCAGAAAGCCTTTAAGACCCCCCTTTATCTGATGTCCAGGGAGCAGATGCTTTGAGTAGAAGTTCCCCTTTTCCATTGCTTAACCAATGAACGTTTCTGCTCTGCTTTACTGAACGTGGTTTCATTCTGAAGACAAGAACTGCACTGGGCGGGTCAAGTGAGCCTCCCTTGAGGGTGGTAACAGTACCTCCTTTGGGAAGCAGCAGCTACAGAGACTCTGGTGCTTGCCATGACCAAGGAAGCTCAAGGAAGAAGTTAAGACTGAGAACAATGATCATATTAATTTGAAGGTGGTGTGACAGGATAGTTACGTGGCGCAGTTTAAAAGGCATATGTCACTTAGGAAACTGATGAGAGCCTATTGCAAATAACAGGGTTTGTCAATGGGGCAGATCAGAGTCGGATTTGACAGGCAGCCAATCTATGAAACAGACATACCTGTACAGTTGGTAATGGAGGATGAATACACACTTAACAGGTTCCTGCAGGAGACAAGTGTCTACTAAAAAAGGAACCTGCTACCTTACTCCAGACCTCTGTTCTTACAGACCAAGATTACATCCTCAATTAGAAAACTGCAATTTGGTTCCACAACATCCTGACCAATACAATATAGTTCTATCTCATTTTCACGTTCCCCTTTCCTGTTGTACATACAGTAACTGGCATATGTGTACAAGCATATTGCATTTGTGTTGTTTTTTGTAAAATGGCCAATGGCATGTTCTGATTGACATCAAGTGGAGATGAGATTGGGGAAAATACTAGTTCTGTGAAAATACCCACTTTCTCCATTCGTGGTATGCTCATTCAGCTCTTATCTTTTTTTCATGTATTTATTTGAGATGGAATCTTGCTCTGTTGCCAGGCTGGAGTGCAGTGGTGCAATCTTGGTCCACTGTAGCCTCCACCTGCCAGGTTCAAGTGGGACTACAGCCATGTGCTACCACATCCAGTTATTTATCTATTTATTTTAAACAGTCTTACTCGGTCACCCACACTGGAGTGCAGTGGCACAATCTTGGCTCACTGCAATCTCTGCCTCCCAGGTTCAAGAGATTCTCCTGCCTCAGCCTCTGGAGTAGCTTGGACTACAGGTGCACACCACCATGGGGGCTAATTTTTGCATTTTTAGTAGAGACGGGGTTTCACTAGCCTGTTGGCCAGGCTGGTCTTAAACTCTTAACCTCAAGTGATCTGCCTGCCGTAGTCTCCCAAAGTGCTGGGATTATAGCACTGAGCCGGGCGTGAGCCACCACGCTGTTATCTCTATATTCTAGTAAGTTATATTTTGTTCTGCTTTAACTAAAAAATGACAACATAAAATTCCTTGCATGCTTTGTTCGACTGAAGAATTTTAATGTTTTTCATTTATCATTGTAAAAACCAAGGACAATTGCATAACTTAAAAAAAATCCTTCTAATCAACGGAGTATACCTTTTTTGTACATAGCTTTTACATGGAGGGTAATCTGTCTTTAAGTAAAGATAAATTACTCACAAAGAAACCTAGTGAATCACGGCTCACTGCAGCCTCGACCTTCTGGGCTCAAGTGATCCGCCTGCCTTGGCCTCTTAAAGTGTTGAGATTACAGGTGTGAGCCACTATGTCTAAAAAATCTTGTGGTTTAAGTAAATTTGGTTAAAATGAAAACAAGTGCCTGGAGTGGTGGCTCATGCCTGTAATCCCAGCACTTTGGAGGCTGAGGTGGGCGGATCACAAGGTCAGAAGATTGAGACCATCGTGGCCAACATGGTGAAACCCCGTCTCTACTAAAAACACAAAAATTAGCTGGGCATAGTGGTGCGCTTGTAATCCCAGATAATCAGGAGGCTGAGGCAAGAGAATCGCTTGAACCTGGGAGGCGGAGGTTGCAGTGAGTCAAGATCCTGCCACTATACTCCAGCCTGGTGACAGAGTAAGACTCCGCCTCAAAAAAAAAAAAAAGGAAGAAAAAAAGAAAAGTGAAATTTAGTTTAATTTCCTGGATTTCTAATGATATATTGGGCATCATGTTATATGTATGTTTATTGGTCATTTCTTTTTTCTTTTCTTTTTTTGAGACAGAGTCTGGCTCTGCTGCCAGGTGCCAGGCTGGAGTGCAATGGCGTGATCACGTCTCACTGCAACCTCCACCTCCTAGGTTCAAGCAATTCTCCTGCCTCAACCTCCCCAGTAGCTGGGACTACAGAGGTGGGCCACTACACTCAGCTAATTTTTGTATTTTTGAGTAGAGACGAGGTTTCATCATGTTGGCCAGGATGGTCTCGATCTCTTGACCTTGTGATCCACCTGTCTCAGCCTCCCAACCGCTCCTGGCCTGCTTTTTTTTTTTTTTCTTGACTCAGTTCCAACAAATTATTGGTCATTTCTATTTCCTCTTTTGTGAAGGGCCTATTCAAGTCAGTTACCTCAGTTTTTTCTATTGTTCATTTTTTTTGGGGGGGGGAAGGCAGGAAGGAAGGGAAGGAGGACGGTAGGGAGGAAGGAAGGGATGAAGGAAGGAAGGAAGGGAGGAAGCGGGGAGGGAAGGAGGGAGGGAGGGAGGGAAGGGAAGAAAGGAAATCAAGCAATGAAAGAGACATTGCCGACCTGGATCTAGAGGTTTACAAGTTGATTTCTTTTTTTTTGAGAGAAGGAAAGAAAAAAAAATAATAAGTAAAGGAGAGGAAGAAAGAGGAGAGAAAGAGGGAGAGTAAATGGAAATATTGCTTTATTTTGAAAAAAATTGGGTATTAATAATGGCCAATCAATGTTTCATTTAAACTAATGGGTAGGTGTGATGTGGTATTGACAAGAATGTATATTTTGTGTATTTGAAGTGGAGAGCTCTATCAATATTTATTAAGTTTACTTGTTCCGGATCTGAGTTCAAGTCCTTGATATCCTTATTAATGTTCTGTCTCATTGAATCTAAGTCTCCTATCTGGGTGTTAGGATCGTTAGCTCTTGTTGTTGCATTGATCCTTTTACCACTATACCTTTGTTGCTTTAAAATCTATTTTATCCGATACAAGAATTGCTACTCCTGCTTTTTATTTATTTATTATTTATTTTTGCTCTCCATTTGGTTGGTAAATCTTTCTCCATCCCTTTGTTTTGAGTCTTTGTGTATCCTTGCATGTGAAACAGGTCTGGATGTAACATGCCGTTGGGTTTTGGCTGTGTCTTTTGATTGGGAATTTAGTCAATTTAAATTTAGGGTTACTGCCATTTGATGTTGACTGGCTGTTTTATCCATTTGTTGGTGTAAATTCTTCTTTATGTTGGTGCTCTTTACTTTTTGGTGTATTTTTAGAAAGGCTAATACTGGTTGTTTCTTTCTGTGTGTAATGCTTCTTTCAGAAGCTCTTGTAAAGCAGGCCTGGTGGTAATAAAATCTCTGAGTTCTTGCTTGTTCATAAAAGATTTTATTTTTCCTTCAGTTGTGAAGCTTAGTTTGGCTGGATATGAAATTCTGGGCTGAAGGTTCTGTTCTTTGAGGATGTTGAATATTGGCCCCCACTCTCTTCTGGCCTGTAGAGTTTCTGTCGAGAGATCTGCTGTAAGTCTGATAGGCTTGCCTTTGTGGGTTATCTGACCTTTCTCTCTGGCTGCCCTTAGTATCCTCTCCTTCGTTTCAACCCTGGTGAATCTAACGATTATGTGCCTTGGGGTTGATCTTCTTGAGGAATATCTTTGTGGTGTTCTCTGTATTACCCAGGGTTGAATGTTGACCTGCTTTGCTAGTTTAGGAAAATTTTCCTGAATAATATCCTGAAGGGTATTTTCCAGCTTGGATCCATTCTCTCCGTTGCATTCAGGTACACCTATCAAACGTAAATTTGGTCTTTTCACATAGTCCCACATTTCTTGGAGACTTTGCTCATTCCTTTTTATCCTTTTTTCTCTAATCTTTTCTTCACGTTTTATTTCATTAAGTTGAACTTTGACCTCTGATATCCCTTCTTCTGCTTGAACAATTCGAGTGTTTAAACCTGTGCATACTTCTCGGAGTTCCTGTATTGTATTCTTCAGTTCCATTAATTCACTCATACTCCTCTCTAAGTTGTCTATTCTCAATAGGATTTCATCAAACCTTTTTTCAAAGTTCCTAGTTTCTTTAAGTTGGGCTACAACATGTTCTTTTAACTCACCGGTTTGTTATTATCCATTCCTTGAAGAGTGATTCTGTCATCAGGAGGCGCTCTTCTCCATCAAGCCTTGTTCCATTGTTGATGTGGAACTGTGATCATCTTTAGAGGGAGAGGCGTTCTGACTTTGAGTATTCTCAGCTTTTTTACGCTGGTTTCTTCCCGTCATTGTAAATTTATCCTCCTGTCGTCTTTGAAATTACCAACTTTCAGATTAGGTCTCTTGAGTGGACGTCCACGTTGTTAGTTCCCAGGGCCAGAGTAGCAGCGTTAAAACTGATGGTGCTTTTCTGCCCAAGATTCTCCTGTCGGGCTTCCTTCTTGTTTCCGTAGTAGGCGACTCTGCCTTCCCGGGGCTCCAAACCTCGGTCAGAAGGGGAACCGGTCCCGTTTACTCTGCGCCGAGCGCTGCCGCGCCAAGGTGCCGGCGGAACCTGCCACGAGAGTCGCGCTGGCGACTCGTGTGTTTCCACCACTGGGGGATCTTCTGCTCCGTGAGCGACCAGGTTTTGTCTGAAAGTGTGGCGTCCTCTAGTTCTCCGCGCCTTCCCTGAGATTTGCAATCCCGGGATGTTAGCCATCGGCCATCTTCTCTATTGTTCATTTTTTTTCTCTCACTGAGTTGTAGGTGTTCCTGGACATTAATCTTTTGGCACTTTTTTTTTTTTAACTGAGCACAAATTTTCCTGAATCTTTCGTCAGTTTTAACACATCCTTTTTGTTTTTTTTTGTTGTTGTTGTTTGTTTTTTTTGTGATGGAGTCTTGCTCTTGTTGGCCAGGCTGGAGTGCAATGGCATGATCTCAGCTCACTGAAACCTCCACCTCCTGAGTTCAAGCGATTCTCCTGCCTCAGCCTCCCAAGTTGCTGGGATTACAGGTGCCTGCCACCACACCCAGCTAATTTTGTAATTTTAGTAGAGACGGGTTTTAGCCATGTTCGCCAGGCTGGTTTCCAACTCATGACCTCGTGATCCACCCATCTCAGCCTCCCAAAGTGCTGGGATTACAGGCGTGAGCCACCGGGCCCAGCAACACATCCTTTGTTAAGCATGAATGTGTTTTATCTCTCTGGCTAACCGGTTAGTCCAGTGGGTAAGAGGGCAGGGGTAGGGACTACAGAATAATAAATTAGACTAGTTAAGGGACCTTTAGGGTTACAACTTCCTACTTCCCTTATAGCTCTCTCCACGTCTTCAAAGTGTTCCAAGAGCAGTATCTCCTATAAATACCCCCCTCCCCGTTAAAAAGTGAAGATTTTTATCATCCCACGGGAGGGAAGGCTACAGCTACATACGGGTTGTTTTTGTTTTGCTTTGTTTTCTCGAGAACCAATCACAACAAGGCAGATAAAGAATGATGAGTTGTCAGGTTTTGATACCTGCGAATGAGGACGTGAACGCGCGGTTGGAAACTCGCAGCCTGCTCATTGGTGGCTGGTGCCGGGAAAGTTGTTTCATTTGCTTCAGGTGTTGCCCAGTGACCTCCTGCGCGTGCGCGGCGTCTGTCCCGCTAAGCGGGAAGCTCCGGGGAGGGCGGGCCCGGTTCCATCCATTCCGTCACCCCAGACCTGGCACCCAGCCAAGGACGAAGTTCTTTAATAGATTTTCCTGTCGGTCTACAGAAATGCAAGGACCCGCCGCTGTACTGGAATCAGAGTCTGGGAGGCGGGAATGCGCAGTGCGCCCGGTGGTATTTTAGTTGTAGCCTTCAAGGCGAGCCCCGAGCCTCCTGCCCCGGCCTCCTCAGCGCTTAAGGAATCTCTGCATCGCGTGTCTTGGCGAGGGGAAGTGGGGCCCCGCTGAAGGTGTTGAGGCGTCTCTGGCAGGGGTGGGCTGGGGCCTGGGGAGGCCTCCGCGAGGACGCCGTTTGCTCTGGGCTCTGCCTGGCGGGGACTTTGGAACCTGACCTGCAGTGTTGCAAAAAGGGCGCAGAGGCAACACGCGCGCTTGGCGCAGCCAGTCGACTCTGCTGGGCCACCTCCGCCTCCAGGCCGTGGGACCGTCCCCTCCTCCCCACACCCTACCTTCCCGCGACTGGACAACTCGGCGGAAGCCTCAGGTGGGCCCCGGGGTCCGAGTCCGCTGCGGGGAGGGCGGGGGCGGGTCCCGAACCGCAGACTGCAGGGCGCGTCACGGCAGCCGCTCCTGATTGGCGGCCACGGCAGTCACGGGCCAGGCGCTCGGGGATTGACGCCGCCTTTGGCAAGAGCCAGAGTAACGGGACTCCCAGCAGCGCGTCGCAGTCCCGACGCGAGAAGGGCTGGAGTCGGTGCCCAGCCCAGAGCCACCGGGTGGGAGCCTGGCCGGGACGCGCACACCATGCCTTACCTCCTCATCAGCACCCAGATCCGCATGGTGAGTACTGGCCGCCCGGCGACTTGGAGCCGGGCCCAGGCCCTAGGGGTCTGCGACCGCGCCTTCACGCCTCCCTCCTGGGCTGCGCCCACCGGGGGCTGGACCACGAACCCGCCCAGCCACGCCCCCTCGGCACGGGAGGAGTGGGGAAGCGGGCTCAGCCCGGCTCCCGGGACTCAGCGAACTCTGGCCCGCCTGGAGCCTCTATGGCCGCGAAGGGGACCCGGTACGTGCCTCCCGGCGAGAGGGCGACCTGCGGGCGCTTCTGGCTCCTGTCCTACCTGTCGGCGGGAGGGACCCAGGGAGCTCTGGCCTCACGTGCAGCACCCAGTGCCCTGCATGGAGCTGCTACGTATGAGAAAAAAAGTGGAATAACCTGAGGGAAAGAGGTTTGAAAAAGATAAGGACGTGCCAAGGCGCTAAAACCCCTGTGCCAAGTCCTTGACCCATACACAGCCACTAGCTGCACCCTTAGGCACGGCCAGGAAGGGCTGTCCCTGAAGCTTTAGGGAAGGAAGAAAAGAAAACTCCCTGCTTGGGAAGAAAGGAAGGCAGATAAGAAGGGGTGGTGCAGTTAGAGGTGGGAACACCGTGAGTCAGAGGTCACGTTCCTTTCTGTGGGTGCAGTTTTCTTATCTGTGAAAAGGTTCTGATAGCCCCCCAGGAGTCCTTTTAACTTCAAAAGACATTACTCTGCCCCCCAGATGGGCAGCAAGGTGCTCCTCTGCCCCTGCCCACTGTCCAGTGCCGGGATGAGCCAGCAGAGGGCACACAGCCCCCCTGGTGGGTTCACCAGTGCAGGGAGAGCTCTCGCAGAGCCCTGGCGGTTTGTGAAGCAGCCATCTGTGCAGTTGTCAAAATGTGGATTTCTGGGTCCCTTTTCAGACCTCCCAAAATGCTATGTATGGGGCTTGGGAATCCATACTTGGGAATGTCCCCCCGCAAGTGATTATTTTTTTTAAAGATATGGCTTTATTGACATATAATGGGCATACCATAAATTCATTGATTTAAAGTGTACAGCTCAGCGTTGTTTTTTAGAGTACTCAGAGTTGTGCAACCATCACCATGAGTTTTAGAACATTTCTAATACCCCAAAAGGAAAGCCTGTACCCTGTCACAGACACTCATGATTTTCTCCAAGTCCCTTAGCTCTAGACAACCACTAATCCCCTTTCTGTGGTATTGTGATCTGTGTCTGGCTTCTTTCATTTATATGATGTTTATTTGTTCTGTTTTGTTTTGAAATAGACCCAGGCTGGAGTGCAGTGGCACTATCATGGCTCACTGCAACCTTAACCTCCTGGGCTCAAGCAATCCTCCCACCTCAGCCTCCTGAGTAGCTGGGACTATAGGCTGTAGCCACTTTGCCCAGCTAAAGCTGAGCTTCAAGGGTCTAGGGAGGGCCCTACGTTGCTCCTCCTGATCACCGATCAGGGGCTCCACCCCCTCACAATTTATGCCTGGCCCCTACGAATCCTCACTACTGTCTCCAGCATTTATGTGAGGCTCTCAGGGCTAGCAGGCAGAGGAGGAAGGAGAGGCAAGACCTTCCACCTTCTCCTGGCAGCCAGCCAAGCAACCTTGTGGCTTACCTTTGCAGGAGGTGGGCCCCACTATGGTGGGTGATGAACAGTCGGATCCAGAGCTGATGCAGCATCTGGGGGCTTCAAAGAGAAGTGTCCTAGGAAACAACTTGTAAGTAGCAGCCTCCCTCAGTATCCTCTTCCTGCCAGCCCCTAGACCTGCTCCCTTTATGAAACCTCCAAGCCCAGGGACAGGCGCCAGCATCAGAGCCCCCTGCCTGCATACTGGAGCTGTGTCCTCCGGAAGAGCTGGTCCTATCTGTAGCATCTCCAACACCCCCCTCTCCCCCATAAGGCTTGCTCTGAAAGCTTTCCACATCCTTACTGGAACTGCAGAAACAGTCTGTTCCCTGGGTCTAGGACTCCACTAGTGGACTGTTCCTTGCCCTGCCCTCTCCTCTCTAAGCTGGACCCCATCAAGCACAGACAGGCAGAGAGAGAAAGGATTTTGTCATGAGGATCTGGCTGAGTCACAAAGCTAAGCCCTAGAAACGGGGAGCAGGGAGCCTGGGTCTTGTCTCCAGGGTGGCTGCTGCCTGGGGACTCGGCCACTTCCCTTAGCATCCTTTGTAATGTCTCCATGTCTAAACTGTGACCACTGCTTCCATTTGTCCTCTCACCCCTGGACGTAGGGAGAACCCAGGCTACACGGATTCTCCGGGAAGAGTTGCCAGAGTGAGTCCCAGTTCAAAGTGGGGAAAGAGAAGGCGGGCTTATCCCAGCCCCTGGGTCAACGCTCAGGGGCAGAAGGCAGCCTCCTTCCTTTGCCATGAGGCACCTGCCTCTCCGTGCCCAGCTTAGGGCTTGAGTCCTCTGTCTGCTTCATGGTCCTTCAGCATCAATTAAACCTGAAAGAAGGACTACCAGCATTCTCCACGCTAGGGAGTGGCACAGAGCCAGGAGCAGCTGCGGCTCAGGCTCCTTACTCCAGAACTGTAGGACGTCAGGGAGAGGCCCGGAGGCCTGGGTGGGGAGCAAGCCCAGAAGGGTAGGCAGCACTCTGGACCCGCTGAGTGTGCAGGGCTGTGGTCAAGCTAACACGTGTCTACCATCTGAGACACTGGGGAACCTGCTTAACCCCTCTGTTTTCTCACGTACCAATGGCCACAACAGTGGCACCTTCACTAGCTTGTTGTGAAGTACCTAGCAGCAGAGGAGGCCAGGCTGCACACTTGCCCTGGCATCCAGCAAGCAGCCAGCTAGCGAGTCGCTGCCAGAGTGGCCAGGCCACCTGCAGCTGATACTAGCTTTGTACCAGGAGCTTGCTGTGTGCCCCACTCACCCTGCCCACCTGTCTCTTTGCAGTTATGAATACTATGTCAATGACCCTCCCCGCATAGTCCTGGACAAGCTGGAACACAGGGGCTTCCGTGTGCTGAGCATGACCGGGGTGGGCCAGACACTGGTGTGGTGCCTGCACAAGGAGTGACCTTCTCACGCTGATCTGCAGCCGGGGCGCCCTGTGCAGGAGCTGCTGTGGGCCCTGACCTCCACGCTCCTGTCTTCCCAAATCGTCACTGCCATCTGCCAAGCCTCAAGGGGCGGTGAATGGCCTTCTATGAAACCCTGCCTCAAACAGTGGGAGAGGGCAGGGCCCGATGCCCTGGTGCTCCCAGCTGCTTCGGGCCTGAGTGGAGGGCCCTGGGTAGGCCATGTCCCCGGGCAGCTTCCCCAGCTGGAGCTGGGCAGCCCAGGGCCCTGGAGTGTGGCTCCTACATAGCTAGCCCAAGCCAATAAAGGGCTGTGATGAGTGTTTGTGCCTGTGCTCTGCTTGTACACAGACTCTTGGACTCTTACCATGTGGAGTGTTTCCCTGGGGGGTCTGCCCACTTCCTGGGAGGGTTGCCAGGCCTGCCTGGGTAGAGCCCTCTGTGGCAGAGCCCAGCAGCCTATACCTATGTATGGAATAGAGGTAGAGTCTTTAAAAAAAAAACAAAAAACTTTTATTGGTGACATTGAAAAAAAGGGCTGGGGGGGCAGGTGGCAGGAGCCGGGGCTACGTGGGCGGCCCCTCCTGGTCTTCCCGCTGCATCCGTGCAATCAGCTGTTGCCGCTCAGCCGCCTGGCGCATGCGCATCATGACGAGGCTCTCGTAGTCCCTCTCCGACACCACTGAGCCCTGGCGGACAGAGCAGGGACAGGAGGGGTCAGGGACAGCAGGGCACAGCCCTACATACTCTAGACTCCGAGGATGGTGCCGAGGCAAAGCTGTGGTCTAAGAGTCTCGAGGGAGGAGGGCAGAGGAAGGGAAGGAACCCAGAGCATCCTTCTGGAATCCTGGCTTACCTGTGTCCTCCAGAACAAGCCACCTTTGGCCCCCAGCTGGCTGCTCCCCAGCCAGCTCCCCTCCCTTTCCCTAGGCCTTGTCAGCTCCATCCATCTCCGCTCCGTTCATCTCCAGTCCGTCCTCAGGAATCACCTGCGGACCCTTTAGCCAGGCCTTCATCTCCCCTCAATTCCTCTGAGCCCTTTATCCTTCACCTCTTCCCTCTATCCCATGGCGTCTGCCTCTCTCAGGCTCCCAAGGAGGGGAAACTGTCTGAGATGCAGGAATGCACTTGGCTCTGCTGGGCACTGTTCATGCCTGGTGCCCTGTGGTCTGGCTCCTGCTGAGGATGCAGAAGGGAACCCTGCTAGACACAGCCTGGAATGCCCCACCCTAGAAGGGGAGAGAGGCCAGCATGAGGCCAGGATGCCTCTGGAAATACACACCAGGGCTCCTGGAGGGCAGGGCCCATGGCTCAAAGCTTTTATGAACTTGCCAGCACAGTGCGGAGATTCGGGAATGCTGTATTTAAATAATCAAAAGAATAATAAACAAATGCCTCAATGGGCAAGGCTGTAGGGTGGAGAAGCAGCTCTGCAGTGGGGCCTAAGCTGCCAACCCACGCCCTGACAAGGTCTGTGGTGGGTATTAAACCCCTGCCTCCCTCAGCGCCCTTTAGGCTGTGTGATGATCATGTGGTCCCAACAGTTTCGCAGAGAAGTGTGAAGCCCGCCTGACTTGGCACAGAAGTGAGTCAGGCCAGGGGTTGTAAGATGCGGTGACCTGCCTGTAGCAGAGAGCTGTGGGGCCCTGATCCAAGCTACGTCGCACAGGGGCGCTCTTAGGGAACCAGGCAGGAGGAAAATTTGGTGGTCAGTGACCCGGGGAGTAGGAAGGGAGCGGCTGGGATTGAGATGCCAGGCCCTGGCCAGCAGGTTTGGGGTAAGGGGTGTACAGAAACAGGAAGTATTACTCAGTCTGAGTCCCCTGCTCCTCCCGACAGCTGCACCTCTCCCCTCTCCCTGGCTGCAGCAGTCCCCTCCAGGCTGGATGGCTAAACCTGGCCCAGAGCACAGCTGACAATTCAGAGCAGCCTCTCTGACCCAGCACTGCAAGAGAAGGAAGACCCCAGAGGAGGCCCGGTAGCCAGAGGGGAAGGGCTGGAGCACAGCCAGGTAGGAGACAGCACAGCCTTCAGCTGCTGCTCTCCCTCCAGGAGGCCACTAAGGCAAAACAAGGGAGGACGAGGAAACAGCAGCCAGGCTGATGGCAGGCCAAGCGGTGGCCACGTCTCCCGTCCCCAGGTTAATGTTGCTCTGCCAAGAACACTTGGAGCCACCCTTGGCAGGCCCCCAGCCCAACCCTCCGCGGCAGAGCCCATCATAGGCATGGGCTGCTCCCCATTAACACACCCTCTGCCTCCTTCCCTCATCATGCAGGTTCTGCTCATGAGGGCCTGACAGCGGGGCTGAGTCACCCATACCAGCCACAGGTCTCTTCCTTCCCCACAATCGCTCCACAAGCCTGCTTTTCAATTAACTACACCTCCCTCACCTCCCACCCAGACACTGTGGGCTGGAAGCCAGGCCCACCTGCTGGGGCCCGGGGTGGTGGGGATGTGATGAGAAAGGAAGCTACAAGGTGGCACATAAAGCAGGGCTGCCCCCACAGAGGAATCTTAAGCTCTCCATTGTCCTGGGGTGTTGGTCACAGCTGCCCCATCCCTGCACGCGGATGCTGCAATTACCCAGGAGCACGAAACCCGGCTTCCTACCTGACTGAGTCAGCTGAGAACAAAAACACATCTCCACCACCACACACTGCCACAAATAGCCAAGCCACTCATCAGAGTCCAGGAGCCGCCGGCAGAGAGGGCACGGCCCCACACTGCCCCGGAGAGCAGAGGAGCCAGGCAAACGCCAGGGCAAGTGAGCTCGGGCCATCTGCCGCCTGCCTGTGGAAGGAGCGCTCGCCAGCCTCACCAGCCCAAGAAGGGCCATCTCTTCCTCCGCCGGGGCTGCCCTCACTCAGGCTCCAGTAAGTGCTGCTGCTTCCTCCTGGGTTTTTTTCCACTGCCCTATCCAGACCGGGCCACTCCTGTCCCTGTGGGAAACTTGCTGTCAGGAACTCCCAGCTCTCTGCTCTCCTGAACAAAAACGCTCCTTCCTGAGCCCTCCTCTCACCAACCAAGATGCAACCAAAGGTCCGTGCTGAGCAGAAACCCCGAGGCCTCTGCTCCTAGGGGAGCCTCTCCGACTGCTGGCACTCACTGCCCTGGCAGGGACTGCATGCTATCCTGAGTGCTCCTGAATGCCTGTCTGCTGGCTCCCCTGGGCCCCATGGAGACCTGGCGGAAAGGGTCCTTCCGCAATACCTCCTTCTTCAAGCGGCTGAGCCTGGGGAGGCCACGGCGGCTCCGGCGACAGGGCAGTGTGCTTAGCCAGGCCAGCACAGCGGGTGGGGACCACGAGGAGTATAGCAACCGAGAAGTCATCCGGGAGCTACAAGGGAGGCCAGATGGCCGGCGCCTGCCACTGTGGGGTGATGAGCAGCCCCGGGCCACGCTGCTGGCCCCACCCAAGCCCCCACGCCTCTACAGAGAGAGCTCAAGCTGTCCCAACATCCTGGAGCCCCCACCTGCCTACACAGTGGCCTACTCGGCCACCCTGCCATCAGCACTCTCCCTGGCGAGTGCCCTCCACCAGCACTCAGAGGACAGCCTTGTGGACACTCCCTGCTTCCAGAGGACACCCGTCCCGGACCTCAGTGATCCCTTCCTCTCCTTCAAAGTGGACCTAGGGATTTCACTTCTTGAAGAAGTTCTACAGATGCTGAGGGAGCAGTTTCCCAGTGAGCCCAGTTTCTGAATGGGGCAATCGTGGGCAAGGCTGAGGTGACTGGAAGAGCTGGAGCCTGGGGACCCAATTGTGGATTAAGGAAAGGGCAGGGACAGAACTCCAGGCCCATTGTTGGAGGGTTCAGGCAGGCAGAGCTCCTCCATCCTGGTGCAGGATTCCAGAATAGGAATCCAGGGCTCTGCCTGCCCTCTGGGTCCTGAACAGTCTTCCCAGGCACCCCAGAGTGGAGGAACAGTGGCAATCTGGAAATATTGGGAGGGGCACTTCCTGGCAGGACCCCTGAAGGAAGCTGGCTATGCCAGGAAAGGGAGGCCATGTGCAGCAACCACAAGAACCAGGTAGAGGCCGGCAGAGCCAGAAGGTGGCACGGGGTCAGGTCAGGGAGTAGGACACAGATTAGGCAGAAGAGATGAGTGCCCTGCGTCAGCCTCTTTGGAAGCCACTGTCAACAGAGAGAGGTACAGGACAAGCCTGGGCAAAAGCATCCAACCCAGGCCAAAGAGGAAAGTGGGAAGAGAGGGGAGACAGGCCTGACCTTGTCCGATCTGGTGGCCATGCACTGCATGACATGGAATTGAAATCAAATAAAAATGAACAATTCAGTTCCTCAGTTGCACCAGCCACATTCCAAATGCCCAGTGGCCACACATGACTAATGGCTGCCACATGGGCCAGTGCAGAATAGACATGACCATTGCTGCACAAAGGTCCACTGGACAGCGCTGGCTAGACCATGGCCAGGGGCCACGGGCAAAGGGGAGACACATACAGGGGCTGGCCACATAGGAAGAGATAGAGAGAGAGCATAACTCCGGAAAAAGACCAGGCAAATCCTTAGCAGAAATGAGAACATGGCTGTCTGCCAACCCAGCTACCTGGTGAATCCCTGGTGAAGGAAGGCAGATCCTGAGAATGCCAGCCAAAGGCACGGGCACAGCTTGCAAAGAGGTGCTTTGTGGAAATTCCAGACTTATTAGTGACGGGAGCCCTTGGGAAGTGCAGCAAAACAGCAGATTTCCTTCCTCGAAGAGAACTGGATCCAGGATGGGCACTCGATGGCGGAGCAGCACAGCTGGTCTCCAGAACTGTCTCCCAGGAACAGAGAGTTCTGCCTGCCTGAACCCTCCAACAATGGGCCTGCCTAACAGGCCAAACCCACTGGGTCAAGGCCACAGGCTGTGCTATGGCCCCACCCCGTAGCCTGACCAGACATGTGGAACCAGAGCCCAGCAGCACTTGCTGGGGCACGTGCTGGTGGCCCCCAGGCCTCTCTAAGAGTAGCGAAGGGGAGAGGAAAGCTTCGACACACCGTATCTACTGCCCAAATCGGTGCCCTCCCTCTTTCCTCCTCTCGTGTGTAGTTACCAAGCTGTGGATGCAGGAGAGAATGAATAAAATTCTAACACAATCTGTGGAGTGTTATCTGGGGCTGTGAAATGCTGCGACTTGAAGGTGGGAATGAGGTTTGTAAAGCAGGGTCCTGAGCCAGGCTGAGACTGATTTGTTTCCCTCCATCCAGGGTCTGGGACACGCTTGCAGAAAGCTGCTTTCCTGCTGGACGCAGTGGCGTGTGCCTGTAGTACCAGCTACTCAGGAGGCTGAGGCTGGAGATCGCTCAAGCCCAGGAGTTCTGGGCTGTATTGCGCTATGCCGATCAGGTGTTCACACCAAGTCTGGCATCAATATGGTGAACTCCCAGGAGCGGGGGACCACCAGGTTGCCTAAGGAGGGGTGAACCGGCCCAGGCTGGAAACAGAGCAGGTCAAAACTCCCATGCTGATCAGTAGTGGGATTGCGCCTGTGAATAGCCACTGCACTCCAGACTGGGCAACATAGCGAGACCCTGTCTCTTAAAACAAACAAACAAACAAAAAAAGCTCCTTTCCCGCCACCCTAGTCAAGTGGAGGGGCAGGTCAGGCAGGGCTGGCGTGGGTAAGGCAATGAGAGCAGCCTCCTGCTAGCCTGCTGAGGGGCTGTGGATACACCAGGCCACTGCAGAGAAGGGGAGAACCAGGATGCTACATCTTGCCGCTACAGCAGTCTGTCCCATTAGGTGGGGGCAGGTATGGCCAGGAGGCCCACAGCCCCAGCCTTTGCATCCAGGCCAAAAGACACCAGGGCCATGGTTGTAGGTTGGGGTTATACACAGGGCTTCATGAAACCGTGAGGGCATAGGGCCAGCACTGGTCTACAGCAGCTGGAAGGCCTACGCTTCACCACAGGCAGGCACCCCGACTCTAAGCAGGCAGCACCCTGTGTCAGCAGGGTAGCCAGGGTGACTTTTTTTTTGAGACGGAGTCTTGCTCTGTCACCCAGGCTGGAGTGCAGTGGCTCAATCTTGGCTTACTACAACCTCCATCTCCTGGGTTCAAGCAATTCACCCACCTCAGTCTGCAGAGTAGCTAAGATTACAGGCACACACCACCATGCCCAGCTAATTCTTGTGTTTTTGTAGAGACAGAATTTCACCATGTTGGTCAGGCTGGTCTCGAACTCCTGACCTCAGATTAACTGCCTGCCTTGGCCTCCCAAAGTGCTGGGATTACAGGTATGAGCCACCATGCCTGGCCTGCCAGGGTTACTTCTAAAAGGAGATATTGCCTCTTGACATTTGGTTCCTGGCTGGGGCAGCTGGAGACACATCTGGAAAACCACCGTGCTGGGAAGGAAGTGGCTGCCCTAGTCACCTGCCCCTTCTCTGCAGCACTGCATCATCTAAGCTCCAAACACTTCACACTGCACAACCAAGCAACCTGAGAGCCAAGAAGATCCCTTTGGTGAAAAGGAGAATCCCAGCGAGAGAGAAAGCAGGGTCTAAGAATAGTGCTGATGGCGCCTCTTCGGCCCTCAGACAGGAAAAGGGGTCAACGTGAAATCACAGCTCCTCCTGCCTGGGTTGGTGGACCTGCCAACCTCACTCCAGGCCCCAAGACCTGAATTTGGAAGGAAAGAGCCTTGAGGAGTCCAGGTAGGAAGAGCTCTGAGTTCTGAGCGCCCAGCTGGGGTAGGCCTGGCTCCTCACCTTTGACAGTCCTGGGTGGCTGCGGCCCATGGCGTCCTGGGGCTGTCCCTCCAACCAGGAAATCTTCAGAGGGTTGTCCACCAGGCCAACTTCATTCTGGACAGCCAGCTCCTGCCAAACACAGCACCTAGTCCTGTTCCATCTGTTGAGTCAGCTATAAAGAGGCTCTCTCTACCCCACAGTGAGAACAGAATCAGCCTTCTAGTCCTCTAGGCAGAGATGCCAACCCCAGCAGCCTTCAAGCGATGGGAGTTACCACTTTGGCCCTTCCTGCAGGAGACAGGTGGGGAGCACAGAGGGTGGGAAGGCAGTGCTGGGGCGCACCACCCTGAGGGGTACAGGTGGAGGGTGTGAAACTACCAGCAGGGAGCAGAGTCAGACTGTGCTCTCCTTCCTCCCCAGAGCACCCCCCATCCATCCCTTCATACATGGTCCTCTATTTCTAGGAGTCCAGGGCCCCTGGGAGGAGCCTTGGCTCTGAGCTGGCCTGCAGATTCCCTGGGAATTCCCACCTAACTCAGAGGGCCCATAGAATTGGATCCCTGCCCTAGAGTGACAGGGCCACAAGGGGCCCCCAAGCCTCATGCAGCACTCACCGCAGCCCTGACAGTCGCAAACTCCACCACAGCAGTGCCTGCCTTCTTACTGGAAAGTACCAGGTTGAGAACCTCACCATACTGTGGGGACGAAGAGGTCTTAGTAAGCACGACTTGGCTTCAGGATGGCCCAGGATATGCTAGAGACAAGCCTGGGCTACCTTGAGGTCTGTGGGGCATTTTCAGCTGGGAGATAACTTCTTACCCCACCTACTTATCTCAGTGAAGTGAGATCAGAGATAGGAAAGACAGAATTTTTCTTCTAGGAACACAGAGCAGCAAAGGAGGATGGGCAAAGCCTTGGTGACTTAGACTGGCATATTTCATTGCACAGAGTCCTTGCTGGTTGAAGGTGGTAAAGAGGACGGGGCTCTCATGCCAGATACCCACCCACCTCCTGCCTCCCAACCCACTCAGCCAAGTTCTCTGCTGCCAAGGGTAAGGGCTAGACTGAGGTAGCAAAGGACAGCAGGCTGGAAGGGGGCATATGGCCACACAAGTGAGAGAAGGGCTGTGGCCTGGGTCGTCCCATGGTCTATGAAATAGAAAAAAAAAAAGCAGGTAGATATATTAAGGGAAGTTCAGGCATTGACAATAGAGATGTAGGGTGTGAGCTGAGATGTGGACTGAGATGAAAGGAAAGCATGGACATCAGCAGGGCAAACCTTTTGCAAAAGCTGTAGAAGGACGTCTTTGGAGTAGCCACCTTTTGACTCATCCTCCTTCTTGCACTTCCATTTTAGCTGAAAAGGCAGCCTCATGAAACAGTGACCCCTGGCTGAATAGTACCTGACCTCAGGACTGAGCCTGAGAGTCTGAGCAGACATCCTCCCACCCTCCGAGTCTCTAAGGCTCCTGCAGTCTTGAGAGCGTCACCAGAAACGTTTTCCCCTTGCGAACCTGTGGGCAGGATGGCTTGCTCATCTCAGGAACGCTTCCCGCCCAGGAAGACCCTTCCTGAGAGGGCTACTAGGGAATGCTCTGCCCTGTGATCAGGGCTAAGAGCAGCCTTTCATGGCAAGCTCTGGTCTCCAGGCGGTTGGAGCATGAAGGGAGGTGTAATGGTGCCACCTCCAAGCAGATCCAGCGGCCCCACCAGAAACCCTCGAGCCAGAGGAAGCATCTATTCCTGCTGAGAGCAGGCAGTGTGAGTGTGAGGTGGCCCCAGATCCTGTCCAGGCTCACCTTTAGTTTGGGGGTTCCTTGGCCTTCAGTATTTTCTGTCTTTCCTAGAAATATTAGGAAAAGAAGAAAAATAGAATATGAGGGAGTCAGAGATTCTCCCAAAGGAGATGCAGCCCAGAGCCACGAGAGTCTGCAAAGGGTCACTCCTGACCAAAGGCAACATCTGCCCAGCTCTAGCGAGGGCCTCGTGGGGATAGCAGATGCCCATCCCCAGAGAAGTTGCCACACCAGGGGTCATCTACCCAGTTGCCTCCCAAAGGCCACCTGTTAGCACTCTTTGAATGGAGAGCGAGGAACACATTCTGGGGGCAGGAGGCAGAGAGACAAACCATGAGGGTCTATGGAAACGAAGTGTCCCAGGGCCCCTCCCCGTGGTGATCTGGCCCAACACAGAGCCACCTCTGCTTGGGACTAAGACAGATGTGGCCAGGAGATCTCAGGCAGAGTAAAAAGCAAACAGGCCCCAGAGAACTGGAAGGAAGAAAGGATAAGTGGCAGGTGTCAGAGTAGGGTGCCATGGGGTGACCCTAGGGTTCCAGCAGGTGGAAGCCTCCAGAGCAGCTCCGCCAAGCAGCCAGCATGGCCGCTCTAAGCAATCTGGAGCTTCCTTGGAGGGGAGACGGGTGGGGTGATGGACCTGCACCTCTCAACCTCTGGTCATGGTCCTGGCGTATTTGCTCCCGGATCAGCCTCTGCTGTTCCTCCAGCTGCCGGGAACCCTCTTCTCTCAGGCGTTCGATCTGCAGAGCAGGGGGTGGGGGTGACAATTCTGTGCAAGTCCAATTCCAGGCTGGCTCACCTTGTAAAAAGTCCCTGGGAACTTCCACCTGCAAGCTAGGGCTCGGCAACCTGTAGGTGGGACAAATCACCCAGCTCCCACAGAAGGGGGAAGGAAAGAACACACCCGCCCCAGCCATGGTGAACACCCAGGTCCATCCTCCCCTCCTCCTCCTCCTGCAGGTGGCCCTCTAGTCAGTGTGCCTGGGGGCTCACCTCTTGCTCTAGTGTCCTGGTGCTCCGGCTCTCCTCCTCCTCCTCACTCTCCTGGGCCTGGGCCTGCCGTTCCCGGGCCTCCAGATCTAGGCACAAGGGTTGAATGACCAAATTGCTGATCTGTTAAGTTTCCATGTGGCCTTGGCCCACCCCAGCTCTGGCTTTCTCCCCAAAGTCTCAATCAGGACGAGCCCATACAGTAACTCTGCCCCCTCCCTCCATGGCCACGCCCCTGAGTTAATTTCCATTGAGAAAAATCATAGCACAGAAGTATGAGCTCCAGCAGAGTGGCCAGGGTCTGGAAGAGTTAAAAAGGTTTGCACTGACCAAGCTGGTTCTCTCTAGTGAACAGGGTGTGGGTGGTGCTTATGTCAGCAGCCCAGGGCCATGTGTCAAGGGTGCCGATGGGCGGAGCTGCTGGGCTTGATGCCTGTGGTTTTGGCCCCACAGCTTGACCTCTGGCCTTGCTTTGGTTTTGATATCTTTCATAAACTGAGCTCAAGTTCTCACTGTCTCCTTTACCTCTCACCTCAACTCACATTTCCCAAGCCTCACTGTGGACCTGACTACAGAGGCTCCACGGGATGAGCAGAGGTTTAGGGCATCACCCTGCATCCCAGATTGTATGAGGGCGTTATGTTCCAAGGGGAACCTGCTTGCAGCCATGTGCCAGGCCAGCTGCTGTGAGAAACCCTTCTCTTAGGCCAGGGAAGTTTGTGTGCCCCAGTTACTTAGAATCTCCTTTTCTTTTCTTTTTCTTTCTTTTTTTTTTTGAGATGGAGTCTTCCAGCACTTTCTTTTAATAGAGAAATGGTATTGGGATGTTATAGGCACACATTAAAATATACGGATGTTGAAGAGCAAGAGGAAAAGGAGAAAAATTGAGTAAACAATGCTTGGACTACGCCAGGCGCGGTGGCTGATGCCTGTAATCCCAGCACTTTGGGAAGCCGAGGGGAGTGGATCACTTGAGATCAGGAGTTTGAGACCAGTCTGGACAACACGGTGAAACCTCATATCTACTAAAAATACAAATATTAGCTGGGTGTGGTGGCTCGCACCTATAGTCCCAGCTACTTGGAAGACTGAGATAGGAGAATTGCTTGAACCCAGGAGGCAGAGGTTGAAGTGAGCTGAGATCTCTGCGCTACTGCACTATAGCCTGGGCAACAAGAGCGAGACTCCATCTCAAAAAAAAAGAAGAGTGCTTACACCATGTTGCTATAACCAGTGATTTTTTTTTTTTTTTTTTTTTTAGGGAAAAAGAGAAAAAGAAGGGGAAAAAAAGAAAAAGGGGGAAAAAGGAATATTACTTCATTCCTAAAATGGGTTTCAATAATGGCCGATCAATATTTTGAGTGTTTAAAGTGGTTAATGCATATTTTATGTGTTTAAAATGGAGACCTCTATTGTGTTTATTTGTTCTGGCTCTGAGTTCAAATCCTGGATATCGTTATCAATTTGTTGTCTCGTTGAATCTAAATCTATGTGTCTTATGTATCTGGGTGTTAAGATCTCTTATTGTTACATTAATCCTTTTACCCTTGTATCCTTATAGCTTTGAAATCTATTTTGTCAAATGTGAAAATTGCAACTCCTGCTTTTTATTTATTTATTTTTGCTCTCCATTTGGTTGGTACGTTTTTTTTTTCCAACCCTTTATTTTGAGTCTATGTATATCTTTGTATATACCGTTGGATTTTGTCTGTATCTTTTGATTGGGAGATTTGGTTGATTTAACTTTAGGGTTGCTGCCATTTGATATTAACTGGCTATTTTGTCCTTTTGTTGATAAAAATTCTTCTTTATGTTAACGCTCTTTACTTTTTGGTGTATTTTTAGAAAGGATCATACTGGTTGTTCCTTTCTGTGTATAATGCTTCTTTTAGAAGTTCTTGTAAAGCAGGCCTGGTGGTAATAAAATCTCTGAGTACTTGCTTGTTCCTAAAAGATTTTATTTTTCCTTCAAATGTAAAGCTTAAATTGGCAGGATATGAAATTCTGGGCTGAAAGTTTTGTTCTTTAAGTATATTGAATATTGGCCCCCACTCTCTTCTAGCTTGTAGGGTTTCCGTTGAGAGATCTGCTGTAAGCCTAATAGGCTTACCTTTATGGGTAACTTGATCTTTCTCTCTGGCTGCCCTTAATATTTTCTCCTTCGTTTCGATCTTGGTGAATCTAACGATTATGTGCCTTGGGGTTGGTCTTCTTGAGGAATATCTTTGTGGTGTTCTCTGTATTGCCTGGGGTTGAATAGTGTCCTGCTTTGCTAAATTAGGAAAATTTTCCTGGATAATGTCCTGGAGAGTATTTTCCAGCTTGACTTCATTCTCTCCGTCACATTCAGGTACACCAATCAAGCGTATATTAGGTCTTTTCACATAGTCCCATATTTCTTGGAGACTTTGCTCATTCCTTTTTATCCTTTTTTCTCTATTCTTGTCTTGTCGTTTTGTTTCATTAAGTTGGTCTTCGACCTCTAATACCCTTTCTTCTGCTTGATCCATTCGGCTGTTTAAGCTTGTACATATTTCACTCAGTTCTCGTGTTGTATTTTTCAACTCCATAAGTTCATTTGTATTCCTCTCTATATTGTCTATTCTTTTCAACATTTCATCGAACCTTTTTTCCAAGTTCTTAGTTTCTTTACATTGGGTTAGAACAAGTTCCTTTAACTCCCAGAAGTTTCTTATCATCCACCTTTTAAAGCCTACTTCAGATAATGGAACACAGTCCTTTTCCATCAGGGCTTGTTCCGTTACTGATGAGTCCTTTTCCATCAGGGCTTGTTCGGTTGCTGATGAGTCCTTTTCCATCAGGGCTTGTTCCGTTGCTGATGGGTTCTGATTTTGAGTATACTCAGCCTTCTTAGGCTGTTTTTTTCCCTTCATTTTAGATGAACCGCCTTTCTAATTAGTTTTCTGAGTCGACGTCCGACTTACTGATTCCCAGTGCTGGGATCCGAGCCACCCACTGTGGCAGCCTAAATAGCAGCGATAAGACTGATGGTGCTCTTCTGCCCGGGAATCTCTGGTCTGGCTTCCCTCTTGAGTCCGCAACAAGCGGCTCTGACTTCCCGGAGCTCCAAACTCTGGTCAGTAGGGGAAGCGGTCCCGTTGGCTCTGCGTGAAGAGCTGCTGCGCCGAGACGCCGGCAAAACCGCTGCAGCGGCCACAAGAGTCGCGCTGGCGACCCGTGGGGCTCCTCCACTGGGAGTCGGCTAATCGGTGAGTGACGAAAATTCGTCTAATGATGTGGCGTCGTCTCGTTCTCTGAGCTTTCACTGGGAGCTACAATCCTGAGCTGTTAGTGGTCGGCCATCTTGGATCGATTTTTTTTTTTAATGAGAAAAAAAAAAATGCTTGGACCAATCTTACTGGGTTGATGAAAATGTTCTAAATTTGATTTACAGTCAGAGTTGCATTATTTGGTAAATTTACTAAAAATCATTGAAGTGTAGAGTCGAAATGGGTTGATGTTATGATATACAAAGAATACCTCAATAAAGCTATTAGAGAAGAGAAAGCTTAGACCTCTTTGAATCCTTCTGAGGGAGCTTCTCAAAGTGAAACTCTGGGTAGGAATTGGGGTTAGTAAAAATGAAAAGACCCAGCCAGGCACAGTGGCTCGCACCTGTAGTCCCAGCTACTCAGGAGGCTGAGGCAGGAGGACTGCTTGAGCCCAGGAGTTTGAGGCAGCAGTGAGCTATGATGGTACCACCCTCGTCTGGGTACATACAGTACAGAACCTCATCTCTCTTAAAAAAAAAAAAAAAGATTCAGCTGGGCATGGTGAACACAAGCACCAATTTTACTCACACTGGGTCAGTTTAAATCCCAGCTCCAGCAAGCTCTTAAACTTTTGGTGCCTTAGCTCCTTTGCCTATAAAAAATGGCTTGAGGCCAGGTGCGGTGGCTCACGCCTGTAATACCAGCACTTTGGGAGGCTGAGGTGGATAATTTGAGGCCAGGAATTTAAGACCAGCCTGGCCAACATGGTGAAACTCCATCTCTACAAAAACTGAACAACATTAGCTGGGCATGGTGATACATACATGCCTGTAGTCCCACTACTCGGGAGGCTGAGGCACGAGAATCGCTTGAATCCAGGGGTGGAGGTTGCAATAAGCCACGATAGAGCCACTGCACTCCAGCCTAGGCGACAAGGTGAGACCCTATCTCAAAAAAAAAAAAGATTTTAAAAAAGGTTTAGTACCCACACTTCCTTGTACAGTTATGACAATTAAAGGATGGATAAGCATTTGTCACAATGCTTAGCTAATATTAAACCTTATTACCGTTATTATTCCTAAGAGTGTCTTTAGGAACCAACCTCTAAGAACATCATTTTGCCCAGATCCTGAGCCAGAAGGCTTTGAGGTGAGCTGCTGGGAATAAAGCTCCAGGTGAGGGAGATGAGTGAAAATGCCCACAGGAAACCACAGGCCATCCAGCACTACGTGTTACCTACCAAGCTTCACTTTCTTCCTTTTCTCATCAAGTTTCTGGGTCCTCTCTGCTGCCTGCTTCTTGGCTTTCCTGACCTTGTCATAGGCAGCCTGGCAGGACAAAGGGGCACAGGGCAGAGGGTCAGCCAGAGAATAAAGACAGGAGCCCCAGCAATCTACGTGGCCCCTAGCCCAAGAACCATCAGAGTGGCAGCCTGGTGACTGAGTCTTCTGGGCTTAGACAGCAAGGACTTAGAGCAAGAACTGTGCCACATGGCAAAGGGCAGAGGACTGAGGCTGAGGGGCAGCAGTGGTCTCTAAGCATGGGGGACGATTCAGATAAAGGAGGCTGTGCTTACCCTGGCAGCAGCGTCGGTCAGCACCTCCAAGGCCTGAGAAAGCTGGTGGAAGAGTTCAGCTAAACGTAAGGATCAAAAAGAGAGAGAGAAGAAAAAAAAAGTTAACACTTTGTGATGGTGTGCTCCCTCAAAAAAAAAAAAAAAACACTTCAAAGAAGCCACAGGATGGCAGAAAAGTTGCGATCAGCAGATGACAGACCAACAAGGAGGGGTGAGCACATCAGCAACTGACCAGACACCCCTGACATGAATGGAAGCCGTGGGTTCCACTTTCTGGAGCCAGGCTGTGTGTGCCTACCCCCCCAAAGCACTCACATGCAGAGCTCTAGCACAAAACGCAATGCGCGGGTGAGTGGGCCTCTCCCCACACCCTTAGAAGAGTCTCACCTGCTCTGGGATTATCTGGATTTTTGTCTGGGTGGCAGGAGAGGGCCTTCTGCCTAAATGCCTTCTTCACCTGGAAGAGTCAGACAGAAGACATGGTCATTCACTCTCATCCCACAAACAGGAAAACCTTGCTAAAAGGGTAAGGGAAATCACGTGCACACCTAAAAGAAAAGCTGCTGGCACCCACTCCATTGCTGCCAGGGAGACCTGCAATGGAGGAGGCCAAGGCCGTGGGGGGAGCAAGCCACTATCGCCCAGCACAGGAGCTGGGCCCACTTCCTTCTAAGCACTCAGTCTCACCACTGCATATATTCAGCGGCTCCCAGAACGGGCAGGAGCACAGTACCCTGCTTTCTCTTTTTTTTTTTTTTTTTTGAGACAGAGTCTCACTTTGTCACCAGGTGCCAGGCTGGAGTGCAATGGCACAATCTCGACTCACTACAACCTCCACCTCCCAAGTTCAAGCAATTCTCCTGCCTCAGCCTCCTGAGTAGCTGGGACTACAGGCGCACGCCACCACGGCCAGCTAATTTTTGTGTTTTTAGTAGAGACAGGGTTTCACTATGTTGGCCAGGATGGTCTCGATCTCTTGACCTCGTGATCCACCCGCCTCAGCCTTCCAAAGTGCTGGGATTACAGGCTTGAGCCACCGTGCCCGGCCAGTACCCTGCTTTCTCTATAGCCATGCGCAGACAGGTACTCTACACATTTTCAGTGGGCCTATAAACTAGGGTGACCTATCTGGAGGAAGATTCAGCCATCAAAATTTAAAATGTTATTTCCCTTTGACCCAGTCCTAGGCATCTGGACTTGTAGAAGTACGGCAAAATAAATATATAAGGATGCTCAGTATGGCACTGTTTATACCAGCTTAACAAGATCCCCGTCAGCAGGGAGACTCATTTAAAGGATTATCATTAGCCAAGTTCAGTGGCTCATGCTTGTAATCTCAGCACTTTGGGAGGCTGAGGCGGGAGGATCACCTGAGGTCAGGAGTTTGAGAACAGCCTGATTAACATGGTGAAAGCCTGTCGCTAATAAAAATACAAAATTTAGCCAGGCATAGTGGCAGGTGCCTGTAATCCCAGAAACTTGGAGGCTGAGACAGGAGAATCACTTGAACCTGGGAGGTGGAGGTTGCAGTGAGCTGAGATCACGCCACTGCACTCTGGCCTGGGCAGCAGAGTGAAACTGTGTCTCAAACAAAATAAAATAAAAGATTATGATTGAGGCCAGGCGTGGTGGCTCACACCTGTAATCACAGCACTTTGGGAGGCTGAGGCAGGCTGATCACTTGAGGTCAGGAGTTGAGACCATCTTGGCCAATAGGGCAAAACCCCATCTCTACTAAAAATATGAAAATTAGCTGGGTGTGGTGGTGCATTTGCCTGTAATCCCAGCTACTTGTGAGGCTGAGGCAGAAGAATTGCTTGAACCCAGAGGCAGAGGTGCAACGTCTCTACTAAAAATACAAAAATTCGCTGGGTGTGGTGGCGTGCACCTATAGTGCCAGCTACTCGGGAGGCTGAGGCAGGAGAATCACCTGAGCCCTAGAGGCAGAGGTTGTAGTGAGCCGAGATTGTGCCAATGCACTCCAGCCTAAGTGACAAAGGGAGACCCTGGCTCAAAAATAGAATAAAAAATAAAATTTTTAAAAAAGTTTGTTCTTTAGGTTTTAGTTCTGACTAAAAAAAAAAAAAAAAAAGAAAGAAAAAAGAAAAGAAATTTTAAAAGTTTGTTCTGGAATTTGCTATGCCTATTTTTAAAAATTAAAAAACAAGGCCGGGCACGGTGGCTCAAGCCTGTAATCCCAGCACTTTGGGAGGCCGAGGCGGGTGGATCACGAGGTCAAGAGATCGAGACCATCCTGGTCAACATGGTGAAACCCTGTCTCCACTGAAAATACAAAAAATTAGCTGGGCACGGTGGTGCGTGCCTGTAATCCCAGCTGCTCAGGAGGCGGAGGCAGGAGAATTGCCTGAACCCAGGAGGCGGAGGTTGCAATGAGCCGAGATCGCGCCATTGCACTCCAGCCTGGGTAACAAGAGCGAAACTCCGTCTCAAAAAAAAAAAAAAAATTAAAAAACAAAAGATTATAATAGAGGTATCCATGTTCTGACACAGATCTTACTATAAACTTTTGAGTTTAAAACAAACAAACAGCTTGGGTGCAGTGTGGCTCACACCTGTAAACCCAGCACTTTGGGAAGCTGAGGTGGGAGGACTGCTTAAACTCAGAAGTGTAAGACCAGTCTGAGCAATACAGTAAGTCTTCATTATTGCCAAAAAATAAAAAAATTAGCTTGGTGTGGTGGCTCCCGCCTGTAATCCCAGCATTTTGGGAGGCTGAGGCGGGCCGATCATGAGGTCAGGAGATTGAGACCATCCTGGCTAACAATGGTGAAACCCCATCTCTACTAACAATACAAAAAATTAGCCAGGTGTGGTGGCACATGCCTGTAATCCTAGCTACTTGGGAGGCTGAGGCAAGAGAATCACTTGAACCTGGGAGGTGGAGGTTGCAGTGAGCCAAGATCATGCCACTGCACTCCAGCCTGTGTGACAGAGCAAGATTCCATCTCAAAAAAAAAAAGAATTAAAAAAAAATGGCTGGGCGTGGTGGCTTACTGCTGTAGTCCCAGCACTTTGGGAGGCTGAGGCGGTCAGATCACGAGATCAGAAGATCGAGACCATCCTGGCTAACATGGTGAAACCCCGTCTCTACTAAAAATATAAAAAATCAGCCAGGCGTCGTGGCACGTGCCTGTAATGCCAGCTACTTGGGAGGCTGAGGCAGGAGAACTGCTTGATCCTGGAAGGCGGAGGTTGTAGTGAACTGAGATTGTGCCACTGCACTCCAGCCTGGGTGACACGGTGAGACTCTGTCTCAAAAAAAAAAAAAAAATATATATATATATATATATATATATATATATATATATATATATATATAAGGAGCTGAACATTCTGTATTTCAAAGTCGTTTAGGAAACAACTGCCAGTCTCATATACTGGCTAGATATTAGCAGGGAGAGAAGTGAGGTCCATACAGAGCTCTCCAAGAGCCCCTCGGTGCAGCATGCACTGACCCGCCTTGCGTTCACTGATAGGGATCTAGGATATGCAGGTGCTGATGGGAGACTGGGAACACAGGGACAAACAGGCATGTTCTCTGGCTCTGAAGAAGAATACTGTTTAGCAAAGAGGATTCCAGGGAAAACTATCAGTTCCAATTACATGTGTGAGATGCCTAAGAGTGGTCCATTAAAATGGGAACACAGAGAAGGCAGCGACTAATTTAGCTCTGAAGGCTTCCTGGAGGAGGCACTATCTGAGCTGGGTCTAAGGTGAGCAGTTCTCCAGGCAGAGAGCCTGAAATGGCCTTTAAAACAGGGGGGTTTAAAAAAAGGACCTTTGCTATTTCTCCTCTAAGTTGATCTGGAGAAGTCTAGACTCAAGAGGTAAGCAGCCGGCATCTGCCAGGTGAGCACTTTCGGGGCAGCTCCTGCCTGCATGAGACAGCACCGGGCCCAGGACCTCAGGGGTGTGCTGCCACCTGCTGGGCCACAGCCAGCACCACCCTTGACCTGCCAAGGCAACTGTGGGCAAGCTGTGAACCGCCAGGGCAAGCTGTTTGGTTCAACTACTTGAGAGAGTGAAGTCTAGACTCTTCTCCAGATCAACTTAGAGGAGAAATAGAAAAGTTCTGCTTTAATCAGTAAAAGGTACTAAGAACAAAAAGGAACATGAAAACAGACATGTTTGCTATAAGCTTTTTCTGTCAAAGAACATTTGATTAATTAAAAAATTTTGGCCGGGCGCGGTGGCTCACACCTGTAATTCTAGCACTTTGGGAGGCCAAGGTGGGTGAATCACAAGGTCAGGAGTTCAAGACCAGCCTGGCCAAGACGGTGAAACCCTGTCTCTACTAAAAATACAAAAAAATTAGCTGGTGTGGTGGCAGGCACCTGTAGTCCCAGCTACTCTGGAGGCTGAGGCAGGAGAACTGCTTGAACCCGGGAGGTGGAAGTTGCAGGAGCTGAGATCACACCACTGCACTCCAGCCTGGGCGACAGAGGAAGGAAGACTCCATCCAAAAAAAAAAAAACTTCAACCAAAAAATGTCATAGGTGCAGTGGCACACTCCTGTAGTCCAGCAGTTTGGGAGGCCAAGGTGGGAGAACTGCTTGAGCCCAGAAGTTGAAGGCCAACCTGGGCAACATAGTAAGATCCCATCTCTAAAAACATTTTTTTAATTAGCTCTGTTTAGTGGCATGCAACTCAAGAAGCTGAAGTGGGAGGATCACTTGAGCCCAGGATTTTGAAACTGCAGTGAGCCATGATCTTACCAGTGCACTCTAGTGGGAGACAGAACAGAACCTGTCTTAAAAAATAAAAATAGGCCAGGCACGGTGGCTCATGCCTATAATCCCAGCACTTTGGGAGGCTGAGGTGGGTAGATCACGAGGTCAAGAGATTGAGACCATCCTGGCCAACATGGTGAAACCCCGTCTCTACTGAAAATACAAAAATTAGCTGGGCATGGTGGTGCACGCCTGTAATCCCAGCTACTCAGGAGGCTGAGGCAGGAGAATTGCTTGAACCCAGAAGGCGGAGGTTGCACTGAGCCAAGATCGCACCACTGTATTCCAGCCTGGGTAACAAGAGCGAAACTCCGTCTCAAAAACATAAAAAATAAAATAAAGTAATAGAAAACTGTAGGGAAAGAACAATCTCATATAAACAGATTTTGATGCACAGACCTGGGATGAAGAAATGCTCAGGAATGAGAGTCGTACACACACAGGCAAAGAAATGCAGGCTGGGCCCAGAAAGAGGAGAAAGCAAAGATTTTAAAATGATAAAGTGAACTTGGGTATGATACTGAAAATATACAGAAGTTTACATGTGATTCAAAAATGGAATGGAACAATTGGAAGGGAAAGCTCCAGGGTGCTCATTCTGAGCAGGCCAGATGGGGAGAGCTTTCTGAGTTCAATCGTAATAAACCAGGATGGATGAATAAGGAGGCTTATGGGGGGCCTCCAAGCCCAAAGAACTTGTACCTCAATGCTTTCTGACTGCTATAAAAACATATCACAGGCCACGTATGGTGGCTCACACCTGTAATCCTAGTACTTTGGGAAGCCGAGGTGGGAGGATTACTTGAGTCTAGGAGTTTGTGACCAGCCTAGGCAACACAGGCAGACCTCGTCTCTAAAAACAATTTAAAAATTCACCAGGTATGGTAGTGCACACCTGTAGTCTCAACTACTTGAGAGGGTGAAGTCAGAGGATTGCTAGAGCCCAGGTGGAATTGAGGCTGCAGTGAGCCATGTTTCAGCAACTGTACTCTAGCCTGGGAGACACAGCAAGACTCTGTTCCCCACCAAAAAAGATAGAATGTATCATAAAGCACAAAAGCAGCAAGCAAGATAAACGGAGCACAGGGAAGGCCAAAAAACAAAGTGTAGTAAGCATTTAAGTATGCAGCAAAAGATACCATTAAAATATATTACACTAAGTGAAAAAAATTATATCCTCATCTTAAATCACATACCAAAATAATTTCCAGGCTGGGTACATTGGTTCACACCTATAATCCCAGCACCTTGGAAAGCTGAGATGGGAGGATCACTTGAGCCCAGAAGTTTAAGATCAGCCTGGGCAAAATAGTGAGATGTCTCTCTACAAAAATATTTTTTTAATGAGCTGGACATGGTGGTGCACATCTGTCATCCCAGCTGCTCAGGAGGCTGAGGCAAAGGATCTCTTGAACCCAGGAGTTCAAGGCTGCAGCGAGCTATGATTATACCATTGTATTCCAGCCTGAGCAGCAGAGTGATACCCTGTCTCAAAAAAATGATAATAATAATTCCAGATAGAGCAAAATATTAATTTTCTTTCTTTTTTTTTTTTTTTTTGGAGATGGAGTCTTGCTCTGTCAGCCAGGCTGGAGTGCAGTGGCGTGATCTCGGCTCACTGTAACCTCTGCCTCCCTGGTTCAAGCAGTTCCCCTGCCTCAGCCTCTGGAGTAACTGGGATTACCGGCACATGCCACCATGCCCAGTTATTTTTTTGTTTTTTCATGTTTAATAGAGACAGGGTTTCACTATGTTGGTCAGGCTGGTCTCGAACTCCTGACCTAGTGATCCGCCTGCCTCAGCCTCCCAAAGTGCTGGGATTACAGGCATGAGCCACTTCGCCCAGCCAAAATACTAATTAAAAAAAAAAACCTTAGAAAATGAAAAGAAAAGAAAGTAACAGGGCTATTGAACTGCTTTCAAACTTTCCCAGAAGAAATTCCTGAACATAAAAGGGAAGAAATCACACACATGCGCACATGTGTGAGCACACACCCACACACCATGAGTGGATTTAACAATGAAAACTTTTCAAATTTCTCAAAGCCAAAAATCACAGACAGGCCTGGCTCGATGGCTCACACCTGTAATCCCAGCCCGAGGCGGGCAGATCCCCTGAGGTCAGGAGTTCGAGAGCAGCCTGCCCAACACGGTGAAACCCTGTCTCTACTAAAAACACAAAAATTAGCTGGGCATGGTGGCGTATGCCTGTAGTTCCAGCTACTTGGAAGGATCAGGCAGGAGAACGGCTTGAACCCGGGAGGCAGAGGTTGCATTGAGCCGAGATCGAGCTATTGCACTCCAGCCTGGGTGACAGAGCAAGATTCTGTCTCAAAAAATAATAATAATTAAATAAAATCATAGAAAAAATTAACAGACAAGGTACATGAAACCTGAGGGAAGTATCTGCACGAAATACAACAGACAACACAGTCTTAACTAATAACTCATATAGAGTCCTAAGAAAAAAACAAACAAAATGAGAAAATAGAGAAGGAACATGGAAAGAGAAGTCACAAATGAATATCAATGGTTAATAACATGAAAAATGTTCAGCCTTAAACACAAAAATTAAAAGCCATATTTCACCTGCCAGACAACAACTAAAAAGCTGGCACGTTAAGGCCGAATGCGGTGGCTCACGCCTGTAATCCCAGCTCTTTGGGAGGCTGAGGCAGGCGGATCACCTGAGGTCGGGAGTTCCAGAGCAACCTAGAGAACCTAACCAACATGGAGAAACCTCGTCTCTACTAAAAATGCAAAATTAGGGGGCTAGGTGCGGTGGCTCACACCTGTAATCCCAGCACTTTGGGAGGCTGATGCGAGCAGATCACGAAGTCAGGAGTTCGAGACCAGTCTGGCCAACATGGTGAAGCCCTATCTTTACCTAAAATACAAAAATTAGCCAGGCGTGGTAGAGGGTGCTTGTAGTCCAAGCTACTCAGGAGGCTGAGGCAGAAGAATTGCTTAAACCCAGGAGGTGGAGCTTGCGGTGAGCGGAGATCACACCACTGCATTCCAGTACTGGTGAAAAGCAAGACTCCAACTAAAAAAAAAAAAATTAGCTGGGCATGGTGGCATATGCCTGTACTCCCAGCTACTAGGGAGGCTGAAGCAGGAGAATCATTTAAAACCTGGGAGGCGGAGATTGTGGTGACCCAAGATCGAGCCAAAATTGCACTCCAGCCTGGGCAACAAAAGTGAAACTCTATCTCTAAAATAAAATAAAATGGCATGCTAGTGGTGCTGGTGAATATGCAGACTGACATGAGGATTCTGGAACACAGTGGTGGTGTGTATCAGGAAGCTTTGAAAAGCTGACCCTTTGACAGCAAGGCCCTTTAAGAGTTTATTCTAAAGAAATACTTAGAAATTCATACAATATTTATAAACACTGCTGTTCATTTATATCATTAGTCATAATGGAGAAAAGTCAGGAATGATTTAAATCCTAAAACAACAACAAAAACAGCAGCTAGTACTTATACACTGCTTACCATATGGCAAGCTCTGAAGTGCTTTACATATATTAACTTCACTCTTAAAACCCCTATGAGGGCCGGGCGCAGTGGCTCACGCCTATGATCCCAGCACTTTGGGAGGCCGAGGCAGGCAGATCACGAGGTCAAGAGATCAAGACCATCCTGGTCAACAAGGTGAAACCCCGTCTCTACTAAAAATACAAAAATTAGCTGGGCATGGTGGTGCATGCCTGTAATCCCAGCTACTCAGGAGGCTGAGGCAGGAGACTCTCTTGAACCCGGGAGGCGGAGGTTGTAATGAGTCAAGATCCTGTGACTGGACCCCAGCCTGGGAAACAATAGTGAAACTCTGTCTCAAAAAAAAAAAAAAAAAAACTCTTAAAGGAATATCCTTGAAAAAATTTCTGGTCTCAGTATTGTTTATTATTAAATAATCCTATCTTATAAACAGCTGAAAGAAAGGGTTATAGCTGATATTTACTTTCTATAATAATCTTGTATTACTTTTCAAGTGACACAAGAAAAAACTGGTAAGAAACAAACACAAAATTGTTTAACTTCTTTCCATAGTTCTAAGCTAGGAGGCAGCATGGTTCACCAAAAGGGGGCAAGTTCCAGAGTCTGACAGATTTATTTTCAAATCCGGAATATGCTACATACTATTAGCATAATCTTAGGCAAATTACTGAAGCTCATGAAGCCTTAGATGCTTCAACATCAAAGTGAGAATAACCCCTACCCACAGGGCTGCTGCGGGGATTACAGAAAGTGATCCACGTAAGCACCTGACAAAAACTAGGTACTTCACACAAGTTCCCAAACCTTTCTCTCCTCTACTTCTGGAAGAGGGTAAACTGTGACACCAGGCCAGCAGGATGCCAATGGGCAGGAATTCAGGAATGGACCCTGGTCCACAGTGGAGTAGGTCAACTCCATTTGAATTTTCTAGGTGGACTGGGCTGGTTTTGAGTCCGCTGGAGGGCAGACCTAAAATTAAACCCTTGGTTAACTCCCAGGGTCTCTCAGTGACACTCATTCAAGGAGTAGAAGGGATGGGTAGGTAGCCTGAGATCTTCCAGAGTGGCCCTGAATCAAAATCCAGCTGGCCTAAGAATGTTGGTCAAGTACGTCCGTCTTGATTAACTAGTTATTACTATGTTTAGCTGCTAAACCTGCCCTGGGCAGGGCCCATCCCTTGGTTTTAGCCTGGAAGACCAGTTCTGACTTTGAACCGGTTGGCTTAGAATTCGGTGCTCTGTGCTACAAACGAGATTCCCAGCTTTGTCCAGCCCTCCTGGAGTTGACTGCTTCCTGAAGAATTTCTCACCATGTGTAAACAACTCTCCTAAAGCAGGCCTTTGAAAAAGCTTTCAGTCTCAGTATTATTTATTATTAAATAATCCTACCTTATGAATAGCTCAAAAGGCTAGATTCAGTGTAAAAATGTGCAACCATATTTTTTTTTAACTATCATAAAGTTAGGAAGGAGAGGAACTTTCAGAAGAACAAGAAATAGAGGGGCCATCCTCTAAAATCTTACTCCTCATGATGTAGGATAAACACGACTACTGAAACCCAGGAATCCCAGGTAGAAGCTCCTCCAGAAACTAAGTCTGGGCCAGGCCTGGTGGCTCACACCTGTAATCTCACCATTTGGAGAGACTGAGGCGGGATGATTGCTTGAGCCCAGGAGTTTGAGACCACCCTGGGCAACACAGTAAGACCCTATCTCTAAAAAAAGAAACTGTGTCTGCAGGTGCTGGGATCACTTAGGCAGAGCTGAAGCAGCCACAGCAAGGTGCGGAAGGCTCCTGGATTACCAGCAACACTGGCAGCTTTCCTTCTTTACCTATAGGGTTCCCCAAAATCCCCTGGGCTCCCTAGCACTTAGAAACACTTGCATTTCTGAGACTTCGCAAAGGATCCAGGTGCCAGTTTAAATGTTTCCAACCCAAAGTTCCCTATCCAGATCCTGGCTTTTCAGACAAGCTCTTTCCCAGGCCCAGCCCCAGAATGATGAAGATCTCACATAAACGTTAAGTTCCATGAGTACCTCAAACTCCAATTTGCAGAGACTCAGTCTTTCCCCAATGTCTTTCTAAAAACTTCACTGTCTACCACCCTTCTTTCATCCTAGGATACTGGTCTTTGATGTCTCAGAATCATCATCCAGAATATAAACTACTGAACAGTACAACGTATTCTATGGAGAGCAGTGTCAGGCTTTTCATTTGCTTCCCTAGGTGATGAGAATTTTAAATTCTACTCTTTTAATAGTTTTTCTATTACTTCCTTAGTTGGCCTCTACTAGACTGGCAGATGCCAGCATTTTTCCAGAAGTGCTGCTCATCTGCTGGAGAAACAGATAAGCTGGTTATGAGCGTCCCTTAAAAGAGTAAGGGTATAGGAAGGTATGGGGGTTCCCCTTACAAATAAAGTGGATATACTTCGTGGGGTGGGAGTTCTGCTTCTCCCCAGGGTCCAAAACAATGAATAGCACCCGGCACTCAGCAGGCACACAATAAATATCTGTTGCATGAATCGGCATTCATTCGTTTTCAACCAAAACACAATCAGAAACCTCAACTATGTCAATTACTTCAGGCCCACTGACGAGCAGAAGGAAGTAGGTGCCGCCTAGATCCTAGGAGATTTGACCACTATTTCACAATTTCTCCTCCTCCCTGCTGACAGCTCCTCTTAAAAAACCAAGTCTGGGAAAGGGACGGGATTACTAACGCAGACTGCCAGGATAACCATGGTGGGAACTAAATGTTATCCCCCAACAGCCCACATCAGACAATGAATAATAAATTGGCAGCCA
This sequence comes from Callithrix jacchus, assembly GCF_049354715.1. NCBI lineage: Eukaryota > Metazoa > Chordata > Mammalia > Primates > Cebidae > Callithrix > Callithrix jacchus. Next base: position 45,775,405 of record NC_133509.1, on the reverse strand, counting down.
CCCAGCCCTTTCCCGGAAGCTCCATAACCGGTTCTACCACTTTCAGCAACCTGAACCCACAGCAGGGGAGGGGGGTTGGTCTCTGGCCACCTCCACTGGGCTTTGCCGCAGGCACGCAGCAGGGCCTCTGACATCCACATGCCTCCAGTTTCACCTTGTAAGGGGGTAAGGAACTCCTGACTCACCCAAAAAAGCAAAGTGCTAAGGGATCCAATAAATAGAAAATAACCATCATTAACTTAAAAGAAAGGTGCCCTACAAAGAAGGATCATTATTTTTTAAAAGGCTGTTGTCCTTTCTTATAATAAAACTTGGAGCCAGGTTAAGTAAATGGTACAAGTAATGAGGGCCAGGCTGATGGGTTAGACTTAGATAAGGACACAGAGGGAGGCAGCTCCATGTGACCACAGGCACTGAATGGACAAACCATCCCAGGTGAATCAACTGGAAGCCCACTGCCAGGCCCAGTTCCAATCAGAGGGACAGTGAGTGGTAACAGCTGGGGCTGCCATGTCTCCCTCAAGCCCGGAGAAGCAGATCCCTCCTCACCACCTCACTAGCAGGAACTCCAGAGGCATGAGACTGCCTGATGTCACACGCAGGAAGCAAATCACAGAGCTCTGGGCACCTGTCTAAAAGCCCCCCTGGCTAGGCATGGTACCTGATGCTACATTTTGAGAAGCCAAAGCAAGGGGATCGATTGAAGCCAGGAGTTCAAGACCAGCACAGGCAACAAAGCGAACCCCACCTCTACAAAAAACTTAAAAATGAGCCGGGCGCAGGGGCATGCACCTGTAGTCCCAGCTACTTGGGGGGCTGGGAAGGATTATTTGAGTCCAGGAGTTCGAAGCTGCAGTGAGCTGTCATCATGCCACTGCATGCCAGCCTGGGCAACAGAGGGAGAGCCATCTCTCTAAATAAATAAAAATACCTATATTATATTGTCACTGTGTGAGAGTAAGTAAAAAAATTTTTTTTAATAAAAATAAAAGAGAGGTCCCCTCTGCCTGAAAAATTAATCCTTTCATTCCTTATAGCCTGTGGCCCCTATTGGGACAGCACTACAGAGAAATCCCCAAATGCTTGGGCACTAAGAACCTATGGGCTGCTCCCAAGGCTTGGCACAAGCAGAGAGCCGGCCAACCCCAGACAGTTCCGTCAGCTCAATGCTCCCAAAACATGGGCCTGCTGGTGGTACCAAGATAATAACAGAGAGCCCAGGCCTCACACTGACATCCCTCTCAGGCTGACAACCACGGCTTATGGTTCAGTTTCAGCACAGGGACCTATGCCACCTGGAATACCTGGGGCCACGAGCCTGGCCTCCTTCTCCCCAGATGATGGCCCTTGTGCCCCCTTTGGGCTCTGGTTCCTCAGTCCATCCTGAGGTCACTCTTTAGCTCCTCCCATCCCCCTGGCTCTCATCTCCGGGTCCCCCTTCTTTCATTTCCCCACAGTACTCCCTCCTGTCCTGCCCTCTTCTATCCACTTCCCCAAACCAGCCGACCTGAAGCCCAGTCTACAGCCCTTTCTTTCCTCCTCAGATGCCGCCCTGCTCTCCAGCCCCACCTCCTCCCTCTTACCCTTATTCTAAGCACCCCTATATTAGGCTCAGACCCCAAAAGCCTTTCCTATCTTCTCTGAGCTTGTAGATTCCCACTGCCCAGATATGCAAGATACCTCTCCCTACCACCTGCTGTCACTCTTCACCCCTGGAGGCCTGGGTCTCTAGCCCCAGTGCCACTTTCTCTGCCCAGTCTCTGCCCTTTCCCAGGGGGCAGAACTCCTTCCCTCTGGGCCCTGGTACTTCCTACATCTCATTTGTTTCTTTCTTCCCTTAATGCATTGTTGCCTTTATATACAAATTTGCACTAGTAAAATTAAAAAGTTGATTTAGTAAAAATAACTAAATAACAATACTCAGGAACAGCAAAAATAGGGAAAGCACTATGCAAATGGAAAAGATTTTGAATGCCACTAACAACTGAAATGGAAACTATGCTATGGTAGTTTTAACACAAATTCCTCAAGTTGCTCAGAACAGCTTACTACCTGCTGGGTTTACCTAAGTCCCAGGCAGGCAAAATCTCTTCCGGTGTCACAGATGGGGTTGCGAGGCTCTCTGGGGCCCACATACCCTCTGCTGTTGCTCTAATTGCTCCTGAAGTGTGGGTCATGGAAAAAGCTCTAAAATAGGAGTAGAAAATTCAGGTGTGGGCCGGGCGCGGTGGCTCACGCCTGTAATACCAGCACTTTGGAAGGTTGAGGTGGGTGGATCATTTGAGGTCAGGAGTTTGAGATCAGTCTGGCCAATATGGTGACACCCTGCCTCTACTAAAAATACAAAAATCAGCCAGGCGTGGTGGCACATGCCTGTCATCTTAGCTACTTGGGAGGCTGAGGCACGAGAATCACTTGAACTCAAGAGGCAGAGATGCAGTGAGCCGAGATTGTGCTGCTGCACTCCCCTCCAGCCTGGGCAAGGTGAGACTCTCTTTCCAAAAAAAAAAAAAGAAAATTCAGGTGTGGGTAGGGGCTCTGCAGTTACCAGCCAGCTTATGCTGGGTGAACCACTTAAAGTCTTGGAGTCTTTGTTTCCACATCTATAAATTGGTGCTAATAGTCCTTGCCTATCTCACAGACTTGTTTTGAAAATCACATCAAATGAGATAATTTATGTGAAAGCACTCTGGTGTCATATAAATGTGAGGTATTATCTTGAATGCTAATGAATAGCTTACAGCTTACAAACACAAATGAATCATTCCTTTTGACTTAACAGGCAGCTAAGTAACTTCAAAAATCCAGAGCTTCAGCCAGACAGCTTTGGTGAAAGGTGATACTGAGGAGACTTGGAGATACCGAGAGGACTTCGAGGCCTGCTGCTAGATACACCCAGAGTTGATCAGGCCTCTGGTGAGGAACAACTATCAAGTGAAACTGGGCTTGGAAAATAGAACTTAAAATAAATAGGCCAGGCGCAGTGACTCACACCTATAATTCCAGCACTTTTGGAGGCTGAGGTGGGAGGACCCTTGAGCCAAGGAGTTAGAGACCAGCCTGGACAATATAGGGAGAACCTGCCTTTAAAAAACCATAACAAATAAATAAATAAAAATGTGGTACTATATACAAAACATTTTTTTTTTTGAGATGTAGTTTCGCTCTTGTTACCCAGGCTGGAGTGCAATGGCGCGATCTCGGCTCACCGCAACTTCCGCCCCCTGAGTTCAGACAATTCTCCTGCCTCAGCCTCCTGAGTAGCTGGGATTACAGGCACGCGCCACTATGCCCAGCTAATTTTTTGTATTTTTAGTAGAGACAGGGTTTCACCATGTTGACCAGGATGGTCTCGATCTCTTGACCTCGTGATCCACCCACCTCGGCTTCCCAAAGTGCTGGGATTACAGGCTTGAGCCACCACGCCTGGCCTACAAAACATTTTTTAAAAGACCAGGCACTGTGACTCACAACTGTAATCCCAGCACTTTGGGATGCTGAGGCAGGCGGATCACCTGAATTCAGGAGTTTGAGACCACCCAGGCCAACATGGTAAAACACCATCTCTGCTAAAAAAGTACAAATATTAGCTAGGGTATGGTGGTGTGCACCTGTAGACCCAGCTACTTGGGAGGCTGAGGCAGGAGAATCGCTTGAATGCGGGTAGTGGAGATGGCAGTGAGCAGAGATTACACCATTGCACTCCAGCCAGGGCGACAGAGCAAGACTCCATCTCAAAAAATTTAAAAAAAAAACAAAACAAAACAGGCTTAGTACCCTTCAGGGCTTCAGCGTCTGGCCTAAAGATAAGCGGCTCTGGGAAAGGGCCCCTTTGGAGACAGTGGACTGCATCAGGCACACTTCAGACCCAGAAAGGGGCCCCAGATGCCCACAGAATCAGGTCTAACCAGCCTAGGGCCTAGCAGCCCAAACACATTTCTCAGATTCATCTCCTGTGACATCTCAGCAAACCCTAGGCCATGCTCAGTCCGTTATGCTATGCACTCCACATCTGCATAGCCCTGTTGCTCCTTCAAGCCCTTGTCTGTCCTCTGTCCTCGAAACCAAGTCTTCTTAAATTTGTAAGCAACAATATTGATGCACCACATTCTAGTGTATAATAGAAATATATAGCTGGTGGTACCAAAATAATAGCCAGTTTACAGATAAAATAGCTTATTCCTTACAGTAATTTATATGCTATAATATAAACTCCCTCCCTGAAAATGTCAACATTAAGGTAGTTTTCCTGATAAATAGGCTTAAACTTTGAGTCTTGAAAAAGAATCAAAATGCATTTTCAAGCACCTGGCTTCCCCAAGTAACACCTGCCAAGATGAATGAGCTACACATCCTTCAAAGGGCTTCAGATGAAAGGTAAGGCTGCTACAGACAGAAGAGAAAGACAGGCTGTAATCCCAGCACTTTGGGAGGCCGAGGCAGGAGGATTGCTTGAGCCCAGGAGTTCAAGACCAGCCTGGGAAACAATGGGAGACCCCATATCTACAAAATATTTTTCTAAAAATTAGCCAGACATGGTGGTTCACTCCTGTGGTCTCAGCCTGGAGGATCGAGTGAGAGCCCCAGAAAGATACACATGGGCAGCACAGGAGTGGAAAGGATATTGACTGGGGGTCAAGTCTCAGGCTGATACGCACTCACGGATGGTCGTGGACAAATTTCATAACTTCTCTGAACCTCCATTTTCCAGTCTATAAACTAAGACAGTAAATGACCAAGAAGATCCTTTCCAACTGCTGCAGTGTTGAGGAGGGAGACCTAGGCATTTAGGATTCCCTCCCTCTCTGTCATCCACTGTGCATCTCCATAAAAGAGAAAGCAGGCCAGCTGGCGCCTCGAATCTCCTTCCTGAAAACAACAAGCTAGGCCTTGGGGAAACTCTCCAGAGGGCACTATTTTTACTTAAAACAAGATCAAACCAGAAACCTTTTCACATGTGAGTCTTAAAACTGTAAACTGGAACCCTTTCATATGTGATTCCTGAAACTGTAAACTAAAACCTTTTCACATGTGAGTCCTAAAACTATGAACCTACGATTCTTCCACGTGTAACATCTAAAGTATAAGCCTATATAAAGGCTAAACCTCCCTTTGTTAAACGAGCTTAGCTGTTAGACACCTATGCCACCTTGCTCCCAGCTGAAATAGATTCCTTCCTCCTGTATTCGGTGTCTGAGAGATCCTTTCCCCAGGCCGCTCCTGCTACATTTTGGTGCTTGGTGCGTTGGCCGGGAAGCGAGTCTCGGATAGCAGACGGTGGGAAAAAGTCTCTTAGGTAGTTTGCCTAGCCCTGTGGAGGAACAACCCTGCAGGGGGACTCCTGCTCGCTGGGGTGACGCATCCTGAGAGCACTCCCCGGCAGGTATTTGCCTGGTGGAAAAGCCTCACCAGAGCGGAGCAAGGAAGCCCTGCTGTGTCGATCCACCCAGTGGCTGAACACCGAGGAGGAATGAATATTTGGGGAAGTCTGGACACTGAATTTAGTAAGATTGAACCCGGGAAAGTAGCCCATCCTATTTTGGGTGGAAGCGTGGCCTGATCACCCACAGTGCCAGATTGGCACGTTAGAAGGTAGCTCTCTCTGTAACCTTGGAAGCTTTTGCTTATGGTTTTGAATTGGAGGGAGAGCAGTTGAATGTGTATCTGTGTGTGTAGATGTGTCCGACCGGATTCATCAGTGGTAAAAAGTATCAGGCCCATTAGGAAGGGCCTCATGCGTCGAGCAATTTGTAAGAATTAGAGAGACACAGAAGGCCTGAGTGAAGAAGCCTCTGGGCGACTGTAAAAGGAACCCTCTCCTGACTGTAAGAATTGTTTCTTTGAAGTGTTAATATGGGTCATTTCCATAGCCATTCCACCCCTTTAGAAACCATGCTGAAAAATTTCAAGAAGGGATTTAGTGGGAATTATGAAGTAACTATGACACCAGAAAAATTAAGGATTTTATGTAGGGAAAATTGGCCAGCATTTGGGGTCGGTTGACCCCCAGAGGGGACCCTAGATAGGTCGCTTGTCTCCAAACTAAGGCATGAGGTTATATATGGCCGAGCTAGAACACCTTGATCAATTTCCATACATAGACTCGTGGTTGCAGTTAGTGTTAAACTCTCCGAAGTGGCTAAGAGAGCAGGTAGCAACTGTTTTAGTAGCCAAGGGACAGACTGCTAGAAACCACCATCCCCCTCGCTGCCACGAAATGCAGAATCTCAAGGTCCTGGCAGAGACAACTCCCAAGGTTTTGGTCGACCCATTGGCAGAAGAGTTTTTGTCAATAATGCCTCCTCCTCCTCCTCCTCCTCAAGGACTCCCTGCCCGTGGGCCGGAGGCCTCGGCATTCCCACCAGAGCTGCACACCCCTAAATTCCCCAGAGTAGACAAAAGAGAATATGGAAAAACTCCGCCCATTGCCACCCGCTTCCCAGAGGGAACTCCCCCTCTGGCAGCTCGTCTGCGACCCAAGGCTGGGGTGCAGATGCCTTTAAGAGAGCAGAGGTACACGGGAGTGGATGAGGATGGCCACATGGTAGAAAAGCGTGTTTTCAGTTACCTGCCGTTCACCTCGACTGATCTTATCAATTAGAAAAATAACCCGTCTCATACCGAGAAACCCCAAGCTCTCATTGATCTACTGCAAACTATTATTCAGACTCATAAGCCCATTTGGGCTGATTACCATCAGCTGCTTATGCATCTTTTTAACACAGACAAAAGGCGGTGAATACTCGAAGCCGCTTCTAATTGGCTGGAGGAGCATGTTCCTGCAGATTACCAGAACCCCCAAGAGTATGGAAAAAGGGGGGGGTTCCTGAAAACCCCCACAGTCTGCCCGCCCGGGCCTGCAATGTGATCACTGTGCATTCTGTTGAGAAATAAGACTCTGGAAGAAAAAAATGTCTACAGGTAACTGAAGAACAGGATAATCCTAAGCAGGAGGATCCAAATGAGCGTGAAGGGGCTCTGTTCAATCTAATGGAAGGGCCACTGGACTAAAAGAGAGGGGGGCTGGACTCATATGCCCCCAAAGAGCCCATGGTCTGGATGACAGCTCTGTAACCCCCCATCAAAAGGGACAAGGCCAGTGTTGTTAAATCTATTAAGGTGTTAAGAGAACAGACTTTATTGTACTTAATGGACTGCCCCTGCCCCCCTTCTCCGGCAAATCCTGTTGTGCAAATCGAGGTCCACTATCCCATTCAACAAAGGAGACTACCTGCAGCTAAAACTGCCTTAGTCGGGGGTCATCCAGGCTCTCACTGTCCCTTGGGAAGGAGGGCGGAGAATTCCTAACCAGAAGCAGAGGACTGATTATTGCCCAGGCCAGTGCAGGGTTTGCGTGGCTTTGCACCCAACTTATACACGCAGTTGGGATTATTGCCAGCAGCGGATAGTTGATTCACTTAATTGGACTTAAAGAATACCTCCTTAGCATTGGACTGGCCTTGGAGGGTCAAAAAGTATTTGCATTTCAATAGGAGAAACCCAGAAGCAGATGTAACCACTCAGTGCACCTGAACCCAGCTTCCGAGGGGCTCAGAAACTCTCTCATCATCGATGGGGAGGCATCAGCCTGTGACCATCCCCCAGAAGCTTCTTGCTTGCATGCTGCCTCCATATGCTGATAACCTATTGAGACACCCCACAGCAGTCGAGTGCACGAACAAATGCCTTACTTCGGCACCTGGAGGACTGTGGGTATAAAGTGTCTAAAAGGAAAGCCCTGATTTGCCAAAAAGCAAATGCAATATCTGAGGCTCGCCATCTGGAAGAGGGAACGCAGCTTAGAAGCAGAGAGGAAGCAAGCCGCTTGCAAAGTAACAGAACCTAAGATGGAAAAGCAGGTGAGAGAGCTCCTGGGAACGGTGTGTTTTGTAAATTCTGGATTTCCAAACTTTGCAGTACTGGCCAAACCCTTACACACAGTGACAAAGGGGGAAGGGAGAAGATAAGACACTCCTCGAATGGGGCAAAAGCTAAAAGTGAAATTTCTGTTGGCCCTGGTTTTAAGGTTAGCCAATTTTAACACAGCCTTTTTATGCTGTCAGAAAAAAAAAAAAGAAGAAGAAAAATGGCAATCAAAGATTCTAGCCTCAATTCTGGGAAGAATTTAAATATCAAAGCACCCCACACAGCGGGGACTCTAATGAATACCAAAAGACCTCATTGGTAAGCCTGCCAAATACCAAGGCTTGCTATGTGCAGTAGTTATACAAGCCATACATGAGACCACTCATTTAGGTCAAGAGTCGCTTGAAAAGATGCTGGGTCAGTACTTTTACATCTTACACTTATCTGCCTTAACTAAAACTGTGGCACAACGATGCATTCATTACATGTCGGCAACACAACGTGAGGCAGGGTCCCACCTATTCTCCCTGGCATTCAAGCTTACGGAGCAGCTCTGTTTAAAGATCTCCAGGTAGATTTTACTGAAATGTCCAAGTGTGGGGGGCATAAGTATTTATTGGTCCTGGTGTGCACATACTCTGAGTAGGACTGAAAAGGCCCATGAAGTAATCCATGTGCTGCTTCGAGATCTTATCCCTAGGTTTGGACTGCCACTGCGCATCAGATAAGACAACGGACCAGCATTTGCAAAGGATTTAGTCCAGAAAACAGCAATGGTCTTAAGTATCACCTGGAAACTGCACACTGCC